>NC_060119.1:1203067008-1203402841 GCF_021461395.2 Schistocerca americana | reverse complement strand
GGTAATTTGTAAAAATTCTAGATCTTCCTCTTCGAATGTGTGCAGGTTCAGATAGTAAAATAAACGAAGACGAGGTACTGAAAATCTGTAACGAAGTGACACCAATGAGAATTGGTACTGCTTCGAAATATCGTCTCTCCCCCTCAAAAGGACGAAAAATTAAAGTTACAGTACTATGGTAATTAATATATGTGGACTGGCGTTGCAACAGAGTTTCGAACACATTTTGATTGAGAGTTTACTTCATATAGTACAAAATCATTCAGTGTTACACGGTATGATGCTTACATGACAAGATGAGCGTGGTAAAAGACAGAAGTCAACAGCCAGGCACCTCCTAGCTGTCCTCGAATGAAATGAACGCCGTGCCCTCGTTTACTTGTACAGATAATGTCAATGTTAACAAATGGGCTATTTAGTTTGGAATCGTTATACAAAATTTTGCACATAACAAATAATGTTTAGAAATTGATACTACGAAAAGCAGTTGAATGGAATGAATAGTATGTTTAAAAGGGGATATGATTTGAACAATAACAAAAGCAAAATAGAGGTAATGAAATGCAGGTAATTAAATCAGACGGTGACGAGGGAATTAGATCAGAAAATGAGACACTAAAATCAATGGGTTTTGCTATTTCGAAGTAAAATAACCGATTATGGGCAAGTCAGAGACAATATGAAATATACAGGGTGTTTAAAAAGTGACCGGTATATTTGAAACGGCAATAAAAACTAAACGAGCAGCGATAGAAATACACCGTTTGTTGCAATATGCTTGGGACAACAGTACATTTTCAGGCAGACAAACTTTCGAAATTACATTAGTTACAATTTTCAACAACAGATGGCGCTGCGGTCTGGGAAACTCTATAGTATGATATTTTCCACATATCCACCATGCGTAGCAATAATATGGCGTAGTCTCTGAATGAAATTACCCGAAACCTTTGACAACGTGTCTGGCGGAATGGCTTCACATGCAGATGAGATGTACTGCTTCAGCTGTTAAATTGTTTCTGGATTCTGGCGGTACACCTGGTCTTTCAAGTGTCCCCACAGAAAGAAGTCACAGGGGTTCATGTCTGGCGAATAGGGAGGCCAATCCACGCCGCCTCCTGTATGTTTCGGATAGCCCAAAGCAATCACACGATCATCGAAATATTCATTCAGGAAATCAAAGACGTCGGCCATGCGATGTGGGCGGGCACCATCTTGCATAAACCACGAGGTGTTCGCAGTGTCGTCTAAGGCAGTTTGTACCGCCACAAATTCACGAAGAATGTCCAGATAGCGTGATGCAGTAATCGTTTCGGATCTGAAAAATGGGCCAATGATTCCTTTGGAAGAAATGGCTGCCCAGACCAGTACTTTTTGAGGATGCAGGGACGATGGGACTGCAACATGGGGCTTTTCGGTTCCCCATATGCGCCAGTTCTGTTTATTGATGAAGCCATCCAGGTAAAAATAAGCTTCGTCAGTAAACCAAATGCTGTCCACATGCATATCGCCGTCATCAATCCTGTGCACTTTATCGTTAGCGAATGTCTCTCGTGCAGCAATGGTAGTGGCGCTGAGGGGCTGCCGTGTTTGAATTTTGTATGGATAGAGGTGTAAACTCTGGCGCATGAGACGATACGTGGACGTTGGCGTCATTTGGACCGCAGCTGCAACACGGCGAACGGAAACCCGAGGCCGCTGTTGGATCACCTGCTGCACTAGCTGCGCATTGCCCTCTGTGGTTGCCGTACGCAGTCGCCCTACCTTTCCAGCACGTTCATCCGTTACGTTCCCAGTCCGTTGAAATTTTTCAAACAGATCTTTTATTGTATCGCTTTTCGGTCCTTTGGTTACATTAAACCTCCGTTGAAAACTTCGTCTTGTTGCAACAACACTGTTTTCTAGGCGGTGGAATTCCAACACCAGAAAAATCCTCTGTTCTAAGGAATAAACCATGTTGTCTACAGCACACTTGCACGTTGTGAACAGCACACGCTTACAGCAGAAAGACGACGTACAGAATGGCGCACCCACAGACTGCGTTGTCTTCTATATCTTTCACATCACTTGCAGCGCCATCTGTTGTTGAAAATTGTAACTACTGTAATATCGAAAGTTTGTCCGCCTGAAAATGTACTGTTGTCCCAAGCATATTGCAACAAACGGTGTATTTCTATCGCTGCTCGTTTAGTTTTTATTGCCGTTTCAAATATACGTGTCATTTTTGAAACACCCTGTAGATTCGGAATGGTTAGAAATACGTTTCTGACGAAGAGAAAACTGTGAACATCGAATATAGACTCAAGTTTTAGGAAGACTTTTCTGTAGGTATCTGTCTGGAGTGTAGTCTTGTATTGAAGTGAAACGTGTACGATAAAAGTTTACACGAGAAGACAACAGAAGCCTTTGAACTGCGGTGCTACAGAAGAATGCTGAAGACTGGATGGGTAGATCACGTAACGAGTGAGAAGGTGTTGAATATAATTGAGGAAGAAAGGAATTTATGGCATAAACCGACCAGATAAAGGGATCAGTTGATAGGACATGGTCTGACCATCAAGGGCTCGTCAATTTAGTGTTATAGGCGGGTATGTGGGGTAAAAGTTGTAGAGGGATATCAAGAGATGGATACAGTAAGCAGACTCACAGGGATGTAACTTGTAGTTATTCGGAGAAGAAGAAGCCTTCACAGGATAGAGTAGCATGGAGAACTGCATCAAACTAGTCTTCGGATTGAAGACAACAACAACAGTTGACAGGCGTGAATGTTACCCAGCTATCAGTTCTAAAAGTAACGATAGCAAAAGCTGATGCTAATATTAAAGGAAGCAGATTTGGAGCAAGATCAGTTTCGGTTCTGGAGAAATGTAGGAACACATGGGGCAATGCTGACCCCACGACTTCTCTTAGAAGATAGACTGAAGAAAAACAAACCTACCTTCATAGCATTTGTTGACTCAGAGAAAGCTTTCGTCTGATTTAACATTAATACACTCTTCCAAATTCGGAAGTTACCAGGAATAAAATACAGAGAGTGAAAGATTATCTACAACATGTGCACAAAGCAAACTGCATTTATAAATTCTATTAGAGGAGTGAGAGAGGCCGTAGTTTGTCTCCACTGAAATTGAATATGCACACTGAACATGTAGCAAAAGGTACTGATGTGAAATTTGTAGAAGGTGTTATAATTCAGGCAAAAGGTACAGGAACTTTAAGATTAGCCAATGACATTTTATAGAGTGAGTCAAACGTTTGATACAGCAGTCAAACGGAAAAAGAGTCTTGAAAAGAGGTTATAAGATGTATAATAAAACCAAAAAAAAGTAATGGAATGTAGTCGAAATAGATCAGGCGATGCTGTGGGTATTCAATTACGAAATGAGACACTAACAGTACGTGAGTAATTATGTCAAAGCGCCAAAACAACTGATGACGGCCAAACTAGAGAGGATATAAAATACAGACTGGTGAAAGGATTTCTGAAAATGAGGAATTTGTTAACATCGAATATAACTCTACGTGTTAGGAAAACTTTTCTGAAGATATTTCTCTGGGATGTAGCCTTGTACGGAACTGGACGATAAATATTTCAGACAACCGAACAGAAGCTTTTGAAATGTCGTGCTACAGACGAATGATGAAGATTAGACGGGTAGATCGAATAACTGATGGAGAGGTACTCAAGCGAAAGGGGGACGGGGGAGGGGGATGTCTTACTAATAGAAAATGCCTTACTAAAAGATGGGACTGAATGATATGTCACATCCTGAGACATAGCCGAATTATCGATTTGATAACGGAGGTAAGTATATGGGTGTGAACGAAGGAATGGGGGTTGGTAATATTGGTTATCGCCAGGGCTTTAGATAACTTACGGTGGCCAAAATTTTTTGACCGTCAGAGGGATTGGATTGCTCATGAACCTGTTCAAATGTCAGTTAGTTAGCTAGTTAGTTACATGTCCCGTTGATCATTTAGGCTATTCTTTCATTGAAATGATCCGGAACGAGTTAGTTTACAAGATACGTATGCATGATTATTGTTGAAATTAACGACCACATTTTTAGTCCTACTCATGCAACTACAATTCAAAACAAGTTTTTCATTTTTAATTTATGGGATATCAATTTTTAAGTAGATGGAATAGACGGAGCTGTCCAGGGGCTATGATTTTACGATTGATATGAAACTTGCTTTGCTGTCACTCAGACATTTTAAGTTATTGCGCAAATGCTGCATCCTGAACTTTCTGAACCACTGGTAGTTTCAATAATGGCTAACTTGTTTTGTACTGTACTGTTCTTCTCAAATTTGTAATATATTATTTATGACGAACTTCAGTTGCGAATTTTTGTATTATGACGGTGCAGTTAAAAGCCTAAATCCTTGACGGGATACCTACGTGAAGACCACATATTATTCTTACTGTCTGATTTTGTGCAGTACATACCTTTTTTATTAATGGTATGTTATTCCAGAAAATAACTCCATAAGACAGTACTGAGTTGACATATGCTACATATGTCAAGAGACTGATTAGTTTTTTTTTGCCAGACTAGCAGTTATACGAAGAGTAAAAGTAGCCGAACATAACTGTTTGAGAAGCTCAGTAATACTCTTTTAGCAACTTCAGAATCTATTGCCAAAGCAGAGAATTGACTCTGTCATGCCCAACAGAATGCCCTACAAAAGAAGAGTCGAAAGACTTCCTGCAGGGATCCATAAGTGGCCTTGTCTTCTGGGATGTGATGTTCGACCAGGTGTAAGGAAAGGTGTGGGATAATGAAGCGGTTGTCAGAACAGTGGCTTATGCCGACGACCAGATGACCCTTGTAAAGGAAAGCTCTAGAAGTAACCTGGAAGAAGGATGCAATGTAGTCCTTCTACAAGTACGTTACTGTTGCTGTGGAATTCAATTGCCTGTTGCACCTGAGAAGATTACGTACATGATGCTAAAAGGGAACCTTTTAAGTGATTCTATCACGAAACTGACCAACAGGCCCAAAAAGGGAAATTCCATCACCTCATACCTAGGCCTCATCTTGGACGAGCTAAAAAATAATAGTACACATATAGAAGACATGAGCAAGAGAGGCCCTAACATGAACAATATTATTACTTTAGCTAGACACTGGTATAACCAACCAAAACAAACAATAAGAACGTGTCATAACGCTATCTCAAGTGTGATTATGGGATGGTGTGAGAATCTTGGGCACACAGACTTCTGCTCACAATATCAGCATGGGTAGTTAAGAGGGAGCAGTGTAGAATGCTTCTTTGGTTGACGGTAGCTTTTGGAACTTGTAACGCTACCGCCCTGCTCGGACGTACGTTAGCTCTATAAAGCCTGTACTGCAATAAGTTCACGGGCTTCACCTTATAAACAAGGATTTTAGTACATTAGTTGACCGCGTGTACCTAATAGAAGCAAGATCGGACTTATACTCAGTCAATAACTACAGTGATGCATCAAGCAAATGTAAAGTATAATTACTCTTTCGCATGGACAAGAAGTACACACAGTAGATGCTACCTATAATTAATAATTCGGTCGCCAGCCTACTTAGGCAATGAGTGAGTTTTTCCTTGTACAAGTGGGTGCATGTACAAGCTTAACTACACGTAGTAACGTTGCCTTATATGGCAAAGTTTGGAACCAAAAAAAAATCCACTGAACTAAAGTTTTCTCCTTTTGTATTAATTTGGACGAGCTAAAATTACACAACACCACACAGTAATGATTACTACGAACTGCATTTTGTATGTTGAGCAGACTGTAATCGGGCATAGATTGCCCTAGCATCGACAATCTTGAAAGTACACACACAATATCACTATTAATGATGGAAAAACACTAATACACTTAGGATTAATATAGACTTAGATTTACTGGTCAAATCTGATCAACACATTTCCAGGTTTGAAAGAATGGACAAGAGAAGGGGGGGGGGGGGGACCTTGAAACTGTTATGGTCGTTAAACTGAAACTATTAAGTACTGAAGGCAAATTAACACTCAAAATTATCAATCTATGGGTAACTACTCTTTTGTCTTACTTCTGAATAATTTAACTGTCATTATTTCTGTCTCAAATTAATTAAATAACATCGCTAACTCAATTCAAAAAACTCTCTTCCAATTTAGTCATGCTTTTGTTCTTTACCAACATTTGCAATAACACACAGAACTTTAGACTCCTTTATGGCATAGATTAATCTGCTGATAATTTTCATTAACACTAACATTAAACTTTCAGTTCAGGATACTCGGGTTGCACAATACGAGGTAAGGACCCTGTCTAGGTCAGTGATCAGGATAAGTCACGGCTAAGGCAATGCTGGCAAAAGTCACGTTATTATTGAACAGTCAGAAACATTTTCGACACTGGTCCACACAGATACGCTTCTAAAGATGAAATAAATGTTTGACCTGTGCAAGTCGGTGCGGCGGATGGCGGGCAGCGAGATAGCGAGAAGCACGGCACACATGCAAGCACGGCTAAGGCTCTCAATGCAGCGGCACTTTCCTTCTTCTTAGCGTCGTTATCTTTCCAACTTTGTGCCTCAGAATATAGCCATGCCAAGTAGTCGTCGGAATCGGTTCATCCGCGGCTCAATGGAATCCACTTTTCCTGGGTAGCCTCCTCGGTACAGTACGTGTACTTCCGAACGATGCCCAACTCCGACTGTTGCTCGCCTCCGACTGTAATGCTGTGTCCGTTGTGCCGAACCGCGCCAGTGTGCGTTTTCCCGCCTCGCCTGCCTCCACCTTTTCCCGCTCCCCTACAGGTAGGGTATTCACCACAGGTTTTCTACTACACATATCCTAATGCATTACCTACGTATGGACCAAGTGTATCAATTACAATTTTCACATCTTACAATAGTTTTAACATTAAATACACTTTCCTCTGATTACTACATAATTTGAAATCTAACATAAATAATAATATTCATTTCAAAAGTTGCTCACAGTCTCTTTAACATAACGATACGAACCGAAAAAAAAGTTCAAAACATTGCTTACATTAATTTATCTAAATTCATAAAGAAAAAAATTATTATATGTACAGTTGTCGTTACGAACTGCGTCAGTTAAAGCACCGCAGTAATACTCGGAATACGTTCACTTGATCTCTAAATATGAATAGAATGAATTGACTAAAGAAATAAGTACGTAATGAAGTGCTAAATGTGATTGAAATATACGCCACAGGCAAGCAGCTGATTCAGAAACAGAGGCAGAAACGATGGTACGATGCCTAGGGAGCTACAGGCACCGACCGCTTTTCTCTCAGATGTAAAATGGAGACTGGCAACGAAGCACCTGAATCATTTAAGAGATCAGACACTTCGGGACGGGTTATGCGTCACACACCACCTATTGACATTGAAGCAGTCGAAGAAAACCTCTGAATGTGCTTGTGGTCAAGAAGGCACTTCATAGCATACTGTCTACGGATGTCCGCTATACGCCGCTGTTGCCGATACTGATCGTCAGCAACTGAATCGGCTCGGAAGAGATAGTGCGTTGTTAGGCAGAATGGCAAATCCTGGACACTATTTCAACAAACTTACGAGGGCTTAAGTCAGGAGAGTGCTGTAGGAGGTATAGCACTTAGCAGAGCCATCAGTCAAACAAATCAGTAACAGTTTGCGCTGTAAGTTCTTGAGCATTGTCCTGCAAAATAATGGTCAGGTCCTGCAGCTAGTGTCATCGCTGCTGTCTCTATGCTGTTCATTTTTGGAACACAACCTACGTCCAGCTTAGAGACAGAAATGATGACACTTTCTGCAGGACCTGACCATCATTTTGCAGAACAATGCTGAAGCACGTACAGTGCAAGCTGTTACTGATTTGTTTGACTGATGGGGCTGCCATCTACTGTACTCCCCTGACTTAAGCCCTCGTAACTTCAACTCGATTTCTAAACTGAAGGAAACACTTCATGGCATTCGCTTCAGAACTGCAACTAATTCGTCGGGCAATAGACCGCTCCGCTCGAACTGTGAACACAACTGGGACTGCTAAGAGCATCCTACGACTTCCACATCGCTGGCAACGGGTTATGCACAATGCTTGTGACTACTTTGAAGGCCAGTAAAACTTTGAAACACATATCTATTTGGTACAAGATATAAATAAATAGTTGCCACTGTTAAAGTTCCCACCCTTGTATGTTTACCAAAAAGTGTGAACTATGTTAAATATGTATGAAACGTATTTCGTATGTGTATGCACAGGAGAGCCACTGGTAAAAAGCTCATCATAAACGCTGGAACGATTTCAACCAAAATTTGATATGCATATTATTTACGATCTAGATAGTAATGCTGTGGTTTTAAGAACGACCAGGCTGCTATTGTGGTGAGCATGATAACATGGAGAAAGAAGTGCGGAGAAATTGAGAGGCGAAGGAGGAAATGGACAAAGATAAGGGGGGGGGAGGAGGTGAAGAGAGAGAGGAGGAGGGCGAAATAGGAAGAGAGAGGATATCAGCAGAGAGGGGAGAGAAGAATATGGAGGGAGAAAGAGATGTACAAGCAGAAGGGGAGTAGGAAATGAGCAGAGAGAGGTAGGAGGAGGAGACAGAGAAATAGAGGGAGAGGGGGGAATGGAATTGGGTGAGGTGGAGATGGATGTCGGTGGGAGGAGCAGCTGGACATATACACTCCTGGAAATTGAAATAAGAACACGGTGAATTCATTGTCCCAGGAAGGGGAAACTTTATTGACACACTCCTGGGGTCAGATACATCACATGATCACACTGACAGAACCACAGGCACATAGACACAGGCAACAGAGCATGCATAATGTCGGCACTAGTACAGTGTATATCCACCTTTCGCAGCAATGCAGGCTGCTATTCTCCCATGGAGACGATCGTAGAGATGCTGGATGTAGTCCTGTGGAACGGCTTGTGATGCCATTTCCACCTGGCGCCTCAGTTGGACCAGCGTTCGTGCTGGACGTGCAGACCGCGTGAGACGACACTTCATCCAGTCCCAAACATGCTCAATGGGGGACAGATCCGGAGATCTTGCTGGCCAGGGTAGTTGACTTACACCTTCTAGAGCACGTTGGGTGGCACGGGATACATGCGGACGTGCATTGTCCTGTTGGAACAGCAATTTCCCTTGCCGGTCTAGGAATGGTAGAACGATGGGTTCGATGACGGTTTGGATGTACCGTGCACTACTCAGTGTCCCCTCGACGATCACCAGTGGCGTACGGCCAGTGTTGGAGATCGCTCCCCACACCATGATGCCGGGTGTTGGCCCTGTGTGCCTCGGTCGTATGCAGTCCTGATTGTGGCGCTCACCTGCACGGCGCCAAACACGCATACGACCATCATTGGCACCAAGGCAGAAGCGACTCTCATCGCTGAAGACGACACGTCTCCATTCGTCCCTCCATTCACGCCTGTCGCGACACCACTGGAGGCGGGCTGCACGATGTTGGGGCGTGAGCGGAAGACGGCCTAACGGTGTGCGGGACCGTAGCCCAGCTTCATGGAGACGGTTGCGAATAGTCCTCGCCGATACCCCAGGAGCAACAGTGTCCCTAATTTGCTGGGAAGTGGCGGTGCGGTGCCCTACGGCACTGCGTAGGATCCTACGGTCATGGCGTGCATCCGTGCGTCGCTGCTGTCCGGTCCCAGGTCGACGGGCACGTGCACCTTCCGCCGACCACTGGCGACAACATCGATGGACTGTGGAGACCGCACGCCCCACGTGTTGAGCAATTCGGCGGTACGTCCACCCGGCCTCCCGCATGCCCACTATACGCCCTCGCTCAAAGTCCGTCAACTGCACATACGGTTCACGTCCACGCTGTCGCGGCATGCTACCAGTGTTAAAGACTGCGATGGAGCTCCGTATGCCACGGCAAACTGGCTGACACTGACGGCGGCGGTGCACAAATGCTGCGCAGCTAGCGCCATTCGACGGCCAACACCGCGGTTCCTGGTGTGTCCGCTGTGCCGTGCGTGTGATCATTGCTTGTGCAGCCCTCTCGCAGTGTCCGGAGCAAGTATGGTGGGTCTGACACACCGGTGTCAATGTGTTCTTTTTTCCTTTTCCAGGAGTGTAGTAGGGGAAGGAGGAGATGGACAGTGAGGGTTGGAGTAAGTGGACAGAGAAATGGAGTAGATCGACAGAGAAAGCAGGGACGGGGAGAAAGATAGGAAGGTGGAAATGGATAGAGTGGGATAGCGAAGAAGGTGAACAGAGGGAGAGGTGGAAGGGGTGGGAATACAGAGGGGGAGGAGGACTTGGACAGAGAAAAGGAAGAGAAAGATATGGACAAAGAAAGGTAAGACGAGAAAAAGGACAGGGAGAGGGTGAGTAGATGAGCAGAGAGATGGGGAGGAGGATGGAATTGGAGGAGTGGATATGGACAGTGAGATGGGAACGAGGAGATGAAATTAGAGGAGTGGGTAGGAGATGGACAGAGCTGGAAGGAGCAGATGGACATAGGGGAGGAGGAGCAGACTGACAGAGAGTGGAGGAGGGGGAAGGAGATGGACAGGGAGGAAGTGAAGGATGAGGTGGAAACAGAAGAGGGAACTAATAGAAAACTAGAATAAATTCGTATCCGTAAAAAGCCAGGAACCCAGCTCGTTCACTAAAAAGGTAGGAGTAATTGGAGACTAGATCGGAATTGTTATCATTATCCCTTACAAACTAATACTCTTTAAGCTGTTTGAACAGCTGCGAAGTACAGCAGAGCTGCTCGAAGTTCTGTTGTCACTCACTATTGCTCTCATTTCCCCCAACACAAAGCAGGAATTGTTCACTGGAGGCAATCCTTTCATCGCCACATCGGAAAAGAATCTGTGGCGAGCACAATTTCCGTTCCTGAGTAGCTTCTATTCCGCCTCTCGACAGCTCCCGGCTCTGAAACATTCGCAGGCCTTGATTCAGCTCGCGCAAAGAAACAAAAGGATGTCGCCCGTGGTACACGGCAAGGCTGTTAGCCGGGCGCAGCTCGACAAATTGCCGGCGTTTGTGACGGGCGTTCTTCTTGCTTACAGGTGCGGCGCCGGCCGAGTCGGCCCCGTGGGGCCGCTGCTGTCTCGCAGGTAGGCGAAATGCAACAATCTTGTGGCCCAGCGAGCTGGCAAATTACGTATTATTCCACCGGCTGAGAAAAGCGAGGCAAACAAGGATGCGAGCGGCGCGCAGTGTTGTAAGAGAGTGTCGCCCGCGCCCCCCCCCCCCCCCCCCCCCCCTGAGAGGATCAACTGCGAATAAAATCACAGTGGTTTCCGTCAGTTTTACATGCAATCAAAAGCGGCCCTGTCATACGCGCGATATGGAGTCCCTCTGAAATTTCCTCCCAAGTCCCGTGGCGCTTTCTTACAGCTACTCCACTGGGAAGCCACTTTGTAAAGTTTAGCAGTGGTACTTTTCAGAAAGTGAAATGTTTAGCAAGCTTGTTATCAGCGTGCTAGACTTGTAACTGACAAATTCATATATCACCTGTCATTTAATGAAGTGGATCTCAACCTGAGGGGTAAAATGAAATTTTCTGAGAGTTAAAAACAATGGGGCTGAAATTGTGATTCGCTTAGGGAACTAAATTACTTTTGAAAGATCACTATTTCTAATAGCAAAATACTAGTATTAATGCACGAAACAATGTAGTGGAAATCACATCTAACATATGTATGAACACAATCTTCATACAGTCCATCCACTATACACACCTCTGCCAGCAAAATTGGGACATGTATATCTGATACGCATAAATATCATGACAGTTTCTTCCCGAGTTGTAGGGAGTTACCACAATAGATTAGAAATTGTTTCATTATTCACTTCGCGACAATAAACGAACTAACTGACAGCACAAAACTACACCACTGTAGGACCAACACAGTATAGTTATTATTACTATTGTTGTTGTTGCTTTTCGCAGTGCTCACTCACAAAGCATTGACAGTCCGAAATGTTCCAGTTTTTGTCATTTCAGAGGTACAGAGTGTAGAAACTAAGGGATTTACTACAGTAGGCCTAATTACAGCGTATACATTTGTGTTTGATTGATTTTAAATGGTGGTGCAAGGTGTGGATCAAACACGTATCGCTAGGAAGAGGAGCTGTGCAGAGAAAGCACGTTTTGTAACAAGCGTTGTGGACAGTTAGCTTACCTATCAGAGGTGAAGTTGTAGGTAGCACTCGCGATCTACCGAGAGCTTGTTCATCATTCTCCATAAAAGAAAAAGAAAAAAAAAGAAAAAAATGTTTTAGAAATAAGCAGTACCAACTGTTTCATTGACTCATTATCTCTTGAGTTAATAAATCACTCACAAAACCGAAATATCATTTATCTTTCGAAATTTTAAAAATAAAATAGTGCAATGAAAATTCTCTTTCTTTCTAAAGCTTAGTTATGTGCTAATGCTGATGACTGGGAAGGGGGAGGGGGAGGGAGGGGGGTTGAGTACTGGCTAATATCTGACCTCACTCAAGACTAATGGTCTAAAAACGGTCCTGAGACAAGAAGGGAAATTAGTTAGCGGAGGGAATTGTGTGGGATAAGATTGTCGTGGGAGAGAAATGTGTGAATACAGTAAGCAGATTTAGAAGGATGTAGGTTGCAGTAGTTATTCGGGCATGAAGAGGCTTGCACAGGGTACGGTAGCATGGAGAGCTGAATCATACCAATCGCCACCCCGTTGGATGAGATGATGATGAAGACAACAAAACACGATGACGAGGACAGCACAACACCCGGCCGGGAACGAACCCGGGTCCCTTTGCACGGCATTCCATCGTGCTGACGATTCAGCTATCGGCGCGGACTTACATATATATCCACAACATTAGGTAAAAATCAAAATCGACAATTTGCTTGTAACATGAGTGAAAATAATTAAAGTGGAGCTTTAAACTCTCATACAATTATAGGCAGTATGGAAGATTACACTTTTTAACTGTTCCAGTACTTGTTACATGTGTTTCCCACAGCGGAATTGTTTAAGACTAGTAGCTCCCACACAAAATTCAAGAAATCACACTCTGCACTTGCCACACTGATCCATTACCATTTCATCACAGACCTAGGTACGTAGTACCTGTGTTGCAGAAACCACTAGGCACGTTTTATTCCTTCGACACACTTTCAGATGATGATGAAGGTGAATCCTCCTCAGGATTTTAAAGTTTTTCTTGACTGTCGGTGTGCTGTTTTAAAATGCGGCCGATACCGCAGAATGTACCTCCTGTTAACAGCAGATCCTAGGTGAAGAGGCGGTGGAGGAGTTTGCCGTTTATCTTTCCACGTGCAAATACCGCTAAATGTCTGGATTCAAAAGACTGCAGCACGTGACGGTCAGTTTATATTTTAATTATTATTTATTACTAAGTGCTTTTCTCTACAATATTATATAGGTGTTCAGGTTTGTTGTATGGGACTTGTTGGGCCATCAGACGCTGATACTTATCTTTATTTCCTATTATAGAGGTTTTCGCTTCTGTAGAGGCTTTCAGTTTGACATAGATTTCAAGTGATGTGTGGGTGTGTGGGCGCATGGCAGAAATTATTTTGGTAACACAACCACTAGCAAGGTTTGCTGTTTTGAAAGACTCAGATACGGTGACCAACTCCAGTGCTTCAGTGTCTTCACCACAGAATACTTCCGGTAAGACACTAGATCTTACCAGTGATTTGTATTTCCAACTTATTCTCACGCTTCTTCATTTATGCGAGACTTTCATTGTGTTGTTCATTTTACCCTTTTGGAACCACATTAAAATGTTAGATTATCGCACCAGCAAAAATCTGCCGCCCTGGGCGGTGATGATGGTGATGTTTTGATGTTGGGTTTGTGGGGCGCTAAACTGCGCGGTCATCAGCGCCCTTACGAAGTCCGAATTTTTATACAGTACAATTTTTATACAATCTGATCTAACCACTGTCACGAATGGTGATGATAAAATGATGAGTACAACACAAACACCCCGTGCGCCGGTAGAGAAAATCGCCATCATGGTCGGGAATCGAAAATTTTTAATGTGAGGTGACAGCCCCGTATTTGTTCCCAGTATAGGGCAATGGTACTGGCTTATGACTCCTTGCACAAAGAAGTGGTATGGGGCAGACATCTGGCGGGGACGTGGTACTTTATCGAGACAAAACGTAAGGAATTTGCACCAAGGTACTGTGGCGCTATTATATCACTTTGGTGTCCAAGCCACCACCGTATGTCATCACGGCGAAGACGTTTAAACAGTGCACTGTTTTCTTTTTTTTTTTTTTTAATTCATGGCTTTAATAGAGCGCCACCCTACTTGACAGTTAAAGAAACTTTATTACAGCCATTACTTGAATAAGTTTGTAAGGTAAATGCGTAAAATTTTGTTTTAGGAAATGGATGAGGAGGTAGATGAAGATGAAATGGGAGGTATGATACTGCGTGAAGAGTTTGACAGAGCACTGAAAGACCTAAGTCGAAACAAGGCCCCGGGAGTAGACAACATTCCATTAGAACTACTGACAGCCTTGGGGGAGCCAGGCCTAACAAAACTCTACCATCTGGTGAGTAAGATGTATGAGACAGGCGAAATTACCTCAGACTTCAAGAAGAATGTAGTAATTCCAATCCCAAAGTAAGCAGGTGTTGACAGATGTGAAAATTACCGAACTGTCAGTTTGATAAGTCACAGCTGCAAAATACTAACACGAATTCTTTACAGACGAATAGAAAAACTGGTAGAAGCTGGCCTCAGGGAAGATCAGTTTGGATTCCATAGAAATGTTCGAACACGTGAGGCAATACTGACCCTACAACTTATCTTAGAAGCTAGATTAAGGAAAGGCAAACCTACATTTCTAGCTTTTGTATACTTAGAGAAAGCGTTTGATAATGTTGACTAGAATACTCTCTTTCGAATTCTAAAGGTGTCAGGGGTAAAATACAGGGAGCGAAAGGCTACTTACAATTTGTACAGAAACCAGATGGCAGTTGTAAGAGTCGAAGGGGATGAAAGGGAAGCAGTGGTTGGGAAGGGAGTGTGACAGGGTTGTAGCCTCTCCCGGATGATATTTAATCTGTATATAGAGCAAGCAGTAAAGGAAACAAAAGAAAAGTTCGGAGTAGGTGTTAAAATTCATGGAGAAGAAATAAAAACTTTGAGGTTCGCCGATGACATTGTAATTCTGTCAGAGACAGCAAAGGACTTGGAAGAGCAGTTGAACGGAATGGACAGTATCTTGAAAGGAGGGTATAAGATGAACATCAACAAAAGCAAAACGAGGATAATGGAATGTAGTCGAATTAAGTCGGGTGATGCTGAGGGAATTAAATTAGGAAATGAGACACTTAAAGTAGTAAAGGAGTTTTGCTATTTGGGAAGCAAAATAACTGATGATGGTCCAAGTAGAGAGGATATAAAATGTAGACTGGCAATGGCAAGGAAAGTATTTCTGAAGAAGAGTATAGATTTAAGTGTCAGGAAGTCGTTTCTGAAAGAATTTGTATGGAGTGTAGCCATGTACGGAAGTGAAGCATGGACGATAAATAGTTTAGACAAGAAGAGAATAGAAGCTTTCGAAATGTGGTGCTACAGAAGAATGCTGAAGATTAGATGGGTAGATCACATAACATGTGTGTTCTGAGGCATCAAGGGATCACCAATTTGGTACTGGAGGGCAGCGTGGAGGGTAAAAATCGTAGAGGGAGACCAAGAGATGAATACACTAAGCAGATTCAGAAGGATGTAGGCTGCAGTAGGTACTGGGAGATGAAGAAACTTGCACAGGATAGAGTAGCATGGAGAGCTGCATCAAACCAGTCTCAGGACTGAAGACCACAACAACAACAACAATAAGCGAAGCACCTAAAAAAAACTTCTAGGAACGTTGTAAACAGAATGTTATATACCGTTCTACGTTTCTGTCATTATCTTGAGTTAATTGAGTGCAGCATCTGTCCTGAGAGTACAAAGAGTTTTGAAAGTAAGTGCGAAGATATTCCTTAATTTGTCATGTGGTTGCGACGGTGGTTGCAATATACTGCTTGTTTTGTTTCCTATTTAGATGTTAACACTTAGAGGTCTCGAACTCTTTCGTCACAGTTTTGGATAACGTTGTGTGATACGTTGTCATCATAATATCATCGATGGAAAGGCTGCAGATCTGGACTTATTTATAATTCTGATTTACGATATTGACATAGCAAATGCGTAGCCTACTTAACTGATTTTCCGCGCCTTGGCAATATTTTATAGAACGTTCGTCGGTCCGCCTGACGACCTGTTCTTTTCTTACTCACTTACCCTTGCTGCACTTACAAAACCAATCATCCCATTACAAGCTTATCACAACGTATTAGCTGCGAAATTCTTGTCACTGCGTATTCAGTTACAGTATTCTTTCCATATGTCTTTATAATTTTAAACTGTAATACAAATATTATTTAGCCACCCTGTGACTGAGACACAGTGTGCATGTAATTCATTTCACCCTGACAGCCACGCAATTCACATATATGTAAATGGTCCACTGATTGGATTTTACCGCACTCATATCGAAGAATGATTGAGAATGATTTATTTACAATGGCGTGGATAGTAAACGCCACGTCAGTATCGAAACAGAGAAGAAACGTACACGTTTCAATTGGCAATGGAACGGATTCTGGTAAATTAACGTGTCTTTGTTGCAATCCGTATTCACCTACGTCTACTGTCAAAGGCAGTTTATCTGCGTAGAGAATCCTGAGACCATATCTAAAGGAAATCCTTTCTATTTCAGGATGGCAGGACCGCATGATGTGTGTTACGGAAGGAACCTCCAAGAACATAATGAGGTGCTCCGTTCAATTTTTGATAGTTTGCTAGAGCATACGCTGTAACCGGATGAATGTGAGTTCTTAACACAAGATGTGATCTTGAGGCACTGTATTATGGACAAGGAAATCCCACTGGACATAGAAAAGGCGGGAAAGGTGAAGTTTGCGCTCAGCGGCGACTATCCAAGATGGCGCCTCCTTGCGTTCGCTGCCGGAGTGTCCGTGTCAGAGTCACGTGTCCTCGGCTGGTGAAGCACCCCTGTGTCTCGTGGTTCTACGTCCTTCTACCGCTGCACTCCGTTGCCCTCACGGCGCTAGAACTCCGTTTCGGACTCTGCTCTCTTGGAGTGAATTTCTACTTGGCTGGAAGTTGCGAGTCAGCACAACTTCCTGCTATTTGCCACTGTACCTGTAGCCATGTGACTCAGTGAACGTTCTGTTTAACCTTCCGTTTAACCACAGGTCTGGCACCAGTTAAGCTTCTTTCTAACGTCCCAAATATGAGTGCTGCTTGAAATTGGGACAACAGCGTTCAGGAAGAAGGAAAGTAGTCGGTTAACCCAACTTTTGAGGGGGTTTTGACTGACTCTTTTGTTAAAATTCCTTTATTACAAAAGGTAAGTTTAGGAACGAATACTGAAACGACAAACACGGAGTAGTTACAGCTTCTGACACCATTCAGGAAACAGTACCACCTCCTGATATACAAGATGTGTCAAAGAATATGACCTGATTTCTAAACCCTATATTTATCAGATGCACCCGTGGTCTAGGAGTAGCGTCTTTGATTCATAATCAAAACGTCTTCGGTCCCGGGTTCGATCCCCGCCACTGCCTAAATTTTCATAAATAATCAGCATTGGCGGCCGAAGACTTCCGGCATAAGAAGTCACCCTCATTCAGCCAACGGCCTTGTCAAAGAGGGCGGAGGAGTGGATAGGGGTTCAGGGCACTCTCTTGTCCTAGGGGTGGGAAATTGCCCCTAAAGGCGGAAGAATCAGCAATGATCAACGACATGAGGATGCACAAGGCAATGGAAACCACTGCATTAAAGACACGTAACGTGTATCCACAGGACATGTGGCCTGTAATTGAAGATGTGTCATGATGATCTCTCCATTGGCAAAAGATTCCGGAATAGTCCCCCATTCGGATTTCCGGGAGAGGACTGCCAAGGGGGAGGTTACCATGAGGAAAAGATTCAATAATCTACGAAAGGATAACGTTCTACGAATCGGGGCGTGGAATGTCAGAAGCTTGAACGTCATAGGGAAACTAGAAAATCTGAAAAGGGAAATGCAAAGGCTCAATCTTGATATAGTAAGGGTCAGTGAAGTGAAGTGGAAGGAAGACAAGGATTTCTGGTCAGATGAGTATTGGGTTATATCAAGAGCAGCAGAAAATGGTATAACAGGTGTAGGATTCGTTATGAATAGGAAGGTAGGGCAGAGGGTGTGTTACTGTGAACAGTTCAATGACCGGGTTGTTCTAATCAGAATCGACAGCAGACCAGCACCGACAACGATAGTTCAGGTATACATGCCGACGTCGCAAGCTGAAGATGAACAGATAGAGAAAGTGTATGAGGATATTGAAAGGATAATGAAGTATGTAAAGGGGGACGAAAATGTAATAGTCATGGGCGACTGGAATGCAGTTGTAGGGGAAGGAGTAGAAGAAAATGTTACAGGAGAATATGGGCTTGGGACAAGGAATGAAAGAGGAGAAAGACTAATTGAGTTCTGTAATAGCGAATACCCTGTTCAAGATTCACAAGAGGAGGAGGTATACTTGGAAAAGGCCGGGAGATACGGGAAGATTTCAATTAGATTACATCATGGTCAGACAGAGATTCCGAAATCAGATACTGGATTGTAAGGCGTACCCAGGAGCAGATATAGACTCAGATCACAATATAGTAGTGATGAAGAGTAGGCTGAAGTTCAAGACATAAGAGGAAGAATCAATACGCAAAGAAGTGGGATACGGAAGTACTAAGGATTGACGAGATACGTTTGAAGTTCTCTAACGCTATAGATACAGCAATAAGGAAGAGCGCAGTAGGCAGTACAGTTGAAGAGGAATGTACATCTCTAAAAAGGGCCATCACAGAAGTTGGGAAGGAAAACATAGGTACAAAGAAGGTAGCTGCGAAGAAACCGTGGGTAACAGAAGAAATACTTCAGTTGATTGATGAAAGGAGGAAGTACAAACACGTTCCGGGATAATCAGGTATACAGAAATACAAGTCGCTGAGGAATGAAATAAATAGGAAGTGCAGGGAAGCTAAGACGAAATGGCTGCAGGAAAAATGTGAAGACATCGAAAAAGATATGATTGTCGGAAGGACAGACTCAGCATACAGGAAAGTCAAAACAACCTGTGGTGACATTAAAAGCAACGGTGGTAACATTAAGAGTGCAACGGGAATTCCACTGTTAAATGCAGAGGAGAGAGCAGATAGGTGGAAAGAATACATTGAAAGCCTCTATGAGGGCGAAGATTTGTCTGATGTGACAGAAGAAGAAACAGGAGTCGATTTAGAAGAGACAGGGGATCCAGTATTAGAATCGGAATTTAAAAGAGCTTTGGAGGAATTAGGGTCAAATAAGGCAGAAGGGATAGATAACATTCCATCAGAATTTCTAAAATCATTGGAGGAAGTGGCAACAGAACGACTATTCACGTTGGCGTGTAGAATATATGAGTCTGGCGACATACCATCTGACTTTCGGAAAAGCATCATCCACACTATTCCGAAGACGGCAGGAGCTGACAAGTGCGAGAAGTATCGCACAATCAGCTTAACAGCTCATGCATCGAAGCTGCTTACGAGAACAATATACAGAAGAATGGAAAAGAAAATTGAGAATGCGCTAGGTGACGATCAGTTTGGCTTTAGGAAAAGTAAAGGGACGAGAGAGGCAATTCTGGCGTTACGGCTAATAATGGAAGCAAGGCTACAGAAAAATCAAGACACTTTCATAGGATTTGGCGACCTGGAAAAAGCGTTCGACAATATATAGTGGTGCAAGCTGTTCGAGATTCTGAAAAAAGTAGGGGTAAGCTATAGGGAGAGACGGGTCATATACAATATGTACAACAACCAAGAGGGATTAATAAGAGTGGACGATCAGGAACGAAGTGCTCGTATTAAGAAGGGTGTAAGACAAGGCTGTAGCCTTTCGCTCCTACTCTTCAATCTGTACATCGAGGAAGCAATCATGGAAATAAAATAAAGGTTCAGGAGTGGAATTAAAAATGGTGAAAGGATATCAGTGATACGATTTGCTGATGGCATTGCTATCCTAAGTGAAAGTGATGAAGAATTAAACGATCTGCTGAACGGAATGAACAGTCTAATGAGTACACAGTATGGTTTGAAAGTAAATCGGAGAAAGGCGAAGGTAATGAGAAGTAGTAGAAATGAGAACAGCGAGAAACTTAACATCAGGATTGATGGTCACGAAGTCAATGGAGTTAAGGAATTCTGCTACCTTGGCAGTAAAATAACCAATGACGGACGGAGCAAGGAGGACATCAAAAGCAGACTCGCTATGGCCAAAAAGGCAATTCTGGCCAAGAGAAGTCTACTAATATCAAATACCGGCCTTAATTTGAGGAAGAAATTTCTGAGGATGTACGTCTGGAGTACAGCACTGTGTGGTAGTGAAACATGGACTGTGGGAAAACCGGAACAGAAGAGAATCGAAGCATTTGAGATGTGGTGCTATAGACGAATGTTGAAAATTAGGTGGACTGATAAGGTAAGGAATGAGGAGGTTCTACACAGAATCGGAGAGGAAAGGAATATGTGGAAGACACTGATAAGGAGAAGGGACAGGATGATAGGACATCTGCTAAGACATGAGGGAATGACTTCCATGGTACTAGAGGGAACTGTAAAGGGCAAAACTGTAGAGGAAGACAGAGATTGGAATACGTCAAGCATAATTCAGGACGTAGGTTGCAAGTGCTTCTCTGAGATGAAGAGGTTAGCACAGGAAAGGAATTCGTGGCGGGCCGCATCAAACCAGTCAGTAGACTAATGCGTGCGAGAGACTTTTCGCCTTCTTCCTAAGCAGTATCCTCAAGTAGAGTAATTAGTTACCTGTTCTTAAGACTCGACTGTTATTTGTGGATTGTTGTTTCCTCAGCCCATGACGCGTGTGATAAGTCGTGTGTTTCCTTGCCTAGAATCGCAGCCTCCAGTAGTTACTTGACAGTTGTGGCTTGTGTTTTCGGATTGTTTTAAACTCGTTTTGACTGATGTTTGATGCGTTGATCTTGGTAAGGCCCAATTTGATATTATTGATATCTCGGTTACTCTTCATCCGCCGGTATTTCTCATTAACTGCGCAGTTGGATCTGACCGTTGGAAATCGGTCAGATTGTCGGTCGGTCGTGAACCGTCCCTTACTGTTTTTGCTCTCCAATTAAGAGCTTGTCGGTCGGGCTGCCTGTCTCTCCTAAACGTGCGTTAGTGTTACTTTCCAGGCCGACCATTGTAACCTTCTGAGCGCCGCTCCTTGTGTTTTACATAGTGATTTCCTTTTCACTTTTAAGTTCTGTGTGTGGCTTTCAGCCGAATTTTAGCTTATTTAAATTCCAAGGCTGTTCTTTTAGGCCTTAAGCCGTAAAATTGTTTTCTGCATGGTGTGTGGCCTTCAGCCGAGTTTTATTCTTTCTTAAATAAAAATTCAAAATCTTGCTCTTGGCCATAACATTGTTATTCTTTAGTATGAGGCATTCAGCCTAGTTTTACATGAACTATTTTAAGCTAAGGCCCTCAGACTTTTTAAATTGAAAGCTCTTCTACCTAGGCTTTACGCCGTTAAATTGTTTTCTTGATATGCGGCCTTCAGCCGAGTTTTCAGTCTATTTAGAATTAAAATTGAATATCTTTGTTTTGGCCTTAATCCGTAACACTGTTCTTGCTTAATGTGTGGCCTTCAGCTGAGTTCTATGGGAGAGATTTAAGCTAAGGCCTAAGGCCTTCAGCCTATTTTTATTGAAGGAAGCTATCTTTAAAAGAAGTGAAACTTCCAGAAGAACGTCTGCACCTCAATTCCTTGCTTAAAACACTAGCAGAGCACTGCTGACGTCAAACCGTTTCCTTTTTATTACCAACCTGAAGGACTTGCACTGATTATAGTCTATGTGATTTATAGATATAATGATACCCTAATACTCGCCTGACAGTCGTATGAGGCAATGTCAGTTCTCTGCTTGCGCGGGTAATAGACTTTCGTAGAAACGGTTCAAACACTTGCCAAATTCTTTCCACCTTGTCATCGGAGGTGGGAGATTGAGCTAGAGTCTTACAAGTTCACAAGCATCCTGCCTCTCCAAATTGGCGATACCAACAACGAATGTTTGTGGGTGCAGGCAGGTCAACGCCAAAACCTCCACGATAAGCACGCTTGGTCGAAATCACAAACTACAATACACCTAACGCCTTCTGGTGAGCGCACCCGATCTTATTCTGACTAACTGCAAACTGAGGAGACATGTTCACTGACACGTAACGGCAATTTTATGAAACTCCGGGCACGTCCATTCAAATAACAGAGGTTTCCTTGTTGGCAAGTCCCATGTTTCGCAATGATTATCAGCAAACGTCTGGTCCTTGATTTTGGAAGATTCTTTATTTGTTATAAAGGAATTGTACCCAGGAACAGAACAACTCTTTACACAGAGACAGTTCCGTCTACTTCAAATGAAACTGTCAATACGAACTGAACCCTCACCCACGACACGACATGAAGAAGTCTCTAGTTGAACGACTAGGATTCCATCACCTCCACTACAATTACTGCAGATAACTCTGCTCAGCCCAGCCTGGCAACTATCTTCAGCTCCCTCTGCTGCTACTAATAGCAACCTTCTGCTCTGAATGTAACAGATCTCACGGAGGGTCCTGCTTCTGAGTTTTATTCGCTTTTTCCCTTTTCTCCCACTAGTCACTGGCATGATGTGTTGTCTAAGGTCGCTCATCTTCGTCTTGGCACTATTCTTCAGAGGCTGGTTGGAGGGAGAGAGGCATCTGTCGTTAAAAATCACGTCTTAGGTCAGCTATAGGCCCTTCCAAGGACTGTCTCCTTGTCTGCTATTATATCGCTCTTTTGTTCACAGCTTATAGTGTTATTGCTGTGCTCGACCGTCGCCATCCGGGCGTCTCTGGTCATTATCCGTATTTAGGAGCCTGTGACATTACATAACATAGTCATCCAACATTTGGCTGTTGTCGCACCTAGGCGAGAATTATCTATTGCCTCGTATGTTTCCTTTTGTTGTGTTTCGAACTCACAAGACTTGCCTGTTTCCTGTGGGTACTACACTACGACCTTAAATTCCTGTGTTAGGTTTTGTAATTCATCCCGAAATTTCTCCTGAGTCTGCCGCAGCTCTAAAGTTTCGTCAGAGACTTCAGACTGCTTTAGTGCTATCGCAGTAACCTGAATTATTAATAATTCAAAATCCTGTATCGTTGGCAAAGTGGCGATTTATTCCTTAGTTGATTAACTTCACTCTGTGATACACAGACTAAGCAACTACTTGCCGCGGACGATGGAGACATGAACAAAGGAGCTGGATATTTTGCAAGGAATAGCTACTAACAATGGTTTCAGAGCGGAAATAATCACTGAACTATTTTAGCGGAAAGGTAAAAAAATAGTGCTGACGAACTGATGAAATTATCCATAAAATATAAAGTCCTAAGTACGAAAAGATTGAATTTACCAAATTACCATACTTAGCTGCAGTCTCAGGTAATATCGCACAGGTATTCAAGAAAATCAATGTAGGGATCAGTTTTCACACAGACAATAAAAAATACAAGAAAGTCACACACTGTAGTAGTAGTTGCAAGATCATGGGTTTACAGAACAGAATGTGGCTCTTGCAGAAAATAGCGGACTAACTGGGCGGGTGTTGAGCCACAGGTTTAAAGAAGGTATTAGGCAGACAGAGAGCAGTGGGGTGAAGTCGATCACTGCTCTTTTTGAAAGCCTGTTACGGCTTCGCCTAAGTTACGGGGTGTACCGATGAACTGGTAAATTAAAGAAGCTTCAAAGATATGGTAAGCTATGTTTACATTCATCTTTAAAATACTAGAAGAGTGTTCCTCAGGGACCTAAAATGTACGTAAATCGACAAATAGAACATTTTATGCTAATACCACTCTTCCTTAAAAAAAAGACGCGAGACACTCAGTTCTCCTACATCATAAATGATTTTCAATCAGTGTGTGAATTATCAAAGTCTGTGAAATTGTAGTGTCCATGACTGATGCCCTTAGGCTTTACTTTTCTTATAATTTGCGTGAGAGTAGTATTGTGTACATGGGAGACAAAATGGTTCAAATGGCTCTGAGCACTATGCGACTTAACATCTGAGGTCATCAGTCGCCTAGAACTTAGAACTAATTAAACCTAACTAACCTAAGGACATCACACACATCCATGCCCGAGGCAGGATTCGAACCTGCGACCGTATCGGTCTCTCGGCTCCAGACTGTAGCGCCTAGAACCGCACAGCCACTCAGACCGGCACATGAGAGACATCTGGGAATACAAAATGAACGTGCTTAGATAGTCTTTTACTTCAATAGCTGTTTTTAGCGTCACTCTCAGCCATCTGAATCTTTTCACATATAAAATGTTTGTTGTTGCTACCAGTGGCAAATTATGCCAATAAAACTCACCTCTATTGTATGAAATGCAGTTTTCACCTCTTTCAGTTGCTCAAGCATAAACTATGACACCAGACCAATTGTCTCATCCTAGACAATTTGCTCTGAAACAGAATTTAATTGATCGTGGTCTGCTGATCCTGACCTTATATCATCACCCAACTCCATAAGATCACGAACCACTATTCCCTTCTCAGCTGCGTCAATGAGCCTTTTCGGCCTCGGGCGTTTCTCGGTAGGTCCGGTGGTCTCCATTCGTAGTTCCATTAGGTGGTCCACAAACGTGTAGCTCCACTGTTGTTCCAAGTCTTAAATTCTTCCTTGGAGATCTTGGAACTTTCTTAATAGTTTCTTAAGGAAAGATTCTTGCTTTAGAGGAGCAATGCCACGTGAAGCGAGTCCTGCCACAACGTTGGATGATAGGTGAGCACCTATATTCCCCGATGTCTTCTTCAGCATCTTAAGAAACTCATACTCAGGAGAGATTGCTCTGTTTTTCACTTTCAGTTCTACTAAGCACTTTCCCTAGTGGATGGAAGGAGACATCAAGAGGTCGGCAAATGTGAATAGTATATGATGGAAGTAAAATGAAATCGATTTCGTTCCTTCGAACAACTGAATAACACGAAGAAAAAGATGACTGCGCTCAACAGTGTTCTTCTTTTGAACTTACTCGTAGAACAGGCTGCCCCTTATGCTTGTTTTAACGTTTGCTCTTCACCTACTCATTTAACGTTGTATAGCTCACACCGTAGCACTGGGATGCTCTACGAATGTTTCGACTCTTCCCTTCTCTGTGTTCCAGACATACTGCGTTGTAATTACGTTTTCCGTACGTATCCATCTTCTTTGGTTCAGATGGCTCTGAGCACTATGGGACTTAACTGCTGAGGTCATCAGTCCCCTAGAACTTAGAACTACTTAAACCTAACTAACCTAACGACATCACACACATCCATGCCCGAGGCAGGATTCGAACCTGTGACCTTAGCGGTTGCGCGGTTCCAGACTGTAGCGCCTAGAACCGCTCGGCCACGTTCGTAGCATGATCGACTTCTTTTTGCAAAACACAAGAATTCTCAATTGTTAGATCAGTACTCGCTCATACGACCAACTTCAGCCTTTGGAAATACATAAATCGCATGGCAATGAATTCACTTGCCCTCTGACAGTCCGAAAAACAGGTGAATTATATGCCAATAATTCGATATTGTGACACATGTTGTACAGCGTATTTGTTTATTTCCCATAGTGTCGCAGATCCATTGAGGTAAGGAATAAAGGGATTTGTCATTGTACTACAAGCTTGAAGCCGACGTCCGCCATCTTAAGTATCCCAAAACATTAGATTCACCAGATTTAGCGCATTCATACCTCCACAGTTCAACGCGGTGATACTTGCCCGTGACATCATTATCACGTGCCGATGTCCAGTTTCGACCGTGTTGGGTGCTTTGATTGTGTGGATACGTATCTGTTTGATCAAAAGTGGTAGTTTGTGTTATTGATGGGTGTAATAATCGATCGTAATCAGAAGTTCAAAGGAATCACATTTCATTCGTAAGTGGAACCCTTCAAGCAGTATTTTCTTTTTTATGTATGAATAATGTTTGCACAGTTTACTTTTATTGTAGTGGTTTTATTTCTGTCATTTGACTTTGGATTTTCCTTACTTACCTTACTTTCCGTTGTATCTCTTCTTTACTGTTTTCCGCTGGATTCCAAATCGCAAAGGTTCCGACATCAGAGTCACACTGTGCCAACGGCCTCGTACCCGCACAATATACAACTACGTAATTGCGTTTCTTGTTAGGATAGAATCTCATGCCCTAAAGTTCTCCCGCCGAAGATTGATCAGATTTCCCCCCCTTCAAAAACAGATTCTGGTTCGAAAATACGCAGGTCGCGGTGATATGTAGGTGAGTTCTGTGTGTATAATTGTATGAATATTTATGTATTGTTTGCTTCCTTTCTGAAGAAGACTTTGGCTGAAAACTTAAGTGGACAATGATTTCGTCGTGCCTGCCTTCTGCTCGGCATGTGAGTAACAATCTATCTGCTTCACAGTGCAGTTATTCTGTCATGAAGTTTGTTGTAAATAATTCGCTGCAGTTCAACAGGAACAATCCGCAGCTCGAGGTCATGGTATAAGGTTCTTGCTTCCCGCGCACGGGGACCGGGTTCGATTCCCGGCGCCGTCAGGGATTTTCCCTGTCTCCAAATGACTGGGTGTTGTTGTGTCGTCTTCGTCGTCATGCATCCCCATTACGGTCGGAGGAAGGCAATGGCAAAGCACCCCCGCTAGGACCTTGCCTAGTCGACGGTGCGGGTCTCCCGCATCGCCCCATACGCTCCTCTAATTATGGGACCTCATCATCATCAACAGGAAAAATGGTGTACGTAATTACAATACCTGAAGAAACTACTGATATTCATTACGCCACACTAACGGTGTCTGTAGCACGAGCAAGGGTTGACACTACTACAAACAAAATGCCTCACAGACAGTAAAGAAAAATTTGAAACTAAAGTGAAAACGTTTCTCTTTAAAAATCTCTCCAATTCTCCTGAAGACTATTTATTATTGTAACACGTAAATGGTGTTGATCGGAAAGCACTGACTAACATCTGCCTTTCTTTAATTAAAAAACAAAACAAAAAACTAATTAATGATTAGCATGGAAGGATATTTACAAAAATAATTGATGTTAATTTCAAATGACTCGTTCAAATGGTTCAAATGGCTCTGAGCACTATAGGACTTAACTTTTGAGGTCATCAGTCCCCTAGAACTTAGAACTACTTAAACCTAACTAACCTAAGGACATCACACACATCCATGCCCGAGGCAGGATTCGAACCTGCGACCGTAGCAGTCGCGCGGTTCCTGACTGTAGCGCCTAGAACCGCTCGGCCACACGGGCCGGCAAAAATGACTCGTTCCACATCATTAAGATTTATCTTGCAAATGATACGTGTAACATGGAACTAACTAACTATTGGTATAGTAAAACATGATATTGACTCCTGTACTTGGAAACGTCAAATTGAAATTTAAAATGAAGCGGATGATCAAAGTAAATGTACGTATTAGAGCCAAATATCCATTTACGGGGTCTAACCGTTTGAGGCTATTCCTTTAAGCACATTTATAGTGTTGCACTATGTTGAAAATCGTTTAGTAAATTTCATCGTTTTTTAACCTAACAATGCTATTATTGGTGACACACTGAATAATGCATCGTAGATAAGAGTTCAAAGTAGATGTGCAAACTTCAGTGACACTAATGAACCGACTGTCTAATTAAGCAAGAACTTTACTCTGCATGGAGGTACACCTCTATGCAGTTCAGCTTATTCGACATTTCAATAATCGTTCACGTTGTTGATATGCATTAGATGCGGTAGCACGCCTTGCGTCTGCCCTCATTTCACACTTTTATGGGCTAGCAACGAACACGTAGGTAAGTTATTTGCCAACGTGAATATTAAAAATGTTGTACACGAGAGATGAAAGCTGCAAATCTAGCGGGCCTGGACGCAAACGAGCATTAGTTTCGGAATTCCAACTTCCTTTGCTGTTGACACAAATGCAGTAACAGCGGAATTAAATGAATTACGAAAGCATGTTTTTCACATCACTTCTGTCTCTACTTGGTTATTCGAAATATATCAACAAAAAATAAATCACATTAACGAGGCGAACTGTGTCGTATTAATAGAGCAAAACTCATTTAAGAACAGAAAAAATTCGAAATTGCCTTCCTGACACTAGGTTATTCATTTAAGCGGGTTGTTGCGTGCACACGACGGAAATAAAGAACAACAAGCAATCGTAAACGGTGGTCTGCTAATGTTTGCGGGTACTGAAAATGTTGGCGGGCCCAGCCCACTCTCGATTCAAAAAAATTACAGCGTAAGTCTATAGTGCCAAAGGGATTATACAATATATCATGAAGTTCACGGTTTTGCCACCAGGCAGCAATAACGAAAATTATAACGATGTATTGGGTATCGAATCCAACTCTTTTGATGGCAGCTTTGCCCGTCACAGAACACAAAGCTTTCTGTCGCAGTCGACAAGCAAAGACGAATGGCGAAAATCAGAAAATGGTTATAGTGGTAAATCTATTTACGAACAACTAGGTATATGTATGATTAAAATTTAGAGAACAACTTGTTGAATATCGTTACTTACATATGGCTAAAATGATTCAGGCATTGAATAGGTACCAGGGAAGTTTGCAGGGACTGCGAATGTTGTCTGGTCCAGCTTTAGGTGCATTTGCAGTGACAACTGGTGGCAAAGGTGAGAGCTGTGAGCCACTACACCACCCAGTCCGCCAGACTGCAGCACCAGTTCGGTTCGAGCTATGGCCACTTGCTGGCTGCCTGACTGCAGGACCAATGTGTTGGCGCAGTCGACCCAACCACAATGGGGTTCTCCACGAGCAGTGGCCATTTGGTAGCCAGCAGCCGGCCGGTGTGGCCGAGCGGTTCTAGGCGCTTCAGTCTGGAACCGCGAGACCGCTACGGTCGCAGGTTCGAATCCTGCCTCGGGCATGGATGTGTGTGATGTCCTTAGGTTAGTTAGGTTTGAGTGGTTCTAAGTTCTAGCGGACTGATGACCTCAGATGTTAGGTCGTATAGCGCTCAGAGCCATTTTTTTTTTTTTTTTTTTTTTGGTAGCCAGCAGACTCCAGCGCCTGGCAGTGCGAGCTGCATTTTCCGTGTGACGTTTCTCTGCATTTATTCCTGCATTTCCCTTCACACCCCTTACACGTCAACTCTCTTGCACCAAAAACAGCAGTTAAATGCAAGAATAAAATTTTGTTAGAAACCGACTGATATTCTGCTAAGTGGGGTGAGTCTGTTGGCTACGCCGAGGAGTCATAACCAAATGTCAACATGCGAGGCCCAAAGAACAACTATTAAACTAAATGAAATAAAATTGTTATGACCTGAAAAGTTTGCGGTAGGACGTTCCAACTGCACGGTTGGTTGAGGGTCATCATGGGAATTAGCATGTCCATGCAAGGTTTGATTTTGCGACGAAGCCCACTTTCATTTGGATGAGTTCACTAATAAGAAAAAATGGTAGACTTGGCGGACTCAGAATCCGCATATCGCAGGTGATGGCATGTTATACAATGTCCACTCATGGAATAATCGGTGTGATATTCCTTAATGACACGGTGACTACTGAACTGTACGTGAAAGTTATGGAAGATAATTTCATCCCCATTATCCAAAGTGACCCTAATTTCGACAGGATGTGTCTCATGTAAAACGGAGCTCGACTCCGTCGAAGCAGGAGAGTGATGTCCTGGAGGAGGACTTTGGTGACCGCATTCTGACTCTGGAGTACACTGACACCACTAGCATAGGCCTTGAATAGCCAACATATTCTCCGGACCTGAACACGAGCGACTCCTTTTTGTGGGGCATATTAAAGACTAAGTGTACAGCAATAACCCCAAAACCATTGCTTAGCTGAAAACAGCCGTTCAGGAACTCATCTACAGCATCGACGCTCCGATACTTCAGCGGGTCATGCAGAATTTCGCTATTCGTCTGCGCAACATCATCGCCAATGATAGCAGGCATATTGAACATGTCATCACCTAAATCCGAATATCAGTAGTGACGTTTATATGTTAAATGAAGTGTGTGCACATCGTAGTTTGTAGCAAGTTCAAGTTTTTTTTTCATATAGTTCAATAACTGTCACCCTGTACAGGCAATCTGAGAGCTTGTTTCATCAGACTAAAGGTGAGGGAAGCCAAAAACAAATGTTCCAGCACTTTCACAACAGTGCGGAGCAGACAGAGCAGCCTACAGCAACGAGGCTAAATGCAATAAGTTCACCTGGAGAAGTCATACGAACACCTTTCAAGATGCGACCTTCGCGTTAAGAAACGCCCTAAAATGCTGAAGTTGAACAACAGAACCACCGAGAGCGGTGACAAGCTCAGAAAACGAGAGCACATTCGGACCCTTTGAGAGGGGGGCGCGAATCATTATCGTCTTCTATGAAACCTCCCCCCCCCCCCCCCCTCCTCAAGCTCATTATCATAGTGGAACCATTCCATGTGCTCCACAGCTACCGATGGAAGACAGGCTCTGTTAATTTGCAGAATGCCCTTAAAAGTATCTACAAGCTGCTGTCAACTTGGAGTCCGCTGCTACAAGGCCATAGACGTCTAGCCTGGGATCTGCGAGCATCAGTCCTGCCAGACACAGCGATGGATGACGGAGGATCCGGGCTGGGTCGATTTTCCGTGGATGAAGAAGCAACAGCCCACCTGCAAGCTGTTGAACTCGAGCGCTGGGAGCCTGGGTCGCCACTGCTGGTGGAGTACAAGTACCACCTCACTCGTTTTATCATGTTACCGGCACTCGAATTGTCCTTCGTGTGTCTATCGAGTCTTCTGCCTTCGCGCCATCTCGGCAGCCGGAACGCAGTTGAAACACGGATTTACTTTCAAAAACTTTTCTTAAATAATTTACTTTATTTACTAGCGGTTCATCAAGAACATTAACACATTTAATCACAGTCGGTGAGCGTGGAAGTAGTTGCCAGCGAGTAACTGATGAAAATGAAATTACCTTTAACAAATGGAAATTTTATTCATAAAAGCCATTTCAAAAACAGATTTAAAATTTATCAGCAGAAAAGCACCCTCGAAATATAAAGTCACAACTTAATTTAGAGGCAGAAAGAACAATATAGACTGTATGAGCCTTCGGGCTCACAACAACCTCTGAAAGACTACACTGGTGCAAATCTGCAACACTTGCACTAAGATATTATTTGCCACCGAAAGTGCAATTTGTTTTTAAAAGGACTCTTACGATGGAAGCGTGGCAACTTTATAAAAATGATTATTTAAATAAAACCCATGAAATTCAGACTTACGTAAAATGTACAAGATGCTCTACATTACACATATACCGCCTCGCAAGATGATAAGCAAGATGAAAACATATTTCAGGAATTCGGCCTTTACACATTAATTCTATAAATTCGTTAAAACCGAATCCGACAAACATGACAGAGGCAGCTATTAATGTACGGCAGATTGACAGGGGGATTTCTGAACAACCCGAACCGCAGATTGCTCTAACCCTCCCCAACTCCACAAGGGAAATACGGACCACCCAATTCACAAATAACCACCTTCCAGCGGGTGGAGAAACGGAGAAGAATGGTGGGACGACCCCAAAACAAAGCGGCTGGTGACGTCACCTAGAAAACAAGTAGAATTTAACAAGTAAATGAAATAACATATCTCCAATCACTTAACTTCCAATAAACTGCGATTTCTGGCGAAGACCTTGCGCAGCACCCCCAACGCTATCCCGAACCGTCCGCTGGCAGCCGCTTCAACGGACGCAGGAAGGCGCGCAGATCTCCCGTCTCACGGCGTCGCAGCTCGCCCCGGCCAGCTCGTTGTTGTGGTTTCACTCCTGTTGCTCTCGTGGCAACCGCGAAGCCACTACCCCTCGCTATACGGCGCTGCCCACTGGACTCACGTGGGGACCTCAAATGCGCCGACTCTCAAGGCGGACAAGTCATCTCGTGTCTCAGTGCGCGACCGACCAACCGACCGATCCAACCGCCAATAACCGTTGCCCGAGCAACTCGAGCAGACTGGCCGCCTAACGCGCAGACTCAGATGCAGGAACTCAGCCCGACCGGGCGACCACTAGCTGAGTTCTCTTATGCCGCACAAATGCGAACGAGAGATAGACCATCACCTGGTGACCCGAGACTGACCTAGCCTCACTCCGACTGACCAGTCTTCCAGACTGACCAACCGGCGAGCTCATAGCGCCCCTTAAATGCACGTGAAAAGGCAACCTTTCCCCTTTTCCACCAGAGGGAGACACCAAAGCTACGACTGCCACAGCGGCGCCACCGCCAGAAACGGAGGGCGACTGCTTCACATAATGCGCTGCGGCGCGCTCTTCAAAACAGCAATTTTTACCAGGGCTCAGCAGCATTCTTGGATCGAGTCTAAGTGCAGCTTCAGTCATCGAAAGCGTTGATGCCCCGACAGACATCCGCAGCCACACTGGATTATGGAGAAGTACAGCCGCCGCACCGTTTTACGGTCCACGGCAATGACCACAGGATACGCCAGGGCTGTAATCAGCAACTTCCTTGTTGGCGTTGACGTGCCACCCCTTGCTTTCAAGCAGAGCGGACTCAACATGATCGCTCGTAGTCAGCGATCGGAAGAAAACAGAGCGATGTTAAAATTCTCCCCCGTAAATGGTTGTTAATTGATTAATGTTTCTGTAACACAGCGGCGCTACGCAGGATAACTCACCCCCATTCTTCGCTCGAGCAGCTGATAAAAGCAACAACACCGCACGTATCGTAACAGCCCTACGGCAAATTTTCTGTGTTCAGCTTAATATCGGATTCCTCCCGCATCCCAGGTTGTCGTTGTGGTCTTCAGTCCTGAGACTGGTTTGATGCAGCTCTCCATGCTACCCTGTCCTCTGCAAGCTTCTTCATCTCCCAGTACCTACTGCAACCTACATCCTTCTGAATCTGCTTAGTGTATTCATCTCTTGGCCTCCCTCTACGATTTTTACCCTCCACGCTGCCTACCAATACTAAATTGGTGACCCCTTGATGGCTCAGAACATGTCCTCCCAACCGATCCCTCCTTCTCGTCAAGTTGTGCCACAAACTTCTCTTCTCCCCAATCCTATTCAATACTTCCTCATCAGTTATGTGATCTACCCATCTAATCTTCAGCATTCTTCTGTAGCACCACATTTCGAAAGCTTCTATTCTGTTCTTGTCCAAACTATTTATCGTCCATGTTTCACTTCCATACATGGCTACACTCCATACAAATACTTTCAGAAAATATTTCCTGACACTTAAATCTATATTCGATGTTAACAAATTTCTCTTCTTCAGAAACGCTTTCCTTGCTAGTGCCAGTATACATTTTATACCCTCTCTACTTCGACCATCATCAGTTATTTTGCTCCCCAAATAGCAAAACTCCTTTATTAAAAAACTAGAAATCCGCCTCGATTGCAAAAAGCACCTAGGGTGAAAGTATTCATATTAGGATAGCCCTCGTCATTGGATAGCTACTGATAGCTGGCGGCGAAAGAGTGATAGTTGTTAGTATTTCTCGTGCACTGTGGCTGGGTAATTACTTGATGACAAGAAGACACAAATCTGGAAGCTTAAACGGCTGGTGTTATTATTGTTGTGGTCTTCACTGCGAAGAATGGTTTGATGCAGCGCCACGTTACTATATATCTTCGAATAAGTACTGACACTTACATCCTTTTGAAACTGCTTACCGTATTCATCTCTCGGTCTCCCTTTAAAATTTTAATCCCCCCCACCCACCCTACCCTGAAATACTGAGTTGGTGAGCCCTTGATGTCTCAGAGCATGTGCTATCGAACAATCCTTCCATATAGTAAAGGTGTGCCACTGATCTCCTTTCTCTCCAGTCCTAATCAGTACCTCTTAATTACTCGAACCACCCATTCAGCTTTCCTCGGCAGCACTACATTTCTAAACCATCTATTCTCCCACACTCCAGACAAATACCTTCAGAGAAGCATATCTAACACTTTGTAAGTAGGCTGTTTATGTGTTTGTATGTTGGCAGCGCTATGTAGCGGTTTGCATTAATAACTCTGACAGCGTTGTGCACATTCTTTAGGAGACTCTCTGTGGCTGGTCGGAATAGCAGTCGGAGGTAATAGCCAGCAGTGGGGGCGGTTGGAAGTAAATCGCCAACAGTGATGGAACTTGGAGGTGAACAGCCTGCAGTGATGGAAGTAGGGAGTGAGTGTTCAGCAGTGATGTAGGTTAGATATCAATAATTAGCAGTGTTGGAGGTTTGCAGTATTATCGCGAGCGGACGATCTGAACGTGTGTTCGTCATGGAAATATAATTTGTCGATGATTATACAATTTTTCGATCTGGATATCATGGACGATTATATAATTTTTTGGAACTGTATGTCATGCACGATTATATAATTTTTGAACTGGTTGTCACATTATTAAGGTAAATACATTGTTTGCTCTGCAACAAAATCTTTCCTTTGCTAATCACATGCCTATTAGTAGTTCGAGCCTTCAGTAGTTAAAATCTTTTATTTAGCTGGCAGTATTGGTGTTTGTGGCATTGCTGTAGTTCGTGAAATGAAGATTTTTGTAAGGTAAGTGACTTATGAAATGTATAGGTTATTGTTAGGATCTCTTCTTATTCAGGACTCATTGTTTTGATTTAATTTGAAAGCAGTCAGATCGCATTAAGACCGGTGAATATTGTGGGTAATTAATGAATAGGAGAAGTTAGAGAGGTGATTGTCGGTGCAAATTCTGTAGGTCAGTGTTGAAATGATAAGAATAAGTAAAGAGAAAGTAGGCTCAGTACGTTCACTTTCACTCAGCAGTTTCAGAATCAAATAATGTAGAAGTTTCACCTTCACAAGGTTTCTGTTTAAGTAAAAATATTTTGCAAAGAACTTTCAACTTAAATCTATATTAGAAGTTCTCACTTATCTCTTTTTCAGAAACGCTGTTCTGCTATTGCAAGTCTACATTTTATACCGTCTTTACTTCGGCCATCATCAGTTATTTTACTGCCAGGGAGTAGAAATCATCTACTGCTTTTAGCGTCTCTTCTCCGAATCTAATTCTCACAGCGTCGCCTGATTTAGTTCGACTACATTCCACGACCCCTGTTTTGTTTTTGTTGATATTCAACTCAAATTCTTCTTTCAAGACTGTCCATTCCGTTCAACTGCTGTTCCAAGTGCTTTACTGTCCCTGACAGAAATACATCACAGACTAACCTCAAACTTTTCATTTCGTCCCCCTTAACTTCAATTCCTACTCCTCATTTTTCTTTGGGTTCCTTTACTGTTTGCTCACTGTACAGTTTGAATTCCATCGTTGAATGGGCTAATGGGCTACCCCCCTCCCCCCCCCCCCGCCCCTCACTCCACTACTCAACTAGTGCTTCCCTTTCATGTTCCTCGACTCTTATAACTGCCCACTGGATTCTGTAGAAATCGTACTTAGCCTTTCAATCCCCGTATCTTATTTCTGCTACCTTCAGAATTTCATAGAGTATTCCACTTAACATTGTCAAGAACTTTCTCTAAGTCCACAAATGCTATAAAATTAAGTTTGCCTTTCGTTAACACCTTTCTTCTAAGAGAAGTCGTAAGGTCAGTACTTCCTCACGTGTTCCTACAGTTCATTGGAATCCAAATGGTCTTCCCCGAGTTCGGGATCTGTAAACAACTCGTGTCAGCATTTCTCAATAAAGGCTAACTAAAATGACTGTTCTATAATATTCTCATCTGGAACTGGAATTAGAATCATCGTATTATTCTTAACGTCTGAGGGTACGGCACCTGTCCCCTACATCCTGCACACCAGGTTGAAGAGTTGTCATGGCTGGCTCTCCCAAGTCTATCTGTAATCTTTTCGGGAAATCGTGTACACTAATGGCCATTAAAATTGCTAGACCAAGAAGAAATGCAGATGATAGACGGGTATTCATTGGACAAATATATTATACTAGAACTCACATGTGATTACGTTTTCACGCAATTTGGCTGCATAGAAATCAGCACCCAGAACAACCATCTCCGGCCATAATAACGGCCTTGATACCCCTGGTCATAGAGTTAAAAAGAGCTTGGATGGCGTGTACGGGTATAGCTGCCCATGCAGCTTCAACGCGATACCACAGTTCATCAAGAGTAGTGACTGGCGTATTGTGACGAGACAGTTGCTCGGCCACCATTGACCAGACGTTTTAAATTAGTAGGAGAATGCTGGCCAGGGCAGCAGTCGAACATTTTCCGTATTCTGAAGGGCCCGTACAGGACCTGTAACATGCGGTCGTGCATTATCCAGCTGAAATGTAGGGTTTCGCTGGGATCGAATGAAGGGTAGAGCCACGGGTCGTAACACAACTGAAATGTAACGTCCACTGTCCAAACTGCCGTCAATGCGAACAAGAGGTGACCGAGACGCGTAACCAATGGCACCCCATACCATCACGCCGGGTGATACGCCAGTATGGCGATGAGGAATATACGTTTCCAATGTGCGTTCACCACGATGTCACGAAACACGGATGCGACCATTATGATTCTGTAAACAGAAACTGGATTCATCCGAAAAAATGATGTTTTGCCATTCGTGCACCCACGTTCGTCGTTGAGTACACCATCGCTGCCACTCCTGTCTATGATGCAGCGTCAAGGGTAAGCGCTGTCATGGTCTCCGAGCTGATAGTCCATGCTGCTGCAAAAGTCGTCGAACTGTTCGTCAGATCGTTGATGTCTTCCAAACGTCCCCATCTGTAGACTCAGGGATCCGTTACAGCCATGCGGATAAGATACCTGTCATCTCGACAGCTAGTAATACGAGGCCGTTGGGATGCAGCATGGCGTTCCATATTACCCTCCTGAACCCAACGATTCCATATTCCGTCAATAGTCATTGGATCTCGACCAACGCGAGCAGCAATGTCACGATTCGATAAACCGTTATCGCGATAGGCTACAATTTATCAAAGTCGAAAACGTGATGGCAGGCATTTCTCCTCCTTACACGAAGCATAACAACAACGTTTCACCAGGCAACGCCGGTCAACTGCTGATTGTGTATGAGAAATCAGTTGGAAACATTCCTCATGTCAGCACGTTGTAAGTGCCGCCACCGGCGCCAGCCTTGTGTGAATGCTGTGAAAAGATAATCATTTGCATATCACAACATCTTCGTCTTGTCGGTTAAATTTGGCGTATGTAGCACATGATCTTCGTGGTGGAGCAATTATAATGATCATTAGTGTACTTCCGGGGCGTTGTTTCGACTTTCACTGTTCTGTTACATTCTTCTCGGAGTATCACATCTTTTATCTCACCTTCGTCTATGTCGCCTTCCGTTTTTATGTTACTGTCTTCAAGTTAAACTCCTTTGTGTAGACACTCTATATACTCCTTCAACCTTTGAGGTTTCTTTTCTTTGGTTAGTACTGGCTTTACATCTGAGCTGTTGACATTCATACAGTTGCTTCCCTTTTCACTAAAATCGTTTTTAATTCTCCTGTATGCGGTGTTATATAGTCATTCCTGCATAGCCACTTCGTGCTTCCCGTCGGTACCAGTTTTTGGACGTCTAAATTCTCTTTCATCTGCTTCATTTGCAGTAAGCCAATCGAAATGAACTTATTAAAGCAGAAGATTCGGTTTATTTTCATAAAAGGTCGTCAGTGCTATTTTCCGTGTTCTCTTCGAAACGGATTCACCAAAATCCTTATTTTTCTACCTTGTAGAGATGTATAACTCATCTTTCACCTTTTGATTTTTTTTTGAACAACCATATTTCACCTAACTATTTAGGGTACGTTGAGTGGTTTCTCTTTAAGGTATGTTCAATGGTTCCGATTACTCCTATGTTTTATACATCTAGGAGATGTAAAAACCACTGAAGATGCCTGAAATAACTGGTGTAAGTGATTTTTGGCAATACCCAAAGTAAAATTTCAGCTGCAAATAGTAGATAAACATCATTGCAGTAGTAACTGATTACAAGTACTAACAGCACGGAAACATGTTACATTCTATCTATGTACTTCAAATTTATATTGCTGTGCTTATTTCCTCTAACCCCACATTCTGCTGTTCACTTATCTTTTATGCGTTACCCTCTACAGCTGACTCCACGAAGTGCTTGCTTGATCAGATACAATGTAGAGACTGGGGTTTGTTTTTCGTGGTGATAGGGCGATCTGGGGGTTGGTTATGTGAAGTAAAGGCGCCTTTATTTCAACAGGTAGATCGGTCAGATTTGTGATGCAGACTCTGCCGACATGCTTCAGTGTGTCTGTGTTCCACTGTTAATAGCATCGACCAATAAGCACTGATGCAGATATCGGTAGCGAAATTGTATTTTGATATTATCCATTAAAACAGATACGCGCAGGATAATTAGCATACAGATTAATGGGCCCGGTGACAGGTTTGACAGCAACATCCCCCATATCTGTGTCCTGTTACCCCTCGCCCCCCCCCCTCCCCCACCCGTCGGCCACGGAGCACTACATTAGGCCTCCATTCTAATTATGTTCTCATTGTTTTCCATTATCGCTCTGTGGCCACTGGAACATATAATATGCAGCTCGCTATTTCGTGTGTGCTACTTGGGATGGGGTAACGTGAAATTGTTTCCACAGCCGAACCGACAGTAACACAAAAAATACTAATCTTGCTATAGATGAAATTTATTTAATTCTCTTTCTCTTTCGTGATCACACGCGATTTACATTTGTGGAAAGTACGCAAATTGGTGGGCCTTTCATTCTGGGAAATATTAAAAGCAAATATGCCAATTATCTCGCTTGTAATACGTTTCTCATCACAGCCATTTTAATTCCCTCCGTATTCTGAATATTACCAAATGACTCCGACATGTATTTTAGGACCCTTTTTAAACCCTTTCAGTACACATTCTTTATCCATACTTTTGATGCAAGTAGCGTTTTGAAAGAGTTCAGAATATTGTTGAGGCTACATACATTTTACAGCTTAAGAGAGGGAATTAGTACTGCAATACGAAATTTGTGAGATCTCTATTTCCAGGCTTGTGCACGTAAACAGGAACGCTCCAAAGACTGATAAAAAAGGTTACTGTTTTGTTTATTCATACCATGTCTTTGGTGTATTCATACCACGCTTTGCAAGCAGCGTAGGTAATAATCTCAGACTTGCCACTGGAACCAGCAGATATCATTTTAATAAATTCACTTCACAGCTTTCATCAAGTATTGCCTGGTATCTGAGTTTGAAATATTTAAATTGTCTACTCTATTTGCAACCACTGAAAAAAATCGATATTCCCTGCAGCATAATGATATCTCTGTCATAATAAGTCAGTTCTTTCAGCCACTGTATTTCGCATATGCAGACGTAATTGAATGGGGTGCGCGTAAACTAATGTTTGCCCAATGTTTTGTTTAATCAGACTAATGCTGAATGCAAACGTACCACTTTGATAGCAAATTTGTATGTATCTGACCCTTATGAATGCAACAGTTTAATAGTAAATTAATACGCATCTGACCCTTATACACATATAATCCCATTGGAAATTTAAAGTGACATTTCAATATAAATTTGCAAATAGATGGTTTGTGATTATTGGAAACAACGCTATTGTCAACGCTTTTACGTTCTGTTCCATCACATAATGGACATTTTAACACTGGTGACAGCAATAAGCATGAGTGCCAGTAAATCTTAGTTTGGCAAACATGAAAATACGAGGGCATTATGCTAAGGTTTGAAATTTCATTCTCAAAGTACAGCTAAGTAACCTCGTATTAATTGCATATCATAAGCGGTTCTCGCTGCAATTGAGCGGTGAGGATATGAAGAAAAAACTAACCAAATGCCGGAAGCTACCCATGGGGCGGGCAAAACAAACCGCCAACGATATTGCACAGAACTGTCATATCAACTACAGTGGTAAAACCACACTCTGGTTGAATACTTTCAAAGCATTTTTCTCAACATCCAGACTTGTAACACTTTATATTGTCTAGAGAAGGCGCAGAAGTCTTTGGACATACAGAACAAATCGTTGTATAGGATCAGAGTAGAAGGTCGAGAAACTGTATCGATATACTAACCGATAGCTGACCTAAAACACATCTATGAGCATGCGTAAGTGCTGGTAGACGCATGTCTGAGAGCATCCACGTATCGTCGAGCACTGTAACATACAGTAGATTTTTCAGCAGGGTGAAACCTTGAATTAGAGACTGAGGGATACATTAATTACAGGCATTGGAATATATCGTGACGAATTAAACACTGTAGATGTAGCGCGAAGCTCGGATACTGAAAAGGTCACTGGCATACATTTTCCGACTGTCACCGTATTGGATATTGGAGTATTTGGGTACTGGTATAGACACATTTCAGGCTAAAATATCTTAAGTATTTGGCTGTTATAAGACTTGTTACCGGCTGTGTCTCATAAATTACATAATCAGTAGAAAGTAACGTTAATGGAGTATTTCTGGAGATCTGGTTGGCATGTGTGACCATATACCACAGTAAAAGGACTTGGGAAGAATTTTAAACTCCTCATAAGAAAGATGACACGAAAATAAATCAATAATTTTTTTTCTCATATCCTTACTGACATAGTTGCGAGCATATTCGGCAATGTAATGTACTCCAGAAGAATGCCACACTTACGTAGAAAGCGTTTGTTTAGTTTACCACACTTTTCTTTGCGTTTCCTCAACTGAGAGTGCCACTTATACACATATTCACCAAATTTACATCTTTGAAATAAAAACGCAGCAATAAATAGTAGTTTTTCTGATTTATTTCAGGTCATTTGCTTTTTTCAATCATGATTTACAAAATTACCGCTTCCAGTTAGACTGAAGTTCCAAAGAAACTGGTATAGGCATGCGTATTCGAATGCAGAGATATGTAAACAGGTATAATACGGCGCTGCGGTCGGCAACGTCTACATACGACGACAAGGGTCTGGGCGCAGTTATTAGATGGATTACTGCTGCTACAATGGCAGGTTACTGAGATTTAAGTGAGTTCGAACGTGGTGTTGCGATAGGTCACAGAATCTCCGATGTAGCAATGAAGAGGAGTTTCCACGTACGACCATTTCACGAGTGTACCGTGAACATCAGGAATCCGGTAAAACATCACATATCCGACATCGCTGCGGCCGGAAACGGAACGGGACCAATGACGAATGAAGAGAAGCGTAACGTGACAGAAGTGCGAGCCTTCCGCAAATTGCTGCAAATTTCACTGCTGGGCAATGAACAAGTGTCAGCGTTCGACCCATTCAAAGGAACGTCATCGCTACGGGCTTTCTGAGCCAACGGCTCACTCATGTACCCTTGATAACAGCACGACAGAGAGCTTTACGCCTCGGCTATGCCCGTCAACACTGGCATTGGACTGTTGATGACTGGAAACATGTTGCTGATCGGACGAGTCTCGTTTCAAATTGTACCGAGCTGATGGACGTGTACGGGTATGGAGACAGCCTCATGAATCCATAGTCTTTGGATGTGAGCAGGGGACTGTTCAAGCTGGTGGAGGCTCTGTAATGGTGTGGAGCATGTGCAGTTGGTGTGATATGGGACCCATGATACGTCTACATATGACTGTGAGAGGTGACAAATGTTTAGTGATCTTCCAATTAACACACATTAAGTAGTGTTGTACCTTTTCCAAATGACGCAAGAGTTACAACAAAGATTTTATATTCACAGACTGAAGCGGCGAGTGAAAATTTGTACGAAGGACGGGAATAGAACCAAGGTCGTCTGCTTACTAGGCAGGACTGTTACCCACTTAGTCATCTTGACACAGTGGTTTACAGAACAGCGTGGATTATCCTGGCACGCCGTTCTCCTCGATCCAAATTGTCACTGCCGCTCCTGCCTACTTCGAATTCCCCCTTACACACGAACAAAACTGCCGAGGCTCTCCATGTTCGGGAATAGCACTTCAGCATCAGGGAGGGAGGTGTGCCAGGGTAATCCTTGCAGTTGTCTGAACTGGGTTTCAGGCTGGATCCCCCACTTATGTTCGATGCTGAGATGCTATTCCAGAACATGGAGAGCATCGGCAATTCTGTTCGTGTGTAACGGGGAATTTAAAATAGACTGGGGCGGTGGTGAGAAGTTGGATCGAGGAAGGAAGCGCACCTGTGTCATCAATGAACCGCTGTGCCAAGGTGAGTTAGTGGCTAATGCACCTGCCTAGTGAAAAGAAGATCCCGCTTCGATTCAGTTTCTTGATATAAGTTTTCGTTCCCCGCTTCAGTCTATTTACATAAAATCGTATCTATATGAGACCAGTGAAGTGTCAGAGACTGTATCATTTAATTTGCTGCAACTGACCCGGGTTGAGATAGAGCACCAGGTTATCTTTCATATTGGTAGTGTTTATTCCTTCTTTATGGGTCCGCAGCTTTTCATGAATTGGCCTGTTCTGTTCTTTGTTTTTTTTTTTTTTTTCTTTTCAAATTTGTGGTAGAATGCCCTTCGTATCCCGACGGTCGTCAGTTACACGAGGATGGGAAGTCGTATGTGGCAGCTGCCTGGGAATGATGTAAGTTTTATTCTGCGTATTTTCGTACTTGTTATTTTAGGCAACCTATTTTCTGTGTTGAAAATGGGTGATCTGGCCAAACTTTGCTTATAGGAGCTTCGAAAAATCGCCTAAAGGCCACACTCCTGATGGATGACCTCCCTTTCATGGAAGCTAGCGTAATCCGCGATAAACTATACGACCAGGTAAGGAAGAGCACCCGAATAAATTCTTAATAAGATATGTGAAAGAAATTAATAAAGATTTCCCTACAAGTGTATCTGCATCTGTATCTTTTTTATTCAGTTCTGCATTACACATACACAGAGGAAAACAATTGCAAGAATAAAAATAATTAATATCTAGTAATGAAATTTCGGAAATACATTTATCTGGTTAACATATTTCAGTTATCAGCATTACAGAATACTAGGTTGACGTAAGCGCGACGTAAGCCACTGCAAACGTGGAATGCTGGTATGGTACAGTAATAACGGTTGTAACCGCCAGAATGTTGAATGTAAGCATGCAAACGTGGATGCATTGTATTATACATGTGCCGGATGTCAGTTTGTGGGATGGTGTTCGTGGTGTCACCGCCAGACACCACACTTGCTAGGTGGTAGCTTAAATCGGCCGCGGTCCATTTAGTACATGTCGGACCCGCGTGTCGCCACTGTGTGATCGCAGACCGAGCGCCACCACAAGGCAGGTCTCGAGATACGGAATAGCACTCGCCCCAGTTGTACGACGACTTTGCTAGCGACTACACTGACGAAGCCTTTCTCTCATTTGCCAAGAGACAGAATAGCCTTCAGCTAAGTCCATGGCTACGACCTAGCAAGGCGCCATTAACCGTATCTGAAGATAGTCTTATTTGTATTATCAAGAGCGATGTACCACAAGGATAGAATAAAGTATTCGAGGAGCTGCATACTTTTCTTATTCGAATTCACTACTTATCCTGTTCCAGAATTCACGCCCATCTGCGTTAGATAGCGTGCATTTAGGCCGCCTCTGTCTACAAGGTGTTGGCACATTTACCAACACATCATTGGCGACGAGGGAAAGGGTCTTGTTCTTTCTAATTGCTTACATTTACTTGTATCATGGCTTCGCCAGATGTACTGTCCGAATTTTATCGCTTGCAGACTCAGCAGACGCAGGCGTTATTGGATGCCCTTGGACAGCTCGTCCAGGGTCAACGTGCACTGCAACACGATGCGGCAGCCGCCGCTTCACCGCTACCGCAGCCGCAACTCGCAGTTGCACCGCCTTTTAGGCACTACGACCCGTCGCACGAATCCTGGACCGAGAGGTCCCGCCAGTTTGGATTTCATCTCGCCGCCTACAGAATTCAAGGTAACGAGCGGCAGCCTCATTTATTGTCGTGTGTAGGGGTGCAAACGTACCGTGTGATAGTGAAATTGTTTCCCCGGCGTGACGTAGCAACTCTGTCCTACGAAGAAATTTTGTCGGCATTGGACGCCTATTTCAAAGAAACAGTAAATGTCGTTGCAAAAAGGTATACGTTCTTTCGTACAAAACGTACGGCCGGTCAAACTAATCGGGAGTGGGTTGCAACTTTGCAAGGCCTTATTAGGGATTGTGCCTTTGAATGTGACTGTGGCCTTCCTTATTCAGATACATTGGTGCGTGATGCAATTGCACAGAACGTTTCTGATGTTCGCATACAGGAGCAAATTTTGAAACTAGTTAATCCCTCCCTTCAGCAAGTGATAGACATATTGGATAGGCAAGACACACTTCACTGTGCTCAGGAATCTTTTGAAACTTCGCCAGCCGTGTGTAACGTTAACCGGCCGGCCGGGCGCGCTGCGCGGCCCGGTCAACTGCCCTCGCGCATGTCAGCACAGCTGCCGCCACGCTCTAAACCAGGTGTGCAGCGCAAGCATACAAATGCAGTGCTGAAATCATGCCCGTGGTGTGCTACTAGACATTCGCGTGGACATTGCCCGTCACGCCAAGCTATTTGCTTTTTCTGTAATAAGAAAGGACATGTTCCAAGTGTTTGCCAGAAAAAGCTCAGATCAGACAATCACAACCATTCCAGGCCCTTTGCTTCGCGCTGGAATCGAACCAAGGACACTCAGGCTCGTGGACCTTCGCCCCTGGACATTCATGTAGTTAATTCCACTTCCTCCAGTGACACTTTCTCTACCAGTGACTGTGTTCGTCCCACAAACGTGTGCGTCGACGTCGCCGGAAATCACGTCAATTAGCAAGTGATGCTGTACCAGTGTCTGTTCAAATTGCACAAAACAGTCGCTCTTGTCGTCAGCAGGACAATAAACTTTTTGTAGATTTGGACTTTAATGGCAAGGTCATACCATTCCAGCTCGATACCGGAGCTGCAGTTTCATTGCTCAATCACGACACGTACAAACAACTGGGCAAACCTCCGTTGTGTGCCGCAAATGTTCAGTTAAAAAGTTATTCAGGACAGCAGATCCCTGTGTTAGGACAGTGCACTCTTCTTGCAACATACAAGGGACAAACAAAACTTGTGTCATTTTACGTTCTTCGTTCTTCTACTGCAGTGAACTTGTTTGGTTTAGATTTATTTCAATTGTTTTACATGTCTATTATAAATCAGGTCCTATCAGTGAATCAGACTGTCCCTTCAGACAGTGTTCCTCGTCTGTGTAAAGAAATTGCAGACATTTTTGCACCGGACCTTGGTTGCGCTAAGAACTATGAAGCACATTTGGAACTGAAAGTCCACGCGCAACCGAAATTTTTCCGAGCGCGCAATGTTCCCCACGCATTGCGTGATGCGGTCGCACGACCGTTAAAGGATTTAGAATCACAAGGTGTGAGTGAATGTGCGCAATGCCTCTTCCCTTTCAGCTCTGCTTCATCGCTTACGCCGTACAGGTGTTCCGTTCGTCTGGACGACGGAATGCGAACGCGCCTTTCGCCAGTTGCAATCGGCGTTGCTTTCTCATACTTGCCTTACGCCATTCGATCCCCAGAAACCCCTTTTGTTGATGGTAGATGCATCGGATTTCGGGATCGGTGCTGTGCTTGCGCACAAAGTTGGCTCGCATGATCGCCCTATTGCCTTTGCGTCCAAATTGCTCTCGTCTGCGCAAAGGAATTATTCCCAGATGGAGAAAGAAGCTTTGGCTCTCGTGTTTGGTGTTACTAAGTTCCATGATTTCTTGTACGGTCGTCACTTTACCATCATCACAGACCACAAACCTTTGACATCGCTTTTTCATCCGAACAAGCCAGTACCTCCGCGTACAGCGCAGAAATTCATTCGCTGGTCAATTTTCCTCTCGCAGTACCACTACGATATCTTGTATCGGTCCACTGCTAAGCACGGAAACGCCGATGCGTTGTCCCGTTTGCCTGTTGCTGAGGATAAAGCATTCGATTCTTCCGAACTTTCTTGCATGTTCATTGATTCGGAAACCGATGAAGTGGTCGAATCGTTTCCGACTGATTTTCGTCGTGTAGCTACAGCCACAGCTGCTGACCCTGTCCTTGCTACCGTTTTGCGTTTTGTTGCTACGCAATGGCCTTTGTCAAAGTCTCGGATCGAGGATCCGTTGGTTCGCCGATTTTTCCTCATAAGGAGAGACTTTTTGTCCGATGTGGTGTTTTGTTGTTGCGTTCTGATACTGATCAGTCCAGAGTCGTGGTCCCACGTTCGTTACAGTCCTCTGTTTTACGGCTTCTTCACCAAGGACATTGGGGTATAGTGCGAACGAAACAACTTGCTCGTCAGCACTGTACTTGGTTCGGAATCGATACTGCGATTACGAATATGTGTTCTTCTTGCATGGCGTGTGCCGAACAACAATCCGCACGGCCGCGGAAAGTCTTTGCATGGCCAAAAGCCACTTCCCCTTGGCAACGCTTGCACATAGATTTTGCTGGTCCATTCTGGAATGCTCGATGGTTGGTTCTGGTAGATGCCTTCAGTAATTTTCCTTTTGTTGTCCGGATGTCTTCCACGACGTCCTCTGGCACCATCCAAGGGTTGTCTGCTATCTTTTGCATTGAAGGTCTTCCGCAGACTATTGTTTCCGACAATGGCCCACAATTCGAGTCCGCAGAATTTCAGTCATTCTGCCAGGCCAATGGTATTCAACATCTGACATCCGCGCCGTTTTCGCCTCAGTCAAACGGTGCCGCTGAACGATTGGTCCGGACTTTCAAGTCACAGATGTTGAAGTTGAAAGAATCGCATTCTCGGGAGGACGCATTGTTGCTCTTTTTGTCTTCGTATCGCTCTCAGCCCCGAGATGGTCGCTCGCCGGCTGAGTTGCTCCACGGTCGTCCTTATCGAACCTTGATGTCTTTGCTGCATCCGCCGCATCAGGTTCCTGTGCAGCGGCAGAATCCTGCTTTTGCTCCAGGCGACGTTGTATTTTATCGCAACTATCGAGGTTCACGGCGTTGGCTCGCAGGGCGCATTCTTCGCTGCCTGGGCCGCGCGATGCATTTGGTTTTGGGGGCCTCTGGTGAGGTGCGTCGGCATCTCAATCAGCTGCGCCTCTGTCGTCGCACAGGTTCTGCCGCTCCCCGTCTGCTTTCAGCGGCGGTGCCGTCCGGTCAGCGCCCTGGGGACCCATCTACTGGCTCGCCTCATCCCCAGGTGTTACCGACGATGCCTTCCATTTTGCCCAAGGGGGACGCGCCGCCGCAGCCACCGCCGCCGCCGCCGCCTGTTCTCCCGCCGGCGCCGCCCGCATTCGACGCTTCGCTGCAGCCGCCAAGCGCCTCCCTGGGTCACGCGCCGCCGATCGCTTCCCGTGACCAGCTGTCCTCCGCCATGGAACTCTTGCCCGCTCCGGACCACATGGCGTCTTCGCGCGTCGGATACCCCGACGCAATGGAGGTCGACCCTTCGGCCCCTCCTGTCTCTTTACGGGCGCATACACCGCATGTTGACGTGCACCCTGGACTTGGTTTTCAGGCGTTTCCTAGCTCCCCTCGGACCGAATGGCCGGGTGCGGGTGGCACAGCCTCGCCTGTTGTTAGGCTCCCCACCTCATCGCATACGTCAACATGGGGTCCTCCCCACGGCGGGCGGAAGCCTTATCACACGACCGTTCGCCGATTTGCGGGGGAGGAATGTGGCGTCACCGCCAGACACCACACTTGCTAGGTGGTAGCTTAAATCGGCCGCGGTCCATTTAGTACATGTCGGACCCGCGTTTCGCCACTGTGTGATCGCAGACCGAGCGCCACCACAAGGCAGGTCTCGAGATACGGAATAGCACTCGCCCCAGTTGTACGACGACTTTCCTAGCGACTACACTGACGAAGCCTTTCTCTCATTTGCCGAGAGACAGAATAGCCTTCAGCTAAGTCCATGGCTACGACCTAGCAAGGCGCCATTAACCGTATCTGAAGATAGTCTTATCTGTATTATCAAGAGCGATGGACCACAAGGATAGAATAAAGTTAAGTATTCGAGGAGCTAAATACTTTTCTTATTCGAATTCACTACTTATCCTGTTCCAGAATTCATGCCCGTCTGCGTTAGATAGCGTGCATTTAGGCCGCCTCTATCTACAAGGTGTTGGCACATTTACCAACACATCAGTGTTCATGACTCTTGCATTTGGTCGGTCACTATAGGGCGGTTAGTGCTGTTTATGGATGACGCTGGAGTTGCCGTCGGATGATATTCCATATGTGTTCGACTGGAGATAGATCTGATGATCGAGCAAGTCAAGGCAACATGTTGACATTCTATAGAGAATGTTGTGTTACAACAGCGATATGTGTGCGAGCGTTATCCTGTGGGAAAACACCCGTTGGAATGACGTCCCTAAATGGCAGCTCAGCAGGCCTAGTCACCAGACTGAACTGCTGTTTTGCAGTCAGGGTGGCCGGTCGGTATGGCCTAGTGGTTCTAGGCGCTTCAGTCTGGCACCGCGCAACCGCTACGGTCGCAGATTCGAATCCTGCCTCGGGCATGGATTTGTGTGATGTCCTTAGGTTAGTTAGGTTTAAGTAGTTCTAAGTTCTAGGGGACTGGTGACCTCATAAGTTAAGTCCCATAGTGCTCAGAGCCATTTTTTGCATTCAGGATGTGTGGGACAGCCACAAAAGTGCTCCTGCTGTCGTACGAAGCTGTACCCCACACAGTAACTAGTGGTGTATGATCGGTATGTCTAGCACGCATAGAGGTTGGCAGCAGGCACCGAGGCAAAACCCGATTTCATCAGAAAACACAAATTACCTCTCCCCCCCCCCCCCCCCCCTGCTCACCAGTATCACTACAGCCGCACATGGTGGTGGTTGGGGTTGGGGTCAGTGGTCCAAACGCTACATGGCTTCTAGCTCGGAGTTATCTTTGAAGTAACCGACTTGAAGCAGTTCGTTATGTCACTGTGGTACCAACCACAGCTCAAATTGATACTGCAGATGCAGTTCGATGTGAACACAATGGTCTTCCCTCTCGGTAGTGCCACTTGTTCGTCCGGATCTCAGTCTTATTCCTGTCAAGTCTTGGTGCAACATCTCACAAGGGACTTTCAGTTTCTCGCAGCCTTACTATACGACCTCGTTCGAACTCAATGAAATGTTGATAATGGCGTTCTTGTCACCTTAAAGGCGTGCAAGAAAGTGCGACTGATATTCCATAAAAATTTTACGTACGTATCGTCTATGTCTTGCTAGTTTCAATACATACTACTGATGGTAGTGGTATAACTATTCTAAACGCGTAGTGGGAACATCAATAACATTGTCTGGTTATAGTCAGCTGTATATTTCAATGAATCATCATCCTCTCTCCATTCAAGTAAAGAAAATCCATTTTAGATCGACATCAGTATTGTTTAACTTACCAATAACTGATATTTAACTATTTTATCATTAGGTAGAGTATCATTGGAATGGTAAAAAATTGGTTGCCCCAGTGCGCAAGCACAGATAAATCGTTAAGCCGTTACAGATGACATGGCCACCGAGGGACATGTTCAACCGCGCGCACCTCTACGAAAGCGTGTGGTACTAGCGATCAGCGAGACATTTATGTTTCAAGCGGTCACTATTCGATTTGTTATAATTACAGCGTGGCTACTCACAGAGGTCGAGTGTGGGCTGTAATTATCGTATGACAGCAATACTTTGTAGTTATTGTAATGAGTTAATGCGGGAACAATTAACGGTGAAAAAAAAAAATAGTTGACCACTAGCTACAAATCTGGGGATGCGAATGCAAGAAAGACATAAAGTAATGATTCCATATGTAATGGATTAGGAGCGGAAACTGGGAAGAATATATCAAACAGTGAGAAAGGCGTAACGTCGATTTTACTATTAACCGCCACTGACACAATTTGTTCAATATTAGCACCGGAGACATCGACGAGATACTGCATCCGTAAACAGACGTGATCGAAAGACGCTCTCAGCAGTTTCAATGGAATGTGAGAAACGTGTTCTTGTACACTGCATTTCAGATCAGGTGGAGACTGGAAGATTCCCAGGTCAACGCGCTCCTTTAGATATCCCCAGAGCCAAAAGTTACATGGATTCGGATCAGGTGACCCAGGCCATGCATATGGAAAACCTCTAGAGATAACATGTTCCCTGAGCGAGGGACACAAGGTGTTGCGCAATCTTGCATGGAAACAGTGGTTTCCGCATAGCTGCGTTCTTCCAACGCAGTACCCGATAAAGTTCAAACATCACGGCACACGCAACAGGCCCTTTGCGTGTATTCTCTTCAAACAAGAACGGACTGAAAATGAAGGTGCTCGCGAATCCACACCACACAGTCACAAGCGTGAGTGCAATGGCTCTTCGTGCACAACTTACCCCTAATTCGGCAGTTCTGCTGCTCCTTGTAGTGTAAAATGCTCCTCGTCACATCACAGAAAATTGCCGGTCACATGACATCAACTACGATCGGTGCCAGAAACCGAAGGATAAAATAGACCGCAAAACCTTCCCTACTGTTGACCATTATATGGAGAATTCTCGTAACACTGCACGAGTACTAGAACTGACCGGCCAAGTATTGCATGGTCAGTTACAGCAACAGCAAACTCGTCAATAGCTTCTGCCGGGATAGGACACCTTCATCTTTGAGATGCAACACCAAGCTGACCCTTGCTTTCTGCTTTCATTCTCATCTTCTGAGACGCCATGCTAAAACCGCAAGATAGGAATGGTTGTTCTATTTTGTGGAAAGGTGACAAAATAAGCAGCTGTCAGTTACACTCGAACATACAACCTTTTATTTGATGAAACATTACAAGAGCCAAGAAAAATTAAAAAAAACAACATAACTATAGTTTGGGAACTTAATTAGCGGATGAATGCGCCGTACAATCTCATGCCTTAAGGGAAGACCACTTTAATTTAAAAACGGCTGAAAGACAATAACATGAAGCTCAACCAAAATAAGAAATTTAAAAGCCAAAGCCTTATCTTAAAACAGTTCCTTAATTAGACTGAAGGCCCAAAGAATCTGACACTTTAAGAGCGAAACAACTTAAATTCAACATCGGCTGAAGGCCCAACACTTAAGACTTAATAACATTAATTTTTAAAATGCCAAAGGCTTTATATAAAACAGTTCTGAAATTAGTCTGATCTAACACCTTAAGGGCAAAAAAACCTTAATCTAAAAATCGGTTAGAAGCCATACTAGTATAAACAACAAGAAGAAACAAGAAAAGACAGTACACCCAAGGACTCTCAGAAGTTCTGAGGGTCGGCCTGGAATTCAAACACTAACGCTCGCTTAGGTGAGACAGGTAGACGGCCCAACCATTGTTGATCCGACGCCAACCCAACCGACAGACAGAGAGTCAATGGACCCACCGACAAGATAACCTCCGCTTCACCCGACCAGCACACAACAGAGAGTTCAGTGGAACAACGTAGAAGGTATTGGCGCCCACAACCAATTACACATTGAGCTGTCAAACTACACACCGCGCTGGACAGAGACAACTCGATGAGGAAAATACACTCCCTATATTAACATCAACGGCCAGGGCAGGCAACCAGAACCTTAACGGCCACAAGGCAGAAGATTCCGCTGGTGCACTTCAATTCAAATAACCAAGTACAGTTAAATTCCTTTGGAGGGTGGCAAAAATTTGCCATCTTGCAAACACACGTTGTGGCTCGTAGGAATATCCCAACAGCCATCAACTAACTCCAAACGGCCCAATGTGAACAGTCATGACTTGCTGATAGATAAGTCAAAACTCAACTTTCACGTCCAGGATCGGTGAGCCACGAACCTCATACCAATGGGAACAGCACCAGAAGTTCTGACACCGCAAAGAGGCCGCCAGCAGGCCTGGCCAAACCACATGCTGCGGAGATTTCCTCACTGCTCCACGGCAACCGACCAACTGCCTGCACACAGCCCAGCCAGAAACTATAAGCGCCAGGCCAAAGATAGACCAAGGTGCGAATATCGATACACACCACTGCTGCCGTCTGCGGAAAGAGAGGATAACAGCATAATAGCGATAACCGCGGGAGACTAAACACAGAATAGCAACGAAGATTTATTCCAATGCATAGCATGGGCCAGCCACGGCTCATTTTCTTTAAACCACTTAACGACACTGGGACTCTCCTGAGGCATTTCAATTGGCGATACTCTCTTAATTCAGCACTTAACTGCTGCTGTCCACATATAACCGTTTCACTTACAGTTAACTGTAATGACGTGACGGAGTGGCACAAAGGGACAATTGTGTTAGGCTATGCCCATGGCTGTGTTGTGTGTGAAGTTGCCGGATTTGTTGGTGTTTCATGGCAGGCTCTTCAGCTTCTCTACAAACAGTGGTGTAACACATGACCACGAAACATGACGTCATAATTGTGGTCGGAAAGAGATCCTGACTGAGAGGGACCGGAGACGCGTTTCATGGCTTGTGAATCAAAAACACTGCCAAAACCGACTGGAATTGCTGCAGGCAGTGAATGAAGGTCCATCCCAACCTGTTAGCAAGACAACATTAACACGGAAACGACATAAAACGAACTTCTGTACTTTGTCATCTCGCTAGAGACCACTGTTTCCCCTGTTTTTCCAGACGACGGCAGCAAAGTTAATCGGGCTGGAAGAATACGTGACTCGTTTTCTGAACACTCATGTATCCGATTATATCTGGATTGGCCCGTAAAATCAGCTGACTTGAACACACAGAAAATCTGCGGGACATGTGGGAACAGCAGGTAAAACGCCAACATCACAATTCCCACAATTTGGAGGAATTACGAGATCAAATGCTCCGCGAGTGGCTTAACCTGCATGAGAAGTACCTACACATCCATCTGGACTCAAGTTCTAATCGAACTCACTCGGTTTTCAAGTCCCGCGGCGGAATTACGCAGTATTAAAGGACGCATGTAATGATTTCTCTAAGTGGGTTCAAATGACTCTGAGCACTATGGAACTTAACATCTGAGGTCATCAGCCACCTAGACTTAGAACTACTTAAACTTAACCAACCTGAGGACACCACACACATCCATGCCCGTGGCAGGATTCGAACCGGCGACCGCAGCAGCAGCGCGGTTCCGGACTGAAGCGCGTAGAGCCGCTCGGTCACAGCGGCCGGTTCTCTAAGTGGGGCTAATTTTTGTGCGGTGAGTACATATTTAGTAAACCGTTAGAGCGGTCATATATGCGTGTGCGTTTCGTTGTGTTGATGTTGTAGTGCTACATCATCTTCACCTTTGTAAGGTTATGCATATAGTCTTCGAGAATATAGAAAGTCTTAACTAGCTAAAACTCGTAACTTTGATTTACGTAATTTTTTTTGAGAGAACTTGCTTCCCATTCCTAACTTTCGTGTGTCTGTGTTGAATGTGAATCTGAATAATGCAAGTGGTGTGATTACGTAAGAGCTATCTGATAGAAAGTGTCACCAAATTCACATGACACACCGTAACTGTATTGCAATTAACTTTTCCTCATACAATTGAAAATTCTAACACTCAATAATAAATAACCGATCCTCTGAAATTTTGTATTGGCAGTCTCGTGAATAGTACTACAATGTGTGACGACACAGAGCTTGTCTTACAGTACCAGAACAAAAAATTAAAAGACTAAAAACTTTACCTAAAATTACAAATCGAATTTTGAGAGACTAAATGTCCAAAATGCTTATATTTATATAACCAGTAAATTTGTGTATGCAAACCGACTAAATAGAACAATAAGTGCGATATGGGGTGGAGCGTCACCCTGAGTAAGCCGGATCCTGCAGCAGGTGTTTTATTAGCCAGGCTAGGGATGATGCGATTGTGTAACGTATCGGGGTACCTCGTACCCATCACGCTGACAGTCTGAAAAGCAGTACTCCGCATTTCCTAGAAGAAAAAGGGTCCAATCACTACTGATGTGATAACTCCACACCATACTGTGACTTTATCGTCATGCAATGGTATTACCATGACTGTGCTAGGATTTTCGGTAGACCAAGTTTTGTAGTTACGGTTGCTCTCACGCTGCGTCACTAACGTGTTACTCTCCAGCACTAGCTGTTGGTTGTATTTTGGTTTCAATAAAACTCCAAGTCGTTTCAAGTTTTACCTCCCTGCCTACATTATTCCGTGCGTTAGTGTGTTTCCAGATGTTAATGGACTTTAGGGTAGATTGAGGTAGGAGGAAGGCTAGCGGTGAACAGATTGAGCAGATAAATCCATTTTGCATTGAATAATTTTTAGGTTAGATTGAATCAGATTAAAGAAGCGTTTCATTTCGAAGCAGTGACCATTCTGATTGCTTGATACTATCACTCCAGGGTACTAGTCTGCCGTCAGGTTAACCTTTAGCCACCTGCTTCTAATAGACAGTGATATGATAGCTTTGAGATTACGTGACATTATCAGATGCTATAAGCGGCACTCCGGTAGACACAAAAGGTCTTAGAGTTTATCGAAACTTGTTGGAACTGTGTTATATTGCTTCGCCAAGGCTAGGTCAGTAGTTAGTATTGGTTTTAAAACCTCGTTTCTTTTCGACGTAACGTGATATTGTTTTTACTGCTTAGCGTGAACATAAGCTTAAGGATAGGCATAAGCATAAGGAAGCAAGTGACGTTGGCTGGTGACTGGAAATTAAGAACGAGCTGTTATTCCGCTTACGCGCAGTTTCTCTCTGCTGTGCACGACGGAGCTAAATTTGTCACTGCGGGACGTTACTGTTGCCACGAGTAATTTATAGCATCAGAGCCGGCGCTCTTCCGTTTACAGACTGAAGTGGCGTTTAGTACCCATTAAAAATGTTTTATTACAGACATTAGAGCGCAGATTTCAACCAGTATCATTTGCTGAAGTAAAGAACCTTTAAAAGTGGATTTCTTTCCATAAATCGGTGTCGAATATCAAAAGCCCACGAAGTCTCCACAAAAGATAAAGCATTTAAAAATAATTTTTTCCAGAAACTGTGATTAAAACTGTCCTAACTACTACTTTACCTATCTGGCTGTTTGACTTTCACGACTGTTATTGTTTGGTTTACATATTTCTATGAAATGTTGTGGAGTTAGTAAATCCTTGAAGTGCTCAAGGATAGCTCCGACAATAATTAACGTGTGGGAGCAAAATCAGTATTCTTCCCACGTTTTATGTAATTTTCTGTAAAGAAGAGTTCCTTATAGTGTGTCCGGAATCGTGCTGCTTCCACGGTGGCAGGCTCGAATGTGATGTGTGTGATGTCCTTAGGTTGGTTAGGTTTAAGTAATTGTAAGTCTAGGGGACTGATGACGTCAGGTGTTAAGTCCCATTGTGCTTAGAGCCATTTGAACCATTTGAACCTTATAACCTTATAATGTCACCGATACTAAAACTGAACTACATGACGCCGCCATTGCGACATATTCCTGACCAAAACGAAATAAACGCCCCTTAGGCAGGTTCGGCATAACACGAGATCCTTCAGATTCAAGTAGACAAATCTGTGAAATAATCCTATGCTTAACTTTCGTTTTACGCTTAACTGAAGTGAGCAAGGTAACACATTCATCCATTCGTTCACTCTTACATAGCCGCGAAAGCAAATAAATACGTACGTAGAAGTAAATGCACGATTGCTATAATAGTCTACTGTAAAAATAATCACTTAAAAGCTAACTGTTCGTTAGTGTACAAGAATATACGGACGGTTACGTTTTTGAGTGGCTGTTAAAGAATAAGAGAGAAGAAATTCTTCGCTGATGTGTGGCAGCAGATTGGTGTAGCAAAAAATGTTGACAATAATAACTGTCGGTTGTATTCAACGGAATGAACTCTATCCAGAGATTTTTATTGTAATACAAATTAGCACATAAGTGGTGTAAATGAGACACTGTGGTAAAGGAATGGTTAGTATGACAGTCTATGCACAAACTCTGCAGCTCTGTCACATTATATGGTTGCAAATTTCTTGTTGTGGGAGAGACTTACGGGCTGCTACAGTGACTAATATTACTTGTAACACTGAAAATAAATTCTTTATTTTTTAAGGGTACACATCACAGTGCTTTCAATTTAATACAATTCAACAAAACTGCTTGACGAACGTTTGATTCTCTGTTGGAAACAAAGAGGAGCTGAGTTCAATGATAGATTCACTTCTCTAACGTGGTGCAACGTTGCCTGGGGACAAGGGATCACATCATGTCTCGTTAAGTCGTGATTAGCGTTCTGAAATACTGTTTGGTTTGGCAGGCTCTGTGCCATGTATTATTCGGCGGCGTCGCATACATGAAAACTTTTAACACTTTCACGGCAAACTAAGTACTGTGTTTTTATACGTAAATCTGTAAACAGACCTTCTCATTTGATGAAGTATAGCTCCAAAGGCGAAAGGACTTTTTCGTAACTTCCGTCACTCGTTTTTTAAGCCGCGCCTTGTCACGGTTCGCGCAGCTTCCCCCGTCGGAGGTTCAAGTCCTCCCTCGGGCATGGGGTTGTGCGTTGCCCTTAGCGAAAGTTATTTCAAGTTATTTCAAGTTAGATTAAGTAGTGTGTAAGCTTAGGGACCGATGACCTCAGCAGTTTGGTCCCATAAGGCCATTTCACAAACCTGTCATTTTTGAAAGGCAGGTTTTGAATATTGTATCTCTTACCTCACGATTTTCATTGTGCAAGTGCCCTTGAGTCACTTTGATTGTAACTATAAAGAGCGAAAATGAAAAAAAAAGAACTGTGGAATGTGTTGCTATTAAAATTTTATTTTCGTTTTTCGTATGACGAATACCTCACTATGAATTTATCTATAGTTTCATCCTTTAGAAGCAGTTGAAATTAGTTCAGAAGTCTTTGAACCTTCCACAAACTGTATAAAGTAGTCAATGAGTAAAAGAAGAGCAGTATCTAGTATCCCCGATTCCAAAACATGACTGAATACAGTTGCATATAATTTTTCTGAAGTTGCTTACATTCTCTCTCTCTCTCTCTCTCTCTGTCTCACACACACATACACACACACACACACACACACACACACACACACACACACACACACACACACACAAACACAAACACAAACACAAAAAGAATCTGAATACAATGGTATATTCAATTGTCTATCCTGGTGCAACGTCGCCAAGGAACAAGGCATCACATCATGTGAAAGAGAGAGATGAATGGGACAGTGTGGATGAAGTAACTTAACGATTAGTTATTTCACATCATGCAGCCATATCTTGAACAGCGGAAGCTTACATCCTGCACTACAATTTTAAAATTTTTTAATTATTTGTACACAGCTATTTTTAATGGTAGTTTCATTCCTTCTTCACTTGACAGAATTGTTTATCAAAATATTTGCACAGAAAATCAGTTGCATGTTATAACCGGATCAACAGAGTGCCTATTGTGGCAAGGAAACCCAGGAAAAAGGTATCTATGGATTTAATGGGATGATGTCTTCACAAGTACACTACTTTTATTTGCCTATTTTAAAAATATTTTTTTCTCATTCAGAATTTTCAGAAGTGTCAAGTAGACGTATGTTACACATGCCACTACATCATCTGCAGGCTGGCTCAGACGGTTCTGCGCCCATGTAGCTGCAGATACCTGGACTAGCACTTTAGGGTGTTGGGGTTTCGGGTACCGCTAAATAGGTCAGGAGTTCCGCTAAATAGATCAGTAGTCCATTACACACAGCAGGTGGCTACATGGGTAGAGGGAGTTGTGTGGCGTGGCATAGGAGGTGTTTTTGGTTAGAGGATCTCGAGGACAGGATTCAGTCTCAAAGGGTGCAGGTCAAATACAGGAAGAACGTAGACCTAAAAACCATTGGTATAGTAGTTGTAAATTGTCATGGCTTTGTTGGGAAAGTAGGGGAGCTCCAGGCGACAATAGAAAGCTCTGATGTTCAAACCGTCATAGGCACTGAAAGCTGGATAGAGCTGGAGGCAAGTTCAGCTGGAGGTACGTTCAGCCTAAATTTTTAAGAAAAACCTAACGGTGTTCTGAAAGTATAGGCTAAGTACAGTTTGGGTGACATGCTTCTTGCTGTTAGTATTAGTTATCTTTTACCGAAACTGAAGTAGATAGTTGCTGTGAGTTAGTATGGGTAGGGGTCATTCTTACCAATTGGCTCCGGACTGAGATGATACAGCCGGCCGGAGTGGCCGTGCGGTTCTAGGCGCTACAGTCTGGAACCGAGAGACCGCTACGGTCGCAGGTTCGAATCCTGCCTAGGGCATGGATGTGTGTGATGTCCCTAGGTTAGTTACGTTTAATTAGTTATAAGTTCTAGGCGACTGATGACCTCAGAAAGTTAAGTTGCATAGTGCTCAGAGCCATTTGAACCATTTTTTTTAGATGATTCAGTTGCTGAAATTTTCAAAGGAAACTTGGGCCAACTCATACGATTGTAGTTGCTAGTGACTTGAATTTACCCCCAATATGTTGGTGAAAATGCATGTTTAAGTCCGGAGATACGCACAAAACATCATCCGAAATTGGGCCAAACGCATTCTCTGAAAATTATTTTAAACTATTAGTTCATGAGCCCACTCGAAAAGTAAAGTTTCCGAAAACACACTTGACCTCCTGGCAATAAATAAGAATGAGCTAACCAGGTGCATCAAAACGGATAGAGAGATTAATGAATACACCCTCGTAGCTAGACTGAATACCCTAATACCGAAATCACCAAAATTAACCGAAAAGTATACCTATTCAGAAAAACAAAAATTCACTTGAGACCTTCCTGAGAGACAACTGCACTCCTTTCCCAAATATTACTCTAATTTTAAACCAAATGTGGCTTGAACTCAAGGAAATATTATTGACAGCAATTGAAAGATTTACACGAAGTAAATTAACAAACGACGGAGCTGATCCTCATGGTACACAAAATACGTCATAACATTGTTGCAGAATCAACGAGAAAAGCATACCAATTTTAAATGAACGCAAAACCCTCAGGATTGGCGAACTGTTTCAGAATCTTGAAATTTAGCACGGATGTCAATAGGAGATGCTTGTAATATTTTCCACAACAAAATTATGTCTCGAAACTTGGCAGAAAATCCGGAGAGATTCTGGTAGCATTTAAAAAGCGCTAGCGGCAAGACAAAATCAAGGCCTTCCCAGCGTGACAGCAATGAAAATACTATCAACAACAGTTATTAAATACAGCCTTCCGAAATTTCTTCGCCAAAGACGACGAAGTAAATATTCAAGAATTCGAATGAAGAACAGCTGCCAACATGAGTAACTTAGAACCACTTGTCCTCGGAGTAACGAAACATCTTAAATCCCTTGATAAAAGGAAGTTCAAATGGCTCTGAGCACTATGGGACTCAACTGCTGTGGTCATCAGTCCCCTAGAACTTAGAACTACTTAAACCTAACTAACTTAAGGATATCACACACACCCATGCCCGAGGCAGGATTCGAACCTGCGACCGTAGCGGTCACGCGGTTCCAAACTGACGCGCTTAGAACCGCACGGCCACACCGGCCGGCGATAAAAGGAAGCCCTCTGGTCCATACTGTAAACCAGTGAGCTCCATTCTTCACAATCAAATACAACAGAAGGCTCGTCGAAAGATCCGTAACTAAAGATGGAAATTAGCAGAGGTCACACCACTATTCAAGAAAGGCAGTATGAGTAATCCACTAAATTAAAGGCTCATATCATTAACGTCGATATGCAGCAGGCTTTTGGAGAATATATAAAGTATGATCATTTTGAACTACCTCGAAGAGAACCGCCTATTGACAAAGAGTCAACACGGATTTAGAAAACATCGATCTTGTGAAACACAACTAGCTCTCGCACAAAGTGCTGAATATTTAACTGGAGGAAAAGCTGTCGCGTAATCGTTAAGGACCTGCAATATGCCTAAGACTTGCTCCATAGAACTGTCGTGGGTATCTGACCTTTTCAGTCAACTGCAGATTTGAGAGGCGGACGAGTCGTCAATAAGCAATTACAATGAGACGGGTTGCGTGATACACATGTTCGAATAGTTCTGAGAGGTCATTTTCCAGATACCCTAAGACTGCAAATTATTCGCGTAATGAGCTTGTAAGATTTAGCAGATGGATTATTGTCTAATTTCTCTGTTGCTGGTATCCCTGTGACATCAGCTTATTCGTTCTAATTAATTTTATAGTACGTCCTTGCGAGGACTTAAGCGCTACAGTGAATGCCAGTGACTGTCATTTACGGCCATTCTGTGAAATGTAAAGGATATACAGTGATCAAATCCAAAGTTTGGACCAAAATTGTGGCATGCTCAGAAGACTCGGTCGAAGAAAGGAGCTGTGTTTCTGAGATGACAAAAGACGTAAGTAAGTATTCACCAGTCGTCAGTAAAGGGATAGCTGGCAGGGTTCACGCTAATACGAGTCGTTCTCTTCGGGAAATCTTCAATTTTAGACAAATTCTAATAATGTGAGCAATTTGATATTCGCTGAATGTCCGTGAAAGTGGCTAGACAAGTTACAATGTATATGGTGATGGATGGGGAAGAGAGGCTACCTCTAAAATTGCATGGAGAGGCTAATATATATATATATATATGTACGTCGAAGTAGGTACATTCAAATATCCACTGATAATCGTGAGCATCACGACCACCGACCGACTATTGACATAAATCCGTCCAGGCGATAGCAGCGTTATTTGGCAAGGCTGACTGCTAGTTAGACGCACGCATGGTGCATGTATTGCTAATGAGCGAGCTGTCCGTGTGTAGAATGAGGAAGACGCGCGATCTATCCGAGTTTGACCGGGGGTCGGCCGATGTGGCCGAACGGTTCTAGGCGCTTCCGTCTGGAACTGCGCGACAGCTACGGTCGCAGGTTGGAATCCTGCCTCGGGCATGGATGTGTGTGATGTCCTTAGGTTTAGAGGTTTAAGTAGTCCTAAGTTCTAGGGGACTGATGACCTCATATGTTAGTCCCACAGTGCTGAGAGCCATTTGAACCATTTGACCGGGAGCAGGTTGTGATGCCCCGGAGGCTTGGCACGTGCATTTCGGAAACTGGGCCACATATGGGTGTTCGAAGTGTGCTGGGCTGAGTGTCTTCAACACGTGGTGAAACCACGTCCAAACGTCGAGGGGATAGACGGCCACACGTTACAGATGCCGGGCGTCGCAGGCTTGCCAGAGTGGTATAAAGGGGCAGGCGGCGAACTGTGGCGGGACTATCATCAGACATTCGTGCTGGACAAGTACAAGTGTGTCTGAAGACACAGAGCTCCGAACAATCCTAGCGATGGGCCTCCACAGCCGACGACCCATGCACGTGCCAGTGTTAACACCATGCCATCGGCAAACGCGACTGAACTGAGTTTGTGACCGTTAGCACTTGAAATTGATGCAGTGGCAGCGTGATGCTTGGTCTGATGAATCGCGATACCTTCTTCATCACTCCGATGGTAGTGCACCATCTTCCAGGCGAACACTTTCTTTACACCTGTACTGCAAGTTCGAGACAAGCTGGCGGTGGCTCCATTAGGTTCTAGGGAACATTCAAGCAGCAATCTGTGGATCCAGAGGAGCTCGTGCAAGGCACCAGACGGCCAAGGAGTATCGTATACTAGTTGAAGATCACGTACACCGTTCATGACTATCGTGTTTCACGACGGAAGTGGCTATTTCGAACAAGATAACCAGTCTTGTCACGAGGCCAGGAGTGTGATTGGGTGGTTCGACGAACACAGTGCCGAGCTCCAAATGATGTGCAGGTTCCCCAACTTCGCAGAAATAAACTCGATCGAACACATATGGGACGTGTTTGAATGTGGCATCACAGCTCATAGCCCCCTTTCCAGGAATTTATGTGACTTAGGTGACAAGTTGGGCAGATGTGGTGCCAATTCCCTCGAACGACTTACCAAGACTTCACTGCTTCCATTCCACGACGCGTTGCCGCCGATTTCTGTGCCAAAGGTGGACATACTGGCTATTAGGTAGGTGGTCATAATATTCTGGCTGATCAGCATGTTAATCACCCTCCTGGAAGAACGTGCATTTCAGTTTGCACTTCTACAGCTGGCAAGAAGTGCTCGGCTGTCATCTGACCTTCCAATACCGACGTAAGTTATGGAGTGAAGTGGCGTGTATTTTCCTTTCTGTTGTATGGAATCGGTGCGGTAACATAAGCGTTTGAGGGGGGGGGGGGGGGGGAGGGGTTACAAAATAACACGATGAAGCTAACGTATTTGGGCATGCACATGATCAAACAGTGAATGAAGTTGCCCGGTTTGTTGGTATATCCATACCGACTGTGATAAGGGTCTATAAGGATTAGTTCACTACTCGCAGTCATGTAACACAGAGTAAGAACATTGGTCGTAAGAATCACAGTCGCATAACACAGCATAATCGAAATGGTCGTCAGAAGATGCCAGCCGATATGGACCCGAGAGGTACAATGGGCTTCAAATTCAATAAGAGTATCTTCTGTTGATGACTACAGTCCACCTTAGTTTATGAATTAACACTGCAGAGCGAACTGCATGTTACGGACTATTGCTGTCTGGTACCGCGAAGTAATTCTGCTCCCTAGCAAGCAAAGTAACACAGGTAAGACATAGCAAGGAGAACGTAACAAGCTGATTAGCATGGGCAAAGAGAGCATTTTGAGACCGAAAGAAGGCTACTAGTATCAAACATAAGCCTTCATTTGAGGAATAAATTGCTAAGAATGTGCGATTGTCGCTAAGAATTTTATGAAAGTGGATCAAGGACTTTGGCAAAACTGGAAAAAAGAGAATCGAACGACCTGAGGTACTTTTGCTACAGATGGATGTTGAGATATAGTTGAAGAGATAAGAGAAGAAATTAAGAACAGGCGAGGGGAGGAATATGCGGAAATAATTGTCATGAAGAAGGGTCGGGATCGCAGTACAGATGACAAGACTTCAAAGAATAACGTCAGTGATGCTTGAGGGAACGATACAAGGTAGAAAACTGAAGGGGAAGTCAGCGATTCGAATATATCCGACAAATAATAGACGCCATTGGGTGCAAGTGTTACTATGAGCTGAAGAGATTAACAGAGCGCGGAGTTACACGGTATTGGCTTGATGTCTGCTGAGGAGACTAATTTCTCATCTGTTGTGTTTATAAATGCTACGTACTGCTAGCCAAAATACCTGTATATGGTGTACAGCTGTACGTAAAGTATTCTTTAAATGGCAATAATTTTCCGATAACAATATTTCCATTTGCTCTACACACCCTTCAGTGGAGGTCCGAATTATGAGAGCAGGGCAGAATTTCACTGAGGCCGCACCGGGAACATACTGGGCTAGATTCTGGGCGGACAGGACGGAGTAATATCTTGAAAAATGGATGCGTCAATCGCGTGAATTACTCAGGCGTGTGCGGACTCCACAGACCTAGCGTGCCATTGCTAATTGCCGGAATGAAATTCTCATGCCTGCCGCTGCGAGAATACATCGCCGGGGCATCAGAAATGCTGTCTATGGCATGGAATCCGAATCGCAGCAGCGATAGGTATCACAACATTAGCTGTCCAATATTTGTTTCAAATATAAGTAACAACATAAATGCATAACATTTCACAAAGGCTTCACTATTCCGATATATATTTGTAGTCCTAAGTATGATATCTGCAGCTCTCTGACGTTTCCCAAAACGGGACAGAAATGGACATAGATCGCTCGAATTACTGTAAAATTGTTTCTAAATACAGAAAACATGTATCAGTAGTGCCAGTTAATCTTCAACGTGACAAAAGTTAGCACTGTAGACAAAAGACCAATAAAGATAACAGTCAAATATTCATCAGTGACAAAGAAAACGATGTAACCAGGAGCCACCATATTACTAGATACGGCGATGGTAGATACCAGGCTGAATTTAGAAAGGAGACTCCTTAGAAAATTTATTTTATTGACGCCACTTACAAACCTCTCTTCCACCGATCAAATACCGGTAGTCAGGATTGAATATTACCTACTTGCGTTAGTGACGTAATCATAAAGAAGAATTGTAACAGTTTTTTAAAAGTGATACAATGGAAAGGTGTGACTTTCCCAAATGTATTACATCCCAAAGGAACGTAAATATACGAGGGGCGTTCAGAAAGTAAGCTCCGATCGGTCGCGAAATGGAAACGACTATGAAAATCCGATAAAGCTTTGCACAGATGTGTTGGGTAGTGTCTCTAGTATAACCCCAGTTAGCATCACGTCGCTCTTCTCATTTCTGAGCTCGCAGTGAGTGCGTAAAGATGTCTAGAAAATAGTGTCTGCCGCCAAGTACGAGGGCCTAGTGAGAAATTTCGCCTGAAGCTATGCAGCTAACATTACATAACTGTCGTGCTGTTTCTTCTTCAAGACAATTCTCAGCCGCATTCTGCAGGGGCAATGAAGATGCTCCTGCATCGTTTTCAAATGGAAATGTGAGATTACCCACAATACAGTCCGCAATTGTCTCCCCCTGAGTTTCATCTCTGGTCACATGAACCGCTGTCTTTGAAGACAACATTTTGACACAGACAATGAGGTGTAGGCCAGCGTGGAGAATTGGCGGAAAGCACTGGCGGCTGCCTTCTATGATGAGGCTATTGACTATTGAAAAGTTGGTACAACGCTATGACAAAAGTCTAAGTAAGAACGGCGACTACGTAGAGAAGTAGCTGAAAGGTGTAGCTAATTGTTACAAGTAAAACATTTCCGATGTTCACTGTGGTTTCAATTTGGCAATCAATCGGAGCTTACTTTCTGAACAGGCCTCGTATATGTCATACCAGATCCAAGGTAGCCCCTGAGGGCCGGCAACCCACTTAACACCACAGAGGACGAGGCTGTCTTTGCCCAAAGGAGTACTCAAAAGCACCATGGTAAACACCGGCTATTTACACACAAGATGATGGAAACAGACCATCTGAGTACTACTTCCTGCAGGGGGAGCTCGAGCCACGGCCTGCAGGATGTATCACAACGCCGAAAACTGATTGGCCGGAGACAGCTACTTAGGGGCTGGAACCAGGCCCGAAGTACTCCCCGACCCCTGCCACGTCTTCACTGTTGTGTCCCCCCTACCCTCCATCTCTACACCCTCCATCTCCTTTCCCAAGGTGGCTTCTGTGAACTCCCAGATGATGCCCTCTCTTCCTCCATTTATCCCTCCTATCAACTCTGATCCTCACTCCCCCTACTTTCCTCTGTCCTTTTCCTGGGCTCCCTCTGCCCCCCTTCCATCCTCTTTTTTTCCCCAACTCCCCTCTCTCTGCCTCCTTCTCTCCCCCGAGACCTTTTGCATTTCCCTCCTCTGCCTCTTCTCGTTCCCTCTCGCGTCTGCCCTGCCCCTCTCCCCCTTTATGAATCCTCTCCGTCCTTGGTCCCACCCCTTTTCTATTTTTCCTTCCTCCCTACTTGTTCTTCACCCTCCTCCAGGTGCCCCCCCCCCCCATCTGCCTTTGGCTCGGGAGTGTCATCTTTGTGCCGCCATTTTCGTGCAGTGTTTTACAGTGAGTGTTTTACAGTGAGTGTCCCGTGTTGTATTTTTGGGAAGTGTTGCGAACAGCCGTCATACTGTCGCTGGGTGTGCTTTTCATCTCTTGCGAACAGAAACCAGACTGTCGCCATGTTTTTTAATTGTGTGTGTACTCTGTTACTTGTCTGAATCCTGTGTCTTTTATTAACAGTGCCGACCCCTTTAGCTTTCTGTTTTAACTTTCCGCATTTTTCCGCCATTTTACACTTTCAGTCACCGCCTTATCGCCTGTTTTTCTTGTTTCTTTTCTTCTTCTGTTTTTTTTAAAAAAAGTCTGTAGGCTGTAGAGCAGCGTACTAAGCTGCTGCCAGCCCGCCCCCTTCGGGGGGAATTGAAAATCAATAAAGAAAAAAAAAGCCCAAAGTTCAGTTCACGCTGGATGCCGACCTCGTGTACTGCAGTCGTCGAAGATTACGTCTTCGTCGCGGAATTGGACTGTTACTAGTGTGTGAGTGTGTTACCACGAACCTTTGTGGAAAATAAGAAGTGATTATTTTTATTTTTATTTTTTATTTTTTGCCTGAATTACGAGACTTGTTATTGTTACCTTTAGTTTGTATGTTCAGTTACCAACCTTGTGAACTTACATCAATAAAAGTTGTGTTGTGAAAAAATTTGCCGCTGAAGTCCGATGCTAGAGCCACCTTGGCGCCCACAAGCGAGGCAAATATGAGTCGCTCCAGCCGGAAGGTTACTCATAAGCTTATGTCTGCACTATGGTTTTGCAGATAAGTTTTTTACCACTACGTCATGCACTTTACTTCCATCTGCTGTCAGTTTGCTACATTTGCTGCGATCGTCAGCGAGTTGCTCCCACTTGTCACAGTCAACATTAAATGCGCACATATCATGCTTGACGCAGTCCCTAACGCTTAGTGAAGGTCTTCCACGAGGTCTCTTTGCTCCTGCTATTTCACTGAGTTATGAACGCCGGGGCAGACGGGAGTTACCATTGCAGGCGACGTTGCTTGAGCGTGGCAGTGATACTCTGTTGTTTTGCAGTTTTCAGAACCATACCATTTGTCACATGACCCTTCCATGATATTCCCAAGATGCTCCGTAAGCACCGCAGGTGTAAAGCGTTGAGCTTTTGTTGATGTGTGGCATACGGCGTCCAAGTCTCAGCTCCATACAGGAGAGTACTCAGCACACATGACTGATAAACAAGTATTTTAGTCGACTATGTGAGATGTTTGTTGTCCCATGCTCGTGTTCGGAACTTTCCGAAAGTGCCGGCAGCCTTTCCTATTCTTGCATCTATCCCGTCATCCAGGGAGAGATCTTCTGTCATTATTGAACCAAGATAGCAGATTTTATCGACTACCTTCAACAAAGAGCCGTCCAGTTTGATGACAGGCGGATCTGCGTATCTTTGTGACATTACAACCGTCTTCTTTACGTTTATAGACATGGAGAAGAGCTTGCATGCAGTAGAGAATTTATCCACAAGCTCTAGCAGATCGTCTTGAGTATGCGCTACAAATGCAGTACCATCACCAAATAAAAGGCTATTTACAAGTAAGTCCTCTCGGAAGCGCTTGGGATATGAGTAGAGAAATGTTGTAGAGCTTCCCATCAGCTCCGGTGTAAAGATGAATGCCCAGGTTAGTTTCACCGCAACCGACCTTCAGGAGTGCTGAGAAAAAAGTATTTAACCGAGTGGGAGCCCATACGCAGCCTTGACGAACCCGTCTTTTCACATCAAACGGGTCAGACGTGATTCCGTCGAAAACCACAGCACCTTCCACATCTTCGTGAAAAGTCTTAATCAGTTTTAAGAGCTTTGGAGGACACCCTATCTTCAAAAGTACTGCATACAGTCCTTCTCTGCCAACTGTGTCGATAGCCTTGTTTATGTCGATAAAGACAATGAACAGAGGGGCTATCTGCCCGCGGCACTTTTCCTGAATTTGCCGGAGTGTGAAGTTCATATCAACTGTAGATCGTTGGGGACGATACCCACGTTGTGCATCAGGGTATATGCGCTCGGCAAGCTTCTGAAGTCTGCCCAACACCACACGGGCAAATGTTTTTCCAGGTTTAGTCACAAGTCAGATTCCACAGTGACAGTTGCAATCGCCGCGGTCACCTTTACCTTTGTATAAAGTAACAATACTGGCATCGCGCATGTCTTGCGGCACAGTACCGTCAGCCCAACATTTGACTAAGAGGTTGAAAAGCAGCGGAAAAACTGGTACACCTGCCTAATATCGTGTAGGCCCCCTGCGATCACACAGAAGTACCGAAACACCACGTGCCATGAACTCGACCAATGTCTGAAGCAGTGATGGAGGCAATTGGCACGATGAATCCTGCAGGGATATCCATAAATTAGTGGTGGGGGGGATATCTTCTGAACAACAGCACGTTGCATGGCATACTAGATATGCTCAGTGTTCGTGTCAGGGGAGTTTGGTGCTCAGCGAAAGTATTTAAACATTGAAGAGTGTTTCTGGAGCCACTCTGTAGCAACTCTGACGTGGGGGGTTTTGCATTGCCCTGCTGGCATTGTTCCAGTCCGTCGGAATGCACAATGGACATGAATGGACGCAGTTGATCAAACAGGATGCTTATGTGTGTGTCACCTGTCAGGGTCCTATCTAGACATATCAGTGGTCCCATATAACTGCACACGCCCCACACCATTACGGAGCCTCCGCTTGAACAGCCCCCTTCAGTATCGGAAATCTCATGTTTTACTGGGTTACTGATCTTCACGGTACACTCTGAAATGGTCGTAAGGGAAAATCCCCACTTCATCGCTACCTCGGATATGATGTTGTTCCATCGCTTGTGCGCCGACTATAACCCCACGTTCGAAGTCGCTTAAAATCTTGATAACGTGCGATTGTAGCAGCAGTAATCGTACTAATAGCAGTGCCAGACTCTTGTTGTCTTATATAGGCGTTACCGACCACAACGCCATATTCTGCCTGTTTATATGTCTCTATATTTGAATACGCTTGCCTATAGCGGTTTCCTTGGCGCTTCATTGTATAAAAATATCTCTGTTACCGGTTTTAGCAATTGGTTACCATCTTCAGACGTACTTAATCCACTAAAGCGCTTAGTACAGAAGTATAAACAAGAATAGTTAGGTACTTGGAACGTCATTAGTCATTTAACACCTTCCAATGAATGTACATCATATTGTGAGTAGGTAAAAGAGACTACCTATCTAAGTGATAAGTGACGTATGAATTATTATATGAGAGTTGTAGGGTGTGGTTCTTCATTATGAAAGGGTCCACACAAATGCTAAGCGAACTCCAGTGGAACACGCAAGAATAAAATGCTGTACATTACTGAACTCTTTGCTCTTTATGTTTCTGAGAGTTAACGTACAGAAGAGTGAAGGAATTATTTAATGTTACTCACAGCTCGCATAATGGGTGAAAGGTTCCACATCTAGAAGATTCCACCCGGTAGCATATTAGATCTGACCACATGGACAGAAATATTTTTCTTCTTCTGATATTATATGAATACCCACTTAAACGTCTCACAGAGCAGCATTCAAAGGTAACATGAAGAATTCGGATCACCCAAGACGCTTATCTATAAGTGGAAGAAGCAATCCTTTAGTTCACGGATGTTCAGCTACACACCTAAGTTCCATGCGTGGCTGACTCGATTTCGAATGATCCTGGTTCGATTTCCAGTACCACCGAAGATTTTTTTTGGTAGTAGAACTAGAACGCGATCCATTGAGCCTCTTGAAGGCAACTGGCGTGCTACCTGTTCGATTCGAGGGGCACCAGGTCTGCTAATCCGACAACGGCTGTGTCCATACGACGCCATTGGCTGATGTATGATAGGCGATCGGTCGGGCACTTCTATAGCAAGAATGGCGGTGCTTATCATTTCCAGTTGATAAAAACACCCATTTCAAATTGTGATGGAGGTATTTAGGCGTCACTTCAAGGAGTGAAACTACTCTAACATCAACGACAAAGTTTGGCACTTCGATGCACATTCAGTTCACAGATAGACATTATTCGGCTATTTAGTAAGCTATACTCTCACTGTTCGCAATATCAGGAAACGTCTCATACATGTCAAGCTTTTTGAGACATGAAGATTGCGATGGTTGTGTCAAAGGGCCATCTCACCTCTTGCAACATAATCCTATACAGGAAAGGTGTCACACACTGAAACGTACAGGATGAAGTCTTACACTTTCCGGTCCTCCGAGTAGTTTGACCACTTCTAGAAGTCGTGACTAGAGACTGGTCCACGGTCGTGGTGCAAAGGCGAGGTCACAAGACTGTGTAATTAAGGAGTCAGTCGAAATAAATATGTCCGAAAACCAAGGCGGCGGATTCAGTTTGAAGATAACCTGGGGTAAAGCATTCAATTTATTAACATGTCGCGTGCCGTCTGTTAATCAGCTATGGCAATCGGTGAGAGAACGTGCGTTCCACGGAATGACTGAGTAGTTACTCAAAAGCCAGGGAGTATCAACTGGCTGTAGATGGCGCTGGGCTGTAAATAGCGGCGAGACAACAATAATATTTCATCGTCTGCTTTGAGCCCACACAGTGAGTACGCATAACAATGCTTGCAGCACTTGAAGAAGATCTGATTCTTCTTCGAAATAATTCGGGTAAAATTGGAATCTTCAACTCTGCTGAACACCCTGAAGGCCATCATTATTCGGCCATGCCTGAGATATCAGGCCAGTTCGCTTTTCCCGAACGAACATTTCAGCGACCTCCAAATGTTATTTTAAGAAGGTCTATCAATGAAACTTCCTGGCAGATTAAAACTGTGTGCTGGACCGAGACTCGAACTAGGGACCTTTGCCTTTCACGGGCAAGTGCTCTACCAACTGAGCTGCCCAAGCACGACTCACGCCCCGTCCTCACAGCTTTACTTCTGCCAGTATCTCATCTCCTACCTTGCAAACTTTACAGAAGCTCTCCTGGGAAACCTGCAGAACTAGCACTCCTGAAAGAAAAGATATTGCAGAGACATGGCTTAGCCACAGCTTGTGGGAAGTTTCCAGAATGAGTTTTTCACTCTGCAGCGGAGTGTGCGCTGATAACCTTTCTTTCAGGAGTGCTAGTTCTGCAGGGTTCGCAGAAGAGCTTCTGTAAAGTTTGGAAGGTAGGAGACGAGATACTGGTAGAGGTAAAGTGAGGAGGGGGCGTGAGTCATGCTTGGGTAGCTCAGTTGGTAGAGTACTTGCCCGCGAAAGGCAAAGGTCTCGAGTTCGAGTGTCGGTCCGGCACACAGTTTTAATCTTCCAGGAAGTTTCATATCAGCGCACACTCCGCTGCAGAGTGAAAATCTCATTCCAGGTCTATCACTGTCTGTGAATGAAGCCTTCTAGATCACTTATATTTCTTTATTTATATATTTTTAGTTTCGTTGACTTTTGCGCTTAGCATCGTTAGACTTCGAGCTAAGTCAACAATCCTCTGTCACTGCTTGGTAGACCATGGCAGTAGTGTTGCACAGGAAACACTCTTGTAATTACGTCGCTAACCGGCTTCCGGCGTCTTAGGCCATCGTCAAGTGACAAATGAAGGTCGCCAACCCAGATGTAATGGCATGTGACTCACATAGTTATTTATCTATATATGGAAGATAGCAAACATACAAAATTGTGACTTGTAGTGTGTTTAGATTTACTTAAAAACGAAAAATTAAAGTGTTACTTATTTGTAGTTTTCATTAACGATATTAATCAAAATCAAGCTTTTAGCTAATTGTAGCTGTTTCTGCGTGACATAAAAATGTAATATATTCCTTTTTAGACGCTCTGCGTATCATTTCTTTTAAATCTTTTGTATCTTCTGTGTAAATAAGTTCTGTGTAAGTCGCATGTCATTTTATCTGTGCTTGCGTCTTCAGTTATTACCTGACGAGGGCGTAGGAAGACAAAAGCCGGTTCGCGACAAAATTAAAAATATATCCATAAGATAGCAGATTCATTCAGGAAATTTATTTCCCTTATTAATAAAAACTCTGTTATCATCTGTGTTGAATCAGCGAGTCATTCGCTCTATTGGTACCCCGAAGCTGACATGCGTCCAGCGGGATGTCTTGCAGGAGCTGCGGCTGCGTATCTGTTAGGAACAGTGTCTGTTTAGAATCCCATAAGCAAACCAAGGACGGACACTCTTTGATTGATCAAGGTCGTATTTTGCTCACTTTTTTTCACTAAGCTTGGTCTTTCAGCTGTTCAGTAATGCATGTTGTGGACTCTTGGTTGCCCATGTTGTCTAAACGGTGCTTCATATGTTAATAAAACTTTACATATAATCGCCGTAAATATTTTTCTATATATACAATTCGAAGACTACTACAGAATTGAAAATTCACCCCTACTTTTTGTGCAAAGAATGAAAAGCATCTAAATGTGTTATTAGTATAACGCTGGTTGAAAAACATCCACCGAGCTTCATATAGCTTTTGGCTGTCACAATGATTTACACCGGATGGCCTGATCAAGAGACAGATCCTCACTTTGATCCAGAGCTGAATCTGATGTGCACTGGAACAATGGTGTGAATAGAGTGGCCCAGTCACTGGTGTTGGTTCTCTTAAATTGCAATAAAAATTCAATAACTGAAAAGGACTTCAACTACTAAAATGATCTATCGGTCTAAACTGACAGCAATTTATGACAACGTACCCTGTAAGCACATACATGAACATACACCAAAAATAGCACAGTATCATGGTTGATGTAACACAGATAAATGAAAATGGCGATTTGTAAATACAGAATAACTATAAACTAATGATGAGTTGGTTCTTGACAAGATTCGACGAGGACTAGATGGAAAAGAAGTGACTGTAATCTCTCAAATAATTCACAAGAAGACTTTCTTGTGGATGGGCATACAAACAGATTCGAGTACCATAAATTTGCTGGTCATTGATGAATATTGGTCGGCTGTCCCAAAGCAAAAACATCGTGGAACCTGATCAAGTCAAAACAACTTACCTGCATTTCACTTTGCCACATAGCGTGTGCGGCATGTACTCGCCAGCATTCATGAGTTGGAGAGCCAACTGCTGCGTCTGGGTTGGTTGGCTGGCCACAGCTACACATAAGCCACTGAAACTTCCCTCCGCACAATCACTCTACGATCCATCGCATCTCCAAGCCAGATGTACAGATCCCCCCCCCCCCCCCCCCTAAAAAAGGTTTACCATCCCAAACTGAAGTTCGCAGCAACGTATTGACATATCTGACTTGAAGATCTGTCTCCTTTCTGTTCCCTGCAAAGTCCAGGAAAAATCAACTCTGACGACCATAAAGCTTCACCAGACATTGCCCAGTGCTATTATATTTGCGAAACAGTTAAAGTCGCCTCCTAGAAAATACCCCAGCCAGTGGCCTGACTTCCCACTAATACAGTTCTGAGAAACTGCCAGCCAATCACTCACTCTCTTACATTTCTAAAGATCAGCCAGTGGATTACATTCTCAATTCTTCTAGATAAAGACTGCCCGGATTGCACGTTGAGTGGTCTGTGGCTTATTCAAAAGTGCCCTCATAGGGGATGGAAAACATTTCTAAAAGAGCACAGCCGCTTAACTTCATGAGAAAGAAAGAAAGAGATCATCATCTTACGACTGGATCTTCTCTATCAGAGAAAACAAACATTGTGCAACTGTACTTTGAGCGAATAGCTCAGAGTCGAAAACGGCAATTTCCATGCACTGCCCGGACTCTTGTTACGGTTCATTACGCGACGTTTTAGCTAGAGACTGACTTGCATTATGAGTGCAATGGAAATTTCTCTAGTAAATACAGAGGAGAGAGCGCATAGATGGAAAGAGTACATTGAAGGTCTCTATGAGGGTGAAGACTTATCTGATGATATGAAAGAAGAAGATACAGGAGTCAAAACAGGAGGGATATGGGATCCAGTATTAGAACCAGAAATTAAGAGCTTTGAAAGAAGAATGGGTAGATGACATTCCATCAGAATTTCTAGAATGACCGGGGGAAGTGGCAACAAAAGGACTTTTCACGTTGTTGTTTGATTGTATGAGTCTGGCGATATACCACCTGACTTTTCCGAAACATATCATACAGACAATTCTGAAGACTGCAAGAGCCGACAAGTGCGAGAATGACCGCACGGACAGCTTATCAGCACATCCATCCAAGTTACTGACAAGCAAAAGAAAAATTAGTATCTGTTGTATGATGCACCAATTCTGATTCGGTTGATAATGGAAGCAGGACCGAATTAAAATGAAGACACGTGCATATCCAGTGTCGGTTGGTCACAGTTAGTGTGCTCCCTGCCGCCGTTGGATAAGCAGCTGCAGCAGCAAGTCGTATACTCCTAGCTCACTCATTTGTTACATAGTTTAATTCTTAATTTCTTTGCGTGTTTTTGGTACTTGCATTGTTTAATTCATAAATTTCGGGCGTATTATAGTATTTGAGAGCTGTAGCATCGCGTTTTAGTACCTGAATAGTGTAAATTCGCGTAGTCTCCTTCCGCAGCCGAGCATTGTCAGCAGTGCGCAAGTAGCAGCATTACTGCATTTACTAGGCAATCTTGTATTTTAATAACCGTTTAAATTTTGTCGATTTGTTTGCGCTCTCTGTAGATTAGTTCAGACGTTCTTTGCAAAACAGTTTTTAGTCGGTCACACAGCTTGAGGCTGTTGCCAATGGGCATCACTGTGGGGGTCCGGATGGGGGTTTGTCGGGGACGGTCAGCTCGTCCCACGCATCCCCCGATCGGACTACGACTGTGGTTGCCCGGGATACTGCCCGCATTGAGGCTGATCCCTCACCTGTGGTAGAGTGGGAGGTCGTCTCAAGGTGTGGCAGGGGGCGAAAGACATTCCGGAGGGCTGAACGGAAGGCATCTCCAGTTTGTCTGACGAACCGGTTTCAGGCTCTGTCTCAGGCTGGTACTGATCTTCGGCCTGACATGGCTGCTTGTCCTGTTCCAGAGGTTGCCCCTCAGTCTGCAAGATCCTGGCGGTCGCAGAGGGTGGGCTTACTGGTAGTTGGGAGCTCCAACGTCAGGCGCGTAATGGGGCCCCTTAGGGAAATGGCAGCAAGAGAGGGGAAGAAAACCAATGTGCACTCCGTGTGCATACCGGGGGGAGTCATTCCAGATGTGGAAAGGGTCCTTCCGGATGCCATGAAGGGTACAGGGTGCACCCATCTGCAGGTGGTCGCTCATGTCGGCACCAATGATGTGTGTCGCTATGGATCGGAGGAAATCCTCTGTGGCTTCCGGCGTCTATGTGATTTGGTGAAGACTGCCAGTCTCGCTAGCGGGATGAAAGCAGAGCTCACCATCTGCAGCATCGTCGACTGGACTGACTGCGGACCTTTGGTACAGAGCCGAGTGGAGGGTCTGAATCAGAGGCTGAGACGGTGACCGTGTGGGCTGCAGATTCCTCGACTTGCGCCATAGGGTGGTGGGGTTTCGGGTTCCGCTGGATAGGTCAGGAGTCCACTACACGCAACAAGCGGCTACACGGGTAGCAGGGGTTGTGTGGTGTGGGCTGGGCGGTTTTTTTAGGTTAGATGGCCTTGGGCAAGTACAGAAAGGGCAACAGCCTCAGCGGGTGCGGGGCAAAGTCAGGACATGCGGGGACCAAGCAGCAATCGGTATTGTAATTGTCAACTGTCGAAGCTGCGTTGGTAAAGTACCAGAACTTCAAGCGCTGATAGAAAGCACCGAAGCTGAAATCGTTATAGGTACAGAAAGCTGGCTTAAGCCAGAGATAAATTCTGCCGAAATTTTTACAAAGGTACAGACGGTGTTTAGAAAGGATAGATTGCATGCAACCGGTGGTGGAGTGTTCGTCTCTGTTAGTAGTAGGTTATCCTGTAGTGAAGTTGAAGTGGATAGTTCCTGTGAATTATTATGGGTGGAGGTTACACTCAACAACCGAGCTAGGTTAATAATTGTCTCCTTTTACCGACCTCCCGACTCAGCAGCATTAGTGGCAGAACAACTGAGAGAAAATCTGGAATACATTTCACATAAATTTCCTCAGCATGTTATAGTCTTAGGTGGAGATTTCAATTTTCCATGTACAGACTGGGACACTCAGATGTTTAGGGCGGAAGGTAGGGACAGAGCATCGAGTGACATTATACTGAGTGCACTATCCGAAAATTACCTCGAGCAATTAAACAGAGAACCGACTCGTGGAGATAACATCTTGGACCTACTGATAACAAACAGACCCGAACTTTTCGACTCTTTAAGTGCAGAACAGGGAATCAGTGATCATAAGGCCGTTGCAGCATCACTGAATATGGGAGTTAATTGGAATATAAAAAAAGGGAGGAAGGTTTATCTGTTTAGCAAGAGTAATAGAAGGCAGATTTCAGACTACCTAACAGATCAAAACGAAAATTTCTGTTCCGACACTGACAATGTTGAGTGTTTATGGAAAAAGTTCAAGGCAATCGTAAAATGCGTTTTAGACTGGTACGTACCGAGTAAAACTGTGAGGGACGGGGAAAACCCACCGTGGTACAACAACAAAGTTAGGAAACTACTGCGAGAGCAAAGAGGGCTTCACTCCAAGTTTAAACGCAGCCAAAACCTCTCAGACAAACAGAAGCTAAACGATGTCAAAGTTAGCGTAAGGAGGGCTATGCGTGAAGCGTTCAGTGAATTCGAAAGTAAAATTCTATGTACCGACTTGACAGAAAATCCTAGGAAGTTCTGGTCTTACGTTAAATCAGTAAGTGGCTCGAAACAGCATATCCAGACACTCCGGGATGATGATGGCATTGAAACAGAGGATGACACGTGTAAAGCTGAAATACTAAACGCCTTTTTCCAAAGCTGTTTCACAGAGGAAGACTGCACTGCAGTTCCTTCTCCAAATCCTCGCACAAACGAAAAAGTGGCTGACATCGAAATAAGTGTCCAAGGAATAGAAAAGCAACTGGAATCACTCAATAGAGGAAAGTCCACTGGACCTGACGGGATACCAATTCGATTCTACACAGAGTACGCGAAAGAACTTACCCCCCTTCTAACAGCCGTGTACCGCAAGTGTCTAGAGGAACGGAGGGTTCCAAATGATTGAAAAAGAGCACAGGTAGTCCCAGTCGTCAAGAAGGGTCGTCGAGCAGATGCGCAAAACTATAGACCTATATCTCTGACGTCGATCTGTAGTAGAATTTTAGAACATGTTTTTTGCTCGAGTATCATGTCGTTTTTGGAAACCCAGAATCTACTATGTAGGAATCAACATGGATTCCGGAAACAGCTATCGTGTGAGACCTAACTCGCTTTATTTGTTCATGAGACCCAGAAAATATTAGATACAGGCTCCCAGGTAGATGCTATTTTTCTTGACTTCCGGAAGGCGTTCGATACAGTTCCGCACTGTCGCCTGATAAAGTAAGAGCCTACGGAATATCAGACCAGCTGTGTGGCTGGATTGAAGAGTTTTTAGCAAACAGAACACAGCATGTTGTTGTCAATGAAGAGACGTCTACAGACGTTAAAGTAACCTCTGGCGTGCCACAGGGGAGTGTTATGGGACCATTGCTTTTCACAATATATATAAATGACCTAGTACATAGTGTCGGAAGTTCCATGCGGCTTTTCGCGGATGATGCTGTAGTATACAGAGAAGTTGCAGCATTAGAAAATTGTAGCGAAATGCAGGAAGATCTGCAGCGGATAGGCACTTGGTGCAGGGAGTGGCAACTGACCCTCAACATAGACAAATGTAATGTATTGCGAATACATAGAAAGAAGGATCCTTTATTGTATGATTATATGATAGCGGAACAAACACTGGTAGCAGTTACTTCTGTAAAATATCTGGGAGTATGCGTGCGGAACGATTTGAAGTGGAATGATCATATAAAATTAATTGTTGGTAAGGCGGGTACCACGTTGAGATTCATTGGGAGAGTCCTTAGAAAATGTAGTCCATCAACAAAGGAGGTGGCTTACAAAACACTCGTTCGACCTATACTTGAGTATTGCTCATCAGTGTGGGATCCGTACCAGATCGGGTTGACGGAGGAGATAGAGAAGATCCAAAGAAGAGCGGCGCGTTTCGTCACAGGGTTATTTGGTAACCGTGATAGCGTTACGGAGATGTTTAACAAACTCAAGTGGCAGACTCTGCAAGAGAGGCGCTCTGCATCGCGGTGTAGCTTGCTCGCCAGGTTTCGAGAGGGTGCGTTTCTGGATGAGGTATCGAATATATTGCTTCCCCCTACTTATATCTCCCGAGGAGATCACGAATGTAAAATTAGAGAGATTAGAGCGCGCACGGAGGCTTTCAGACAGTCGTTCTTCCCGCGACCCATACGCGACTGGAACAGGAAAGGGAGGTAATGACAGTGGCACGTAAAGTGCCCTCCGCCACACACCGTTGGGTGGCTTGCGGAGTATTAATGTAGATGTAGATGTAGATATTTGTCGACCTGTGAAAAAAGTTCGCTAATGTAAAATGGCGCAAGATGTTTGAAATTATGAGAAAAATAGGGGTAAGCTACAGGAAAAGACGAATAATATACAATACGGACAAAAATCAAGTTCGAAAAGTAAGAATGTGTGACCAATAACGTTGTGCACGGATTAAAAACGGTGAGACACAGGGATGTAGTGTTTCGCCTATACTGTTCAAAACACAATTCGATATACCAATTACGGAAATAAAAGAAAGGTTAAAGGACATCGATGAAAAGATTCGCTGATGACATTGCAATACTCAGTGGAAACGAAGAAGAATTGTCCAAGTCAAGTCTACTAGTATCATAGGTATTAATTTAAGAAAGAAATTCCTGAGATGGTACGTTTGAAGCACAGCATTGTGTGATAGTGAAATACTGACTGTGGGGAAACAGGAACTGAAGAGGATAGAATCATTTGCGGTGTGATGTTAAGGAAGAACGTGGAAAATTAGGTGGACTGATAAGGCAAGGGATAAGTGGGAAACGCTGACAAGAATAACGGACAGGATGGTAGGACACCGTTAAGACATCAAATAACAAGTTCCATGCTACTTGAGGCAGAACGTAAGAATTGTAGACAAAGGCAGATATTGGAATACAATTAGTAAATAACTGAGGGAGGAATTTGTGGGAAGCCGCATCAGTCCAGCCAGAAGAAAGATGTCTCAAAAAAAAAAAAAAAAATTAAGACGTATGTTATAAATTGCCTCCTTATGGCTACTGAATGCTTACCGCAAATTCTTTGGGGCCTATCTTTTGAAAGTAGACTGTCGCTCCCTGTGGAGTCAAAGCGGCGTGAGGATCACCGGCCTTCACCTAACTGTTTCGTGGCGATGAAGTTGTTACTCGTCGACAGCAATGCTCTCACCTGGCTTTTAGCAGGCATTGAAATAGTCACTAAGTTCCATATTTCTGAACCAAGTCTAAATTTATCAGTTCCCTTAAATTGTTTTCTTGACGACATAGGATTAAACCTAAATGACTGCATACTTCTGCAAACCTGTTCCATGACATGTTGCTTTGAAAGAAAGGAGTTCACCAGTTATTGCTTCAGAAGTCCTTGTGTGAAATATTCCTAGCGCCATATGCTCCACAAGTGTAGAGTTATCCAATGAAAGCATCTACTTCTTCCAGGCTTCGGGATCACTCTTTACTACCAACTGTGCTGTGAGACATTTCTTCAGTGCACTTTTTTTTATCAGTTTCATGATAGGGTTGCCGACATACAGCTGCGACGTAGAGAATGGCGAGTCGTTAACAACGTGTCGTTTGCCCTGCCCCGTTGGCCCGTTTATGTCCCGGCCCTGGCCGCCGCGCCATTCTTCTGTGTCATCTGGCTCAATCTGTGTCCACTTGGCACCATTGGAACTCTCCACTTCGTCGCCCAGGAGTGGATGCTGCACGGCGCTTCATCTTGGTCCACAATGAGCTCCTGCAGCACGTCTGGCTCCCAATCTACTGCAGCCATGTCTACCTCTCGCTGCTCCGTCAGCTGCACCGACCGCCACGCTGTCGCCATCTTGCGAGTTGTCCACAACACTTGGATGATAGCCACTGTCAGCAGCAAACTGAATAGTATGTCAAAATTTTTTATAACTTATGAGAGGTAGGGAATGACAGCAAAAGACTAGTCTTGACAGAATTTGAGATATGTGTTTGCATTAGATGATCAGTGACATTTCGTTAGAGTTTTAAATAAAGATTTATGTATTAATGACTTGCCAACTCCATTAGGTAGTTTTCCCCCCCCCCCCCTCCCCCGCCTTCCTCATCCTTGTCGAAGGGCCCATCCTGCATTGCACACACGTTTGGAATCCACGCCATCAGGTAGAATCCATAAATCTGACACCTTTAGAATAGAAGAAAGAAAGTTCTACAGTGGGATATGCGCTCATCGGCCCAAAAACATACGTAGAATGGTTCATGTTCACGTCATGCAATAGGTAGGTCGTTGTAAGATGGCTCAGATTCTGCTACCTGTTCATTTGATGTGTCTGAATGGCTTAAGTCATCAGTTTCCACAGGGACAGAATCGTCGTCCTCGTCCGCATTCGTCTCACTACCGGGTTCATCACCCGACTGTCTCGATGAAGCATTCTCCAGGTAGAACAGAATCCCGGCCTCCGTAAAGCCACGTCGTCTTGCTGTCGTAGTTCAATGAGGCGAACTCGCATTAATAGACAGCAAGGTCACGTCGCTGAAGTCAGGACTGCCTCAGTCCGCTCGGACTGACCACAGACAAAGATATACTGACAGAAAACTAACGTCAGGGCGACGGGCATGACAGGCATGACGGGCATGACATCTGATGGTGTGTAAGAGAACTGTTAGCAGTGTCCCAGACAGCGGTGTAGGAGGGGGTAGGTCTTCCTCACCGTACTGTGTGTTACTCTGTGGCTTCCCAGTGTCACTTCGTAGGTCTGCATGCCGTACGTCCGTAGAAAACAGAAAGTCGGGCTGACACAGAGTATCACCCGACCTCCGAATTCGTCGTATTCCACCTTCTTCTTGGTCCAAAGGGTCGTAATATACTCTGCCTTCTTATGAATAATGTCGAAGCCCGACCAGAAACTATTTAGTGTCTGAATACCGGTGTTACTGATATCAAAATGTGTTGCAACCTGTATGGGTCAAAAATGACCTACGAGGTACTACTGGCACAACAGGTAAATTTTTCATACTTCTATGTGGGCTAGAGGGTTGAAATTTCTCGTGGTGAAAATTCATAGGAGCGTTTGGTCCTGCGATTATTATGGAGAGGGGTATGGTCCTCATGAAATTTTCGTGGGTCAAGTATGGCCCACTTGGTGGTACTTCTAATGTTAATTCCATTTTCTTGATTCTTTTGCTTATTTAATAAAAGTACATCCGCGAAGTCTCTCCGCAGCAGCGAGCTCTGTGTGTCTCGCCTTGCGAGGTGCATAAGGTTGGCAGTGCATCATGTCACTGTATAAGCTATGGGCCGGGACTTAATGTTCATGGTTTCACTTACGTTAGGATACTGGATTCAACATATTTACAATTAAAACACGGAAATTAACTGATTATATCAATTACAATTTAATTCACTGTACTCATCAGTATCACAGTAGGTGCTGGAAACGTTTTCCTCTTTCTTGAAGTTTACGAATGTTTACTAACGTTTATCGTGTTATGGAATGCAGATAATCAATTATCGCTGTCTTCAGATCATCCACCGTCTTTTGGTTATTTTGATACACAACTGTTGAGCTAGCGATAATTTTGTATGCGTAATGTTCAAATGCTCCAATATGTGTGAATTCCTAAGAAACCAAACTGCTGAGGTCATCGGCCCCTGGACTTAAACGTTAGTTTAACTAACTTATGTTAAGAACAACACATCTACATCTACATCTACATAAATACTCCACAATCCACCATTCGGTGCGCGGTGGAGGGTACCTCGTACCACAACTAGCATCTTCTCTCCCTGTTCCACTCCCAAACAGTACGAGGGAAAAATGACTGCCTATATGCCTCTGTACGAGCCCTAATCTCTCTTATCTTATCATTGTGGTCTTTTCACGAAATGTAAGTTGGCGGCAGTAAAACTGTACTACAGTCAGCCTCAAATTTTGGTTCTCTAAATATCCTCACAAAAAGAACGCCTCCTCTCCTCCAGAGACTCCCACCCGAGTTCCTGAAGCATTTCCGTAACACTGGCGTGTTGATCAAACCTACCAGTAACAAATCTAGCAGCCCGCCTCTGAATTGCTTCTATGTCCTCCCTCAATCCGACCTGATAGGGATGCCAAACGCTCGAGCAGTACTCAAGAATGGGACGTATTAGTGTTTTATAAGCATTCTCCTTTACAGATGTACCACATCTTCCCAAAATTCTACCAATTAACCGAAGACGACTATCCGCCTTCCCCACAACTGCCATTATATGCTTGTCCCACTTTATATCGCTCTGGAATGTTACGCCCTAATATTTAATCGACGTGACTGTGTCAAGCGCTGCACTACTAATGGAGTATTCAAACATTACGGGATTATTTTTCCTATTCATCTGCATTAATCTACATTTATCTGCATTTATAGTTAGCTGCCACTCTTTACACGAATCACAAATCCTGTCCCAGTCATCTTGTATCCTCCCACAGTCACTCAACGACGACACCTTCCCGTACACCACAGCATCATCAGCAAACAGCCGCACATTGCTATAATTTATGTAGATAGAAAACATCAGCGGACCTACTACACTTCCCTGTGGTACTCCAGATGATACCCTCACCTCCGATGAACACTCACCATCGGGGACAATATACTGGGTTCTATTACTTAAGAAGTCTCACATATTTGAGAATCCCATACGCTCGTACCTTAGTTAAAAGTCTGCAGTGGGGCATCGAGTCAAACGCTTTCCGGAAGTCAAGGAATATGGCATCCGTCTGAGACCCTTCATCCATGGTTCGCAAGACATCATGGAAAAAAAGGGTGAGTTGCGTTTCGCAGGATTGATGCTTTCTAAAGCCGTACTGATGGATGGACAGCAACATCTCTGTCGCAAGGTAATTCATTATATTCGAACTGAGAATACGTTCGAGAATCCTGCAACAAACTGATGTTAAGGATATTGATCTGTAATTTTGAGTATCCGTCCTTCTACCCTTCTTATATACAGGCGTCACCTGCGCTTTTTTCCAGTCGCTCGGGACGGCAAGAGATTCGCGATAAATGCAAGCTAACTAAGGAGCCAATGCAGTAGAGTACTCTCAGTAAAACCGAATTGGAATCCCATCAGAACCTGGAGATTTATTTATTTTCAACCCATTCAGCTGCTTCACAACCCCAGGGATGTCTATCACTATGTCCTCCATACGGGAATCTGTACGAGACTCAAACGGAGGTATGTTTGTACGATCCTCCTGCGTGAAATATTTCTGAAATGCTACATTTAAAATTTCAGCTTTCGTTTTGCTGTCTTCCGTTGCCAGGCCCGACTGATCAGTGAGTGACTGGATGGAAGCCTTCGACCCGCTTACCGATTTTACGTAAGACCAGAATTTCCTTAGGTTATCAGCAAGATCTTTTGCTGAGGTATGTCGGTGGTAGTGGTTGTATGCTTCCGCGCATCGCTCTTTCTACAGCAGCACGAATCTCTACTAACTTTTGCCTGTCCTCATTCTCCCGATCTTTCTTGTACCGCGAGTGCAACTGTCTTTGCTTCCTGAGCATTCTCTGAATTGCCCTGCTGAACCACGGTGGGTCTTTTCCGTCCGTAACCCACTTTTTCTGCACATACTTCTCCAATGCATGATTTACAGTGTGTTTAAAATTTGCCCATAATTCTTTCACGTCCATCGTATCGGAAGTAAATGAAGTCGATTCATTTACAAAGTTGGATGCTAACAACTGCTTATCTGCTCTTTCTAGTAGGAATACTCTCCTAGCCTTCTTGACCGACTTTTTAACTTTCTTAACCATTTTCGTAATGACAACATCATGATCACTAATCCCTGTCTCAACACTGACACCGTCGATGAGGTCTGGTCTGTTCGTGGCTACCAGATCTAAAATATTTCCATTACGCGTTGGCTGTGGATTTAGCTGCTCAAGACAGTTTTCGGATAATGTGTTCAAAAGTAATTCACACGACGGCTTGTCTGTACCACCTGTAATGAATCCATAGACATTCCAGTCTATATTAGATAGGTTGAAGTCGCCTCCGACTAATAGGGCATGATCCGGGTACTTCTGCAATACAGAATGTAGACTCTCTTTGAATGAATCTAGAACTGTCACGGTGGAACCTGGAGGCCGGTAATAACACCCCACAATTAACTTTATTTCCCCTACGGTGTCTAATCTGTCTTTCCGATACCTGTTCCAACCCTCACTAAATATTTCACAACTTCCTATCTCAGGGTTCAGCCAGGTCTGAGTTCCCAGTATAATTTGCGCTCCACACGACTCCTGGAGGGCAGTAAATTCAGGAACTTTATTCCGAACACTCTGAAAATTTACTGCTAATATCTTGATAGCTGAAGTGTCTTTACACACCCATGCTCAACGTAGGACTCGAACCTCCGCCAGAAGAGACCGCACACTTACACGAATACATCCTCAGTTCTTTAATCAAGGCATTTCGTGCTGTCTTATGATAGACTTTAGCTTCTTAAATACTCCCCTTCTGATTATGTTGGATTTCACAAGATGATGTCTGAAGTGTCATCAAGCTTCCGTTGTTTTAAAACTTTAGTTCTGCCAGTCCATGGTGCATCATGAACTGCACCTGTTACCTGGAATTTGCGAATTAAATCAAGTACAGTGTCACAATGTGGACACCTCGAAACACGAAAACTCGATCTGAAGTGACGCCTCACATGCTCGGTAAAGTTTTCTCTGAGCGTGCTGTGGCTTCCATTGGTGCTGTTTGTAGGTTTCCGCCCTCTGTTGGTGGCCAGACGTTATCCTTAAGTTGGCATTGTTGCGGTTGTTTGTCTTCTTCTAGTCTTGACTGGCGACACTCGTTTCGCAAGCGTTGCCTGTCAGCTAGTGGCAGCAGCAGCAGTTACTGATATGTAGTAACTATTGCTCTATGTTTCGGGCGACATTGTTATTTTCCGTGTCGTGTGAGTGTTGCTTTTCGATTTGGGACTCAGGAGGAGCCAGATCCGCGCAGTGTGGAAACACACAGTGACCGCTGGTGGCACGCATGGTTCTTCCGGATGGAAGGGTTGTGGTCATGAGGGTGCACGACCTCGTTGTAAACCAGATCCTGCAGACTTCAAGATGAGTGCATTTCAATTCACGTAGAGGAACCTCCACCATTGTGACATCTCGCGATTCTCCAGTGACTTGAGTTCGTGTTTCTGCTCGTAGTTCCATCTATGCGAAAACCAGCGGAGTGGAGTTCTTGCGAAAAGCGGATCTGATTAGCTTTCCTTGACATCTTATTAGTATTTACTGCGTTCAGCTTGTTACGATTTGTTAAGTTCTACCAGCGGTATTTTTCCTGTCTGGTGCTGTAACGCCCCAGGCCCCAACTTCGAGTCTCGGTCCGGCACGCAATTTTAATCTGCCAAGAAGTCTGATACCAGAGCACACTCCGATAAAGAGTGAAACTTTTGTTCTGCAGTCTTTTGTACTTTCCTCCTTGTAGCTGTTTTGAAGAACATTGTTTCATTGCGTGCACGTCGTCCCTCATTTCTTAAATACGTTCTTTCACAACTTGACTGCGTTGTCAGTTAGAATGCAGGCTATTAAATAGAAAGGAAATTTAAAACGGTCTACCTTTATTGAGAACATAAGGACATCGATAATAGTGTAACTGTTTATGCTCAACGTTTTTCAAAGAGGATACAGTCACGCACTTCTTTTTATCGGGTTTTTCGACAGCTCCCTAATGACTGGAACGTCCAACCACATCTCGTCAGTAAATGCCAAACGACGCCTCGCTAACGAGATGGAGCGTAAACATTGGACGATTGTTCAGTGGAAAAATGTTGTGTGGAGAGACGAATCACGGTACACAATGTGGCGATCCAATGGGAGGGTATGGGTATGACGAATGCCCGGTGAACGTCATCTGCCAGCATGTGCAGTGCCAACAGTAAAATTCGCAGGCGGTGGTGTTCTGGTGTGATCGTGTTTTTCATGAAGGAAGCTTGCACACCTTGCTGTTTTGCGTGGCACTGTCACAGCACAGGCTTAGCTTCTTGCTTGCCACTGTTGATGAGCAGTTCAGTGATGGTTTGAATCTTTCAACACGATCGAGCCCCTGTTCATAATGCACAGCCTGTGGCGGAGTGGTTACACGACAATAACATCCATGTTATGGACTGGCCTGCACAGAGTCCTGACCTGAATCCTATAAAACACCTTTGGGATGATTTGGAACGCTGACTTCGTGCTAGGCATCACCGACCGACATCGATACCTCTCCTCTGTGCAGCATTCTGTGAATAATGGGTGCGTTCCCCAAGAAACGTTCCAGCACCTGATTGAACGTATGCCTGCGAGAGTGGAAGCTTTCGTCAAGGCTAAGGGTGGGCCATCAACACACTGAATGCCAGCATTACCGATGGAGGGCGCCACGAACTTATAAGTCATTTTCAGCAATGTGTCTGGATACTTTTGATCACATAGTGTATGAGATTCTTTTGTGTAGCATATGTAAATATTATGTATCCTACATAGTGTTTTAAGCCGGCCGGTGTGGCCGAGCGTTTCTAGGCGCTACAGTCTGGAATCGCGCGACAGCTACGGTCGCAGGTTCGAATCCTGCCTCGGGCATGGATGTGTGTGATGTCCTTAGGTTAGTTAGGTTTAAGTAGTTCTAAGTTCTAGGGGACTGATGACCTCAGATGTGCTCAGAGCCATTTGAACATAGTGTTTTATCATATATTAAAGCTATTCGGGGAATACTCTTAGTTCTACAGTTACAGAGTTTTATGGTGAACAAATTTCAGTATAGTTTTAAAGCTAATTGCGTAACGTACGGACGGGTAAGCCAAAACCTCGTCAGTCGTGCACCATCTTGTACCCTGAAACGTTAGAATGTTTTCTATTACTAAACATGAGATACTTGGAAATGAACTGGGTTTGTTTAATGACTCAATACTTTCACCTCTCTTGGAAATGGAAGTATTCGTTAGTTGCCAATAGCCTTTCTTTCAAGACGTTTTTGACTTTATCTGGTTTTTGATGACACTTCTGCTTTATTTCATATCGCTTCCTGATTATTGGAGTGAAGCACAGTAAAAATGTAACACACTGATTGATAAATACAGTCGTTACGGTCGCAGGTTCGAATCCTGCCTCGGGCATGGATGTGCGTGATGTACTTAGGTTAGTTAGATTTAAGTAGTTCTAAGTTCTAGGGGACTGATGACAACAAATGTTAAGTCCCATAGTGCTCAGAGCCATTTTTTTTTTTTTGATAAATACAGTACTGTCAAGATATTCTAGACTGCAGCACTTCGAAATCTGAAAAGAATATTTGTTCCTAGCTACATGAACGGATTATCACCTGTTTCCCGTCTGTGTGCAATGTGCACAGTTCTAAATCTTATGAAAAACTGAGATGGTGACTACGGCGGGGATACGGAAATATTGAGGCTGGTATCAAAGAAATCGCTAAACCATCAACGTATTGTAAGTTAAATTATAAAAGCCAACCGAAATTCCATTTACACGTATTGTACATATACACGTGGCGAAATAGTGAAGGCATACAATGCGTACCTACGTGTTACTGCAAGTACAAGCCCCACAACCTTTAATCACAATTACAAAAGGCACTGAGGAAGCACATTGAGAAGGTACGTGGGAAACACGACCCTTTACTCCCAAACTGGCAGCAAATTACCAGAAGGCCATTATACACGTTACGATTGAAATCCGATACCAGCGAGAACCACGAAACCGAAATTGCGCGATCGTAATATGTCCGACTCAAGTCAGGTGCCAGCGAGAACTATGAAACCGAAATCGAGCGATCATAATGCTTCGAAAATGTGGATTTCATTATGACTGACAATTAACGCAGATGATAGAGACGATTAACGAAACTACTGCGATCTTGAAATCTGTTGTAGTTTCATAGCATATCCCAAGTGCCTGCCATAAAACGGCTTACGACAAGTCTGGAGAGGCAGTAATTTCGTATCTTCAAGGAAACTTTTTATCTCTGACTCCTACTAAACAAGAAGTAGACTGAAGTTCTTTCGAAACATATGGAAGAATAATGAAGGTTTTCGTTACCAGCTTCTCAGTGCGCTGCCCACTGCCCATCACCAAACAATATCCGCTCGGACTGAAAACGTACCTGTCCTTCCATCAAACGAAGCTGAAGTCACGTTCCCTGGCCAACTTTACCGACAAAAGTGCAAAGTAGCACATGTCTGTCACAGGCCCAGAGACTTCCCTTCTTTTGGTATATCGATAGTTTCAGGGTTTTTTTGCTTCAACAAAATTTTTGTCTGCTGAAGGCTGACATGGTACCAACTTGTGATGAAAGTTGGAGTGATAAAAGTGTGTAGCTGACAATTGACAACATGTAGTATCATTGGACAGTGCCTTTAGTTTCACATGGAAAAGTAGCAGTTCAAGAATGGAGAAGAAACAACGAGATAGCTATTATGTATGGTGATGTACTGGTGGAGAGACAGTTGTGTGAATTAAGGAGAGACTGAAAAGAGAAACAGGTGAGTAAGGTGTCAGGCAAATCCAATACCTTCCAGGAAAACCCTGACATGATTGCAAATCCGGCAGTATGTCACATAGCTGCGAATAAATCCTGACATTAAATTAACCGAAGTAACACGATCAACGAGTGAGCAAATGGAATACCACAGACTAACACAGGAACGCCTAAATGCATGTCATACCTTCCCACCGTGAAACAGACCCTGTTCCGAGGGGAGAAACGAGAACATAGGCCGAGAGCAGAGTCGCGTAAGCGAGAAGGCCCTACGATAAGGGACGGACACCCACATCTCCGGCTGACCGCCAAGACCACCCCCCAGCCCATGTTAAAAGATAGAGCCCTCCAGAAGAACAGTATAGGTCTTACAATAACACTAAAAGGGCCACACCTGCTGAAAGTTTTAGCGTGAGACTATACGCGTCTCTGTCACGTTGCAAACATTAAAAACATTGCCCCACCACGAAAAGTATAACGTTTCTCATTGGATAGACAGAAGTTTTGTAGGCGGAGCTTAAGGCTAACGTTGAGACCCTGATTGGTCAGTTGAAAACACAGCTAGATAGTTTTTTTAAACCAACTTCGGTAAATTGTAGTAAGGGGAAGTTAGAGAGAAGTTGCTTCCCAGACGGCGAGGTGTGTGGAGCTGAGCCGCCCGCTGCCCCCTGACACTGCCTAACCACCGACAAGGTAATGAATGCACGCGATGCCGCATAAGAGCGCATAAGGCTTCACTCAGAACTGCAGAAGTCTCATCTGTTACATCCCCTTTTTGCGTAATACTAGTGTCGATCGTCAATTAAAGCTCATGGTATTCACATTTTCAACTTGAAGTTAAAATCTGAAACGCGATGATTTTTCTGTTATATAATTATTGAGAAGCCACATCAGCCACTGTAATTTACGACAAGTTAAATAAGTAATTAAAGATAATTGAGGGTCACTGTAGACCATTTTTGATAGTTTTCTCTTTTATGAGATTTAATTTAAACGTAGATTATAGATGTGATATGGCATAGATCATCCTTAGATCCATTATAGATCTTCAAAACCCATTCAGGAAATATTCGTTCACATTTTTGTTGAACGCAGGTGGTTTTTATCATCCTGTATTAAAATATTTCCTTTTATCAATAGTGCAATTTATAAACAATGTTTTGTGAGTAGAATAAAAAATTCCATTGGTAAACTTAATTGCTTTTTCGACGTAGTTTTACCAGATAACTAAAAATAGGAAAGCCTTGAACTCCTTCCACTAAATTCAGTTAGTATTAAGATTCTTTTACAGGGAGTGCAGTGGGGCTGACGCTGAAATCATTAAGTATTTGGTTATATCGTCGCTAGTCTCACTGAACTCTTCAGAACTCTACATTTTATGTGTAGTCTGGCGTCTCCTTACCGGCAACAGGTCCCAGGATCAAACTAGTCAATTCCCTAAAAAAAAAAAACACGCTCAGAGCGTCGTTGCGCGAAAGTGGTAGGGAGACACGACTTAGAACAAACAGACACCACGCAGAATGTTAGAGGTGGAATGTAAGAAGGAGCAGTGAAGGGTCTAAGCCGAGCCTGTTAAGAAAAAGTGTTGTACTGGGTAGGTCAACCGTTGAGTTACACGCCGTAATAAGAATTCCTGGCAAATAAAGATGCCCGCGCCCGCTAAGTGAAGCACCGAATTAAATACCTCTGGAAGTTTAAGGCGCAATTTCACAGGAGTCGTAAAGCGCAAACCCGACGGCGCACGCCCTGGGAACGCCGGTGGACAGCCGCCAGTGCAAACTGCGGCAAAACGGTCGCCGTGGCCGCTGAACTGCCGGCGTGCGCGCCCGGACGCGCGTTTGCTTTTCTTTCCGCAAAACCCTCAGGCGCAGAGGAAAAATAAGCTACTGACGTTTCTGTGCTGGATGGAAAGCTGTCGCAACAAATATCTCTCTTCAACGGGCGGTAATACTTTGTACTGGACAGGAACTTCCACGAAGGGGCATTCGCGTTTATGTAGCATATTCGACGATGTATGGATACTTCCTTTGGATTCAAATAACATGTTTTTCCCGCTGCAGTTTCGCAGAGAGCTTTGATCGAACCAGTTTAGCACTACAAACGTAACGACAAACGGTGCTTACACCACGAGGCAGAAGAAAACAGTCGTTCAATAAGGTGTATACTTTGTCTCCGTAGTATGGAGGACAGAGGATGTAGAACGTAGACTGGAAATGGCAAGAAAAATGTTCCTGGAAAGAGAAGTTTGTAAACACAGAATATAGGTGTTAAGCAGTCTTTTCTGAAGTATTTATCTGGGGTGAGCCAAGTATGGGAGTGAAAAGTGGACGATAAAAAATTGAAATAAGAAGAACATAGAGACTTTCGAAATGTGGTGGTACAGAAGATTGCCGACGGTTAGGTGGCTAGATGACGACAAATCAGGAGGTACTGAATACGATTGGGGAGACAAGAAATTTGCGTCAGAACTTGACTAAATGAAGTGATTAACTGAAAGAACACATGCTGTAAGATTTTCGTGTGTTTGGTGACAGTGTAAATACTCGTAACTCCTCTTTACTGTGTTGTGACGAAGATGGATGAGCTCGCTGCACAAATAACAGTAAGATATAATCTGTGGTGCAGTTGGGCCTTGGTTGCCAGTCAATTGTGCAGCGCTGGCGCCTTCTTATTAGAGGCACAGTAGCCAGCAGTTGAGTTTTATAGAAGGAGGTCTGATATTTGTGAATCTGGGAGACTATATTTGGAATACATCATTATGGATACAAGAACTTGTTCATGAAGCTGTTTCATTGACTGTATCGATGTAGAAGGTTTTTAAGGAATATTTCGAGGTAACCAATTCACGCACAAAATTGGAATGTTTGTTTGGTAGAACTATCAAATGGATGAAATCTTTGTCCTTAGATAACTAATAATCTTCATGATTTCTGTTAATTTGACCTCTTTGTTTTTATTGCGTCACAAAATACGCAATTGTTTGAAGTGTCTGTAAATTTCGTAATTTTGAGGGTCTTGTACAGCATTTTTTGACAATAATCGGAATTTAATTTTTGGACAACGATTATCTTTCAATTAAAACTTTCATCTACCATTCTTGATAAAGTTTTGAATATGTTACTGTGTGTGCATTGGGCCTTATGCTACACGCAGTCACTCACTGTTGCTGACAAGCAAAGAAAATTGTGTGTCGGTTATTTTTCTTTAGCTGCTGCAATTCCTGATGTAAATTTGCTTTCAAGAACGCCAGTACATCAGACACAAAACAGTATTCTGAGAATGTGGTAAGTTACTTTCATTTCAGTGGAGAACTCACTTTCCACTCTTGTGTGTAAACAATAGGTACAGTTTCCAGTTGTTGTGCTAAATAAGAAGATTAGTTTACAGTAAACAGAGTTAGCCATCTTAAACAGTTACTTCCCATCGTGTCGAGCAGTATTTTATTTTGTAGATATTTCAAGTACAAGACATTGCACATCATGCTACGTAACTTTTATACGTACTTCAGTCTTGAGTTTCAGTTAAACAATTTTTACCGCGTATATAGCTGTTTTCATTTGGGATTCAAGTAAATTCATTTCCATTATTTCAGATACAGCATTTTACTAAGATGTAAGCTTCTTTCACGATACTGTTCACACGCGCAACAGAGGGTCAACAAAAATTTTCGAAATGGCTCTGAGCACTATGGGACTTAACATCTGAGGTAATCAGTCCCCTAGACTTCGAACTACGTAAACCTAACTAACGTAAAGACATCACACACATCCATGCCCGAGGCAGGATTCGAACCTGCGACCGTAGCAGCCGTGTGGTTCCGGACTGAAACACCTATAATTGCTCGGCCACAGCCAGGGTCAACCAACAGTGAGTTTTGCTCAGTAGTTGAATACGATATCTAAAGCGCACGTTACACGAGGATAAAGTTTTTTAAAATAGAATACACTATTTCACATACAGATAAATGACATAGAATGCTGACAATTCTGAGATACCAACGAATCACCAGATTACTATTTATTGTATATTTAAACTAGAGACCTAGAAACAACGTAGAGGCTGCGTCTCGCCCATAGCCCTCAGTGGTTCACAACCCCACAACAGTTCGCAGCAGTCCACCCACCCCACATCGAACCAAGGGTTGTTGTGCGCTTCGGCTCCCATGGACCGCCCTGGGAACGCCTCATACCAGACGAGTGTAAACCCAAATGTGTGCGTGATAGAGTAGGTATGGAGTGCGCATACGTGGAGACAGTGTTTGCGCAGCAACCGCTTACTTAGTGAAACTAAGTCGGAATAAGGGGAACCAGCCCGCATTCGCCGAGGCAGATGGAAATCTGAGTTAAAAACCATCCACAGGCTGGCCGGCACACCGGAACTCGACACTAATCCGTCGGGCGGATTCGTGCCGGTTAGACTGCGCGGCTACAGAGGGATGGATGTTGCAGTAGTTACTCGGAAATGAAGAGGCTTTGAGGCGTAGCTCCGTATACCGATGCTGCCTTGGAGGCGGTTAAGTGGGAGATGTGTCTCAGAGGTGGATAGTGACAGATGGTGACGCGAGACTGGACGCGCACGTAGTTTATGTATCAGCCGATATATGAAACGTCCCCTTAGAAAAATTATACAGGACTGTGCTTAAACTGACACAATATTTTTAGCGCAACGGAATCTGACTTTCAATAATCCCTACAAAAGAATGGCCCTGACTAACATTAACCTATACCTTTCACAAATCACTTACCTCAAAAAATCGAACTACTGCAATTCAGCGAGCGCCACTACTGCCAGCTAAATAAAAGATTCAAACTACGGAAGACACTAACTACTGATAGGCATAGTTAGCAAATGAAAGATTTTAATAGAGAACAAACAATGTATTTACCTTAATAGTCATAATACATAGCAGTTCATGACATCCAGTCTTACGAATTTCAAAACTCCGCCATTTCTCTCCCCACATCCACCACTGCTGGCGGTTCACCTCCAACTGCGCAACGCTACGCGCTGTTCACATTCAGCTGCCGCTGCCCAACTCTACAATGGCAGACAACAACGCAAACTAGCCACAGACTGCACACAGCACAGCCATTGATTTTCAAACAGAGCGCTACGTAACGTTGCCAATAAAAAAACCCAGACAGCCTACTTACTCCCCACAAAAAATTTTGCAAACTGTTTTGGGCAGTGGCCAATACAGATTTGAAGAAATTTTTCATAATTACAATAACAAAGATATCAAATGCACACACTTATTGCTGCAATGTTGGTCAAAAGCTAAAATTTTCTCACAGTCCATAAAGACAGTCCAGATCGTTCATCACAGTAAAATTGCAGTGTTTTTCTCAATGTCTGAGCAGTAAAAGAAAATGCACACGGAAGTAGTGGATTTCCATGCAGTCTTGAAGAAGTAGTGTTGTCCTTCCAACGGAATGACAGTACTGACCCTTGACATGCAGACAGGTAATGGGCCACAACAGAGCAAACCCACCGCAGAGTCAGTCGAAGTTTTGAAGAATATTGGTAGGTAGGTCATCACAGAGTAGACCTACTGTAGTCCTGGTAGAGATTACGGTATTGATGGGCCATCAAAGGTGCAGACCCACTATAGTCCTTGTAGAGACGGCCAGCAGCCATCTGTTGGAACTGTGCAGGTGCACAATCACCATGGAAGTGTATTGCGGTCAATAAAGCAAGTCCATAAACCACCACTTGTGCACTCACGAAGTTTTTGGAATTGTCCTTAGAACCAGCAAGGCTGTTATCCAGTCCCTTGCTGAATTATTAACACACGTGCAAACACTAACAGTCCCTATTTCTCACATATTGTCCGTATACTATGACCAACAGAACCGTGTGCAGTGAAATGTAACTTACAAGTTACTTAATTTGATGAACTGGTGTCAATTACAATTTTATAACATAAGAATACAATAACAAAGGTACAAAATACATCATTAAAGAATGTAACAATACAGATAACATTTGTGGTAATGCAGGCTTTACAGAAGAATCGAAATAACATATAAATCACTGTTACAGGAATTATAACATAAGTGAATACGTAAAAGATCAGAATAACTTTTGAAACATCAACTTCACACGTGAGCATTAAAATAAAACAGAATAAATAATTTCTAAACATCTTTACAAAGTAAATAACATATTATCAGAAAATTCTATAATGTATCTCTCATCAGATAAACACATAAAGACAGGAAGAACACAAATATACAAGAGTACACAAACACATAGCTGAATAACAGAAAGGGAAAGGACAGGGTTTGTATTACAGCAGTATCTTGCAAACAAAACTTTCTTTACTTCTTGGAGATCTCCCTTCGTTCTTCATTATTTCAAAAAGTACTATCTATACCTGCTTTTTGTACTTTTTTCGTAAAACTTCTCAATGCATTTCTTCCAATTCATCGCAACTCATTCTCTTATATAGTCTACCCCTCTTAAGCCAAATTAAATCTACTGGGCTCAGATGCTTAACTAAGGGACGAGGCAATGCAGCAGCACATAACAAATTAACACAAACAGCAATGCCAAAAAAATTCAAATTGGCAAAGCAAGCAGCACTAACATAAATTAGCAGAGCAATTGCAATATTACAACTAATATAAGGCAATGCACAGCAAACAAGAAAAATAAATCCGTAGTAAAACTGGCTTAACAGAGTAATACAAAGTCAAATTCAGTAACGTTATGCCTGGCAAACAGCATCAGCAAATGCAATAACTTATATCTAAACATGACAAAGCTCAAGCAGAAAAAATAGTACACTAAAGACAACAATGCAGATAAGGAAAATGTCTAATCACATCTTAATCTCTATGTACTTAAAGTGGTGCAACACAACTTACTCTACCGTAAAAATTACCAAATACTTGGAAAGTAAATTATGTATGCAGTTACTGTTATTAGTCCCTTCTTACTGTTCTTTCCTTTTCAAGTGCTCCTTTTTTTACCTTTTTTTTGAAGAATGTGTATCATAAAATAATTATCTAACAGATCTGTTGACAGAAAGTGTTCACATTAGCAAATGCATTTAATTTTATTTTATGAAAACAATGATGCAACACACTTGGAAAACAGATATAAAATAAAATAAGCAACTATGTACAAAGTAAAGCATAAAATAATCATTCAGTAGTCATGAGGCATTTCGTAAGTTAGTAGAAATTCTCTCAATTCTCGTAGAAAGACACTTGTCATCAGGTGTGCAGACATACAAATATTTCATATCAATTCATAAGCTTTTCAGTAAGTAGCACAAAGTAATGAGCGTGTCATATTTGCGATGCTTTCTACAAAGGAATGTCAATAACGAGGTTAATGGTCTCTTTTTTTTTCTCCACCTGTGCCTCTGAAAGGCACATACTAATGGCTTTTTTCCAGGCGATTGTCGCGCAGCTGGGTGCCCACGACGCATTACGTGAAGGTGGTCACTTAACTTTCTTACCGAAATATTTACGACAGCAGTGACAGTCTCATATAAAAATTTCACAGGTCGAGAATTTACGTTACAAATGTGTAGAAATAAAACCCTATCAATATAACAGAGTCCAAAAAATTTTCGGCGGCATTGTGATACATTCACGCATGTACACACATTTCATAACTCTTTAAAGTACGATTCTCAGCTTATTGATCATAAACGTACCTCAACAGCATAATACACATTGTCATCACAATAATTACACCAGATCAATCACATCTAAGAACCGTTGCAGCTTCTTTCAGTAATTTCAAGACCTTCAATAGAGTCATCTACCTCAAATGTACTTCAAAAATCATGATACCTTACCAAGTACATCATTCTAAGCTCTCATATTATCACAATGGTTCTGAAAAAATATGAACAGTTCACAAAGTACAGACAAAATACAATTTCATAACTGTGAAGTTATCCAACAGTGTAATTGCGTAAATATGTGTCACTGACGTAGTAAAAATATGTTTGTTTCTCCGTTGAATAAACAGATAGCTGAGTGATTTTGTGTTAGAGAAATATGGTACCTATGTGTAAAGTTGTATAAGCAAATACCATATTAGCAAGGGCTCCCTGTGCTTGCCAAACACATAGTACACAAAGTAAGCGTGTACCCCCCTGAGGATTAATGTAATTATACCTTCAGGTGTTACAGATTACAGCAATGGAATGAAATGTATCAGGGAAGACCTTTGTATCTTTGTAATTCAAAAATCTTTAAAAATAAATGTCTTAAGTACAAAATTAATCACTCACATACATGTACTGTAGCGCTAAACTGTGCGTCTTGTGGTAAGATAATCTCTGTGGAAGTGTCGTAGTTATCGTCCTCTGTAAGCAAAGTTCTGCTGAAGTCAATGTACTTACCTCACCATAAACGAAAGTGAATTGCTTTGCGTACAGATATCGTAGTTATTACGTACCTTACCGTGATCAAGAACGTACTATAATGTAATACATTGTTGTGCCATGGAAAAGGTTGTCTCATTGTAGCTATACCACAAAAGTTACTACTAAAACATGTTTTACTTTCCAGAGTAATTCAGAAAAACTGTGCAGATATAAAACAGAAACACCGCAAAAGCAACATTGTAAATTGTCACTCGTTAGTAGTGTTGTGATAAAATCGTGTAGCTGTCACATAAACTAACCACTGTGTCATCCGGTATCTCACTGAAAGTACTTTAAATCCAGAATACAATTTCAAATTGCGCTGTGTGCAGTCTGTGGCTAGTTTCCATTGATGTCTGCCATTGTAGTTTTGGGCAGATGGCTGTTAACAGCGCGTAGCGTTAGGCAGTTGGAGGTGAGCCGCCAGCAGTGGTGGATGTGGGGAAGTGAGATGGCGGATTTTTGAGAATGGATAATCTGGAGGTGTATCCATCAGAAACAGCACATTTGTGAGAAAGGATGTCATGAACTGCTATATATATTATGACTATTAAGGTAATTACATTGTTTGGTCTCTAGTTAAATCTTTCATTTGCTAACTATGCCTATCAGTAGTTAGTGCCTTCCGTAGTTTGAATCTTTTATTTAGCTGGCAGTAGTGGCACTCGCTGTATTGCAGTAGTTCGAGTAACGAAGATTTTTGTGAGGTAAGTGATTTGTGAAAGGTATAGGTTAATGTTGGTCAGGGCCATTCTTTTCTAGGAATTATTGAAAGTCAGATTGCGTTGCGCTAAAAAATATTGTGTGTCAGTTTAAGCACAGTCATGTACAATTTTTCAAAGGGGACGTTTCAAGCCGATAGAGGACAATATTGGATAGGGGGACTGTGATTTTAGTGTCCATTGTGCCCACTAGAGTGCACTAAAGAAATAGAATGTTTCTCATAAACTGTTCTAGTATTTTCATAAAGTGTTATTATGTATTTCCGTGTATGTAAAATGTTATAAATGTGTTTTAGCAGTATGAACGATGTGTGAGTGTGGTTTAAGGTTAATATGAAGATAACTGTAGTAGGATTTAGTGTGGCAACACTTCGAAGAAGTATGGATATGGACAAAGGTGATTTTTGTAGAATAGATTTGTAATGTAAGTTTATGGTAAAAGGAAAGTTAATGCAGGTATAAATAACAATAGCAAATAACTTTATTCATAGACAAAGCTTCAGCATAATAGATAATTACGTCGGTAAAAAGTGCAGTCGTTAGTTTTACTATTTTGCAATTCGTTATTGATGAAAAGCGCGGACTGACGCGGGAGAATGTAGTTTTGCTATTGGCTGTTGAGTAAACTGACCAATGGTAAAGCAATATTCTTCGCGCTCCTTTCTCTGCTGGTAGAGAAGACTTAGAGTGTTGTAGAGTCGGAACCTAGCCATGAAACAGTTAGGACGTGTGTAGTAGTAGTTCCGAGGGAAATGATGAGTTGCCGGATCTAGCAGTGTTTCATACATCAAAAGTGTTGTAAAGTGACGGCATAATTATTCCGATGGGTGTGTAGAAATTTCGGAATTTTTAAATGGAGTTTGTGACGAGAAAAGACATATATTCCGCGTGGCGTATTGAGCAGGTCGGTGGCTAAAAACTGTTACTGCATTTGGTACCGACAGACTTAATATTTGGCGAGCATTATCAATCAAAAACAATTAGTATTTTTGTAGCTATTACGTTTTCGGGAAATGCAACACCATAAACTTGCTAACGTAAGTGAAAGGGATTGTGAGTGACTGTTAAGACTAGCACGGACTTGGCAGTGATACTTGTTCACCTAAGTTTCAGAATATATTGATTGAGGACAAAATTTCCAACCTTTCATTTAGTGAGAAAACTCTCTCCCGAAACGTAGATTAGTGACTTTTATTGCAGCCTGGTACACGTCGAAGTACAGTAGGTTTCACTCGGCTTGCCTACTGATGAAATGCTGAGACAATGTTCACAGGTATGTGTAGGTTCGTCGTAAAGGGACGGAAGGAACCGCGCCGCCGAAGCTTGCACGGGACAGAGTAGCATGGAGAGTTGTATCAGACCAGTCTTCGGACTGAAGACCACAACAAAAATATAAACGTACGTCGGAAAGGCATTCGACAATTTTATCTTGCAGAACATGTTCAGAGTACTGAACGAAGCGGGTCTAACTATAGTTTCTGGTAATACTCATAGGAATTTTCATAAGGAGCAAGAAGCAAAAAGAAAATGCATGAGACAAGGATGTGCTGTGCCTCGTTTATGTTCAGTGCTTGAAACCAGGAAGCTGAACCGAACTGCATTTAATCTGAGGCAGAACTTAAACACCAGTAGGAACATCAGTACAGATATAACGAAACGGATGATGAAAGAATTTGAAGTGTGGCCCTCTATGGGTATGAAAGCTGGAAAGTAGGAGAAAAGAGATAAGATTGCTAGAAGCTCCGGAGACTTCGTGCTTACTGGAGGTTGCTGAAGATCAACAGGAGAGGCAGAGTACCTGATATAAGCAGACGAAACTACTTTCGTACAGTCATAGCTGTGCGTTCTTTGATTGCTCTGGGAGAAGAAAAACTGATCTAGAACACGTGAAATATTACTCCACTTTAATACATAAATGATTAAAAGATTTACTGAAGATTGACACAGTCTTTGGCGGAGAAGTGTTGATAATTTAAAACTGCCACTGACTGTGAAATTATCACTTTATGCACAGGTTAACAATCTGTTCGCTTGCAGTACAAAATACAACACTTACAACAATACTAGTTCATTGGAAATCTTAGCTACTCGTTGGTGCTGCACTACGATGTTGACTCATTCAGATTTGGTTACGAACTGGGCAAAGCTCTTGCATGCTCGACTGCATATTGACATCAGTGTGAGGGCGCAGCTATACAGAGAGGGTCCTCTGGAGTTTCTCCCATTGGTTGTTGCTGACTGCAGCGAGTCCTCGCTCATTTCTATGCTATTGATCCGTGTTGTTGACTTCGGTGTGGCACCACGATCTCTGGACGTTTGCATAGCATCAACGAATGGGGCTGAGAAGAAAACTGGAAACCAGATGTCCTTGGAAGCACACACATCGAGCCAACAAGAGAGAAATTCGTAGAACACATGTTAAGACACAATAAATTAATTGGAATTACAGCAGAAGGAACTACTGACTTAAGGAATCGCTGGTGAGGACCAAGGAAGTCTTACGTGATGCTAGTTATGGATGACTTAGAATGTGATACGTGCCGGCCGGAGTGGCCGAGTGGTTAAAGGCGCTACAGTCTGGAACCGCACGACCGCTACGGTCGCAGGTTCGAATCCTGCCTCGGGCAGGGATGTGTCTGATGTCCTTAGGTTAGTTAGGTTTAAGTAGTTCTGAGTTCTAGGGGACTTATGATCACAGCAGTTGTGTCCCATAGTGCTCAGAGCCAATGTGATACGTAAGCAGAAATGAAGAGGAAGATAGAAAGAACAGTCATACAAGATATTGCAGTAAACCAAACTCGGGGCTGTACGGTAAAGAAGATAAACATAAAAATCAATGAATTGTTAGCATAGTAGAAGTTAAAAAAAGATACAAATTTCTTCTCTATTTTCAGAAGACCTTGTTTTTGTTCAGACTATACATGAAAATTAGAATTCCCGCGTATAATGCGACAGTGCGCTAGTGTGTTTCAAACATTTTTTTCATTTTCGTCATGTCGCCGGCCGTCTGTGGAACGACACACCCAAATCTGACGTATGCGCGTCACCCATGAAGCATGTGAATATGTCACGCATATCTATTAAAACGTAAAGTCAGCCGTAATGTTAACATATTCTGGATTTCTTATGTTAATAAGAGAACACTCGTTATTGTACATTTTGGTCTTTTTTATGTTGTCGGCAAAATTGAGACAGCAATTCTGAGACACACGTCCCAGCACGCATTGCGCAGGAAGCTGAAACAGCTGTGATGTTCCCAGCACAGGACTACGAGGCGCAACGAGCACCGACGGGGGCTCAAAGGCGCAAACCAGTCGACCAGTACTTCATCCAAAGATTTTTAATATGAAAATGTATGAGAAGGTTAATGAAAGTCCTTGAGTTACAGTCTCTACTAAGAGCGTGCGTTATGGGGTAAAGGCGACGGACTCAGCGACTTTGCTTAGTGAACTACCTCAGTCTGTATTCTCGTTGGCTCTGTTATTTATACGTCACCGAGCCTTGGTGATAGCATGATCACAGGAGTACGTATGAATGTGTCGATAGTCGCAGACGACGGCTGCAGAAGACATTTGTCGCGACGACATACTAGAAAAACCATTTTTTTGTGAGAAGAGTATTGTGCGATGAATGGTAGTTACAGCAACGTTTTCTTACGCAAGTTCAAAGCTGCAATAGGTATCCATGTCTGAGCATTTCGGAAGAACATATCAAGTAGAAACGTAGTTTTCACCGAACCTTTGGATAATATACAGGGACTGAACAATTTCGATAAACATTGCATTATTTAAATATTTTCTATGTGAGAAGATTAAGTATATTACAACGGTAGCGCACTCTAACTAAAGAATTATTTTGCTTGCCACGAGAAACTTCAAAGAGCGTAACCCCTGACACACACATAGGTAGTTTGCTTTATGTGTACAGCAACTGCAAAATTTTGGAAATACATCCCGCATGATCTGTGGGGGTCTGAACTCTTACGAAATTTTCTCCAAATAAATTTAAATTTTCTGTTTGTTGGTGAATTTTATAATAGTACAATATCACATGTTCATAGCACCTAATACGTCGGCTCCGAAACCGCAGGCAAAACAAATTTTCCTTTCAAATTTTATTAGAGATCCACAGCTGACCATTTTCTTTATTATATCATCAAGAACATCTCATCATTTGAAAATAAAAGCAAGTTTCTCTGTTAAAAAACCTAATGAATAAAATAAGTAGTTGTCTTCCTTGCCTCTTTAAAGAGATTATAATGTAATCACAAGATTACCATTTCAAAGCAGCTGAAACCGATTTTGGAGAAGTATTATCAAGACTTAAGATTTTAGAGATAGTCGTTATACTGGTGTACAGAGCTAGTAAATAAGTTGGACTGTATAAATATATTTCTTTAATTCTAATAATATTAATTGCAATTAATTCTAATAGCATTATAATTAAAAATTTGGATAAGTCACTTTAGGAAAAGGTCATTTTCTTTGTTTACTCATTTCTTATATCACAACACTTAGAAGCCTCCTCCATCATAACGTTGGTAGCAGTTAATGTTTTTTCATACAGAAACTTTATTATCATGGTTTTTTTCCACGTTATACATATATGAAGAACAATTGTAATTTTGTATCAACGCTTCTCTCCAACATACTGCTCCAGCACACCTTTAAATATTACACAGTTTACTCATAATGGAATCGTAGTTTCGTGTATACCAAGTGCTACTGCCCACGTTACTGCTAGGCGAGAAACGAAATACACGCAAAATTCGTATTACATGCATTTCACATTTACGCTGAGAATATTGTTCTGTGTCTGCAGCAACATTTTTATTAAAAACTTTCCTTGTTACTAACAGAGGGGGTGCTGAATTTCACGGAACGCTGCATTGCAGAATTACATTAAAAAACCTCATTAAAGTACTCACATATTGCTAGCTACATAATCTCGCTGTTTCACGCAAATGTTTTTGCATCTGGGCCATGTCAGCCTGTACTAGTACTTATATTTAACATATTTATATAATTTTCATTCGCTCAACCTCATGGACACTAGGGGATAGAACTTACTATGTTAAAAATGTAGAAAACAGTTCAATTCTGAAATTATAAAATTAAAATAAAACCATAAACAACAACTTCAATAAACGTTATAGCACCAACGAGGCTTGAAAATTTTCATGAAATATGAAATGCTTGACGCAGCGTATTAGTAGGAACCAAAAAAGAAATAAGCGAGAAATTGCATAATCTGATACTGGAGGGTTAAGATATGTGAGAGAGACAGAGGCGCATTAGAATGTTAAGCACGGTTTTACATGCAGAATTACTTAAGAGGAAACCTTTATGGATGATAGAAGTCACATTTGTCGAATCATGAGCAAAAATTGCGAAATTGATTTTCTTGAAACGTTTGAACCACTTTAAATCAGGTATTTTTTGTATCCACTGTGATGAGGCACTGGTGTACAGCTGAAAGATTGTTGTACTACGAGAAGTGGCAGTTTTATCTGTCATACTGGTCACAGCAAACACTTTTTCTGAAGGCTTCTATAGTGGAGACACTCTGGATTCCAAACGTTTATACTGTTTTGAAGTAGCCAGTCTGCGTGAGAGAGTGAATTCGGTGTCGAGCGTGGTCGAAGGTAGACTTGTGTACTTGTACGGAGGCCTAACTTCGGAATGCTGTTGCTGAACTTGGAACGTATTAAAGACGGTAATATCCAAACGTGTGCGCTAGCTTTGCACAATGTGGGATGGCATATTTAGGAAAGGTTCTCTGATTATCTTTGGAAATTTTCGTAACTCGCATTGGTGGACAATTTCATACTGTTGTTTCAGTATATCATTAACGCGTGAACTCAGGAAATAAATGAATCAGTCTCTACTTCTTTTCGTTTTTAAATTCTGAATGTAAATTTAGTTGATAGAACTATATTTCTGAGAGTTTTCTACAAAGAGTGGTGTACACTTGATAACAATTGGCTAATAACAATGTCCAATATTGTACTTTTTTAAATTTCGGATAAGTGCAGGTACTTTTCAGATTATTCGACACTGAGCGTCCACACGCTACTTGCTTTCCAAAAAGTTTGGAAACAAAATAGTTCGGACTCGCATTGTAGTTCGCGAAATTCAATTATTAACTTTCAATCTGTTTGGGTGTAATAGACTTGTATAGCACATAGCAAGATTAGTTAAAGTAACAGCAAAGCAGTGTGGTTTTTTTCACCTCGTAGCAATGGGATGCGATCGCAAAGCGAAGCTATCAGTATCTACAAAGCTAAGCGAAGTGATAACTTGGGCCGAAATTAAACTCTTTTCTGTGCACAGTGATTGTCTTTTCTGATTACATTCAGTGAAACAACAATTGAATTTACATTGCGTTATTATTTATTTTAGATTTGAAAGTGTTTGGCATTAGTGATTCAGATGCTGAAATTACATTCAAAGTCTATGCAGCAACATAATGTTCACATGTGGTAGGCCACGGGCGTTGTGTTCGTAAGGGTTGCATACAATGTACGGAATAATGCTTGTAGTTACATCAAACACAGACGATTTATATGTAGTATACTCAGTGGTTACATACAGACACTGCTCAGCAGAAAGTTATGTAAAGTACACAATCAAGTTAATGTCTAAAGGTTTCACTGAAATGCAAAAGAAAAGCTCTAATTAGAAAAGATAGCCCACAGTATAAAAGTTGCATTGAGTGTAAAAGCATAAAACATGAACAACTTCACACCAGAACCGAAAATGTGTACCCACCAGACGATGCAAGTCCGTACTAGACAACTCTTAGTCAGATAAAAAGCAGCAGAAGGTTATCTCTCAGTTAAAGAGAGCGGCAATGACGTGGAATTTGATTAGGGCACGGTTAAGTGGAGTGCCTCAGGGGTCAGTGATGTGACCACTACAGGTGCTTCTGTAAACTGATCGTCTTGAAAAGAGCTGTACCAAGGACGAGGGGGGTAGTGACCGTTGTTGGCAGGCAGACTGATAGTACTATATTTAGGAAATGATTTTCAAATTGGAAAAACCATCATTTATTGCTCTACATAGCCACATCACATACTGTCATATAAAAAAGTATTCGAACGACCTGAATTGCAATTCGCCTGATTTGCATGCAGTCCACATAACTTAGATACCTTGCAGAGTCTCTAATCTCTTTACCGGTACAGAAGTTTGATTATACAAAATAGATACCACAAGAGATTACTATAGAACACTTTTTAAGATAATAACTCCACAAGTAAATCAACACTGAAATATTGCAAATATTAGGGAAAGCTTCGTTAGGGAAGAGACAGTCATTAACACTTATTCACTCAGTTTTCATACAATAAGTGACACTTCAAAATCACTACCACACTCGTTAGAATTTCAGTGAACTAACTCAGAAACATCAGATTTTAAGACACTACATGGATTCATAAAGTTCTATTACAAATCAAAGTATTTTAGCTTCTTGAAAGATCTTCCCACGCCCTTGAAACGTCGTTTCTGATACGACAGGTTTGTCATAAACTAAAAATATAGTAACGAGTTAAAAGCAACACGACTAACAACACAAGCACTCTATAGAAACCTCCAAACTAGCATCGTAATACTGTATCCTATTATCAGCAATTACTTGACCACGTGTTCGAACTATAAACAACATGACTAGCTTTCTTGTTCTGGATCTAGACTTAAGCCAAGTACTTACAGTCATTGTATCTAAGCAAAGCTTTCATGTCTGATTGAATCTTGATCACAGCAACGTTCGCGATTGGTGACTGATCATAAGAAGTCATGAAATATCGAAGTTTACACAAATCTCAGCATATCTCAACATGAAAATTTTTGTAATCTACCTCGAATCCTGTCAAGACTCTTATCTCCCTGTTAGCTAACAAAGAAAAACGTTTAATTTAATTTCAAGTAACACACCATGCACGTGTGTAAAACGAAGTGCCATGGGGTAAAGTTTGGTGTTGCGGATTCGAACCCAGCTCGTAATCAGATTGTAAACCAAGTAAAATCAGATATTGGATATCGAATTTTTTCGGCAGCAAGACGTTTCAATCTGTAATAATAATAGCGTGTGACCAGGGCCTCCCGTCGGGTAGACCGCTCGCCTGGTACAAGTCTTTCGATTTGACGCCACTGCGGCGACTTGCGCGTCGATGGGGATGAAATGATGGTGATAGGACAACACAACACCCAGTCTCTGAGCGGAGAAAATCTCCGATCCAGTATGGAATCGAACCCGATCCCTTAGGATTGACAGTCTGTCGCGCTGACCACTCAGCTACCAGGGGCGGACTCAAACTGAAATGAGGACATACTTTTTTGCCTGAAAGGCAATCGAATCCGGCACTTACCGCCGTTGTTTCCTATTCATGAACTGTTCGCTCGCCAATAATGAGATGTGTCCGTGTTTGAGAAGCAATGAAAGCTCCTATCACTATTGTTGGCCACACATGAAGAAACATTAAAAGTGAAAATTTGATCTGGAAGTGTGGGTTTTCTGTACACTGAATGTCCCAAAGACACATCAGTCTTACGGCGTATTAACTCATCTAGAAAGGGTAAAGTCCCATCTTACTCAATCTCCATAGTAAACATAATGTTCTCAAGTACTTCACCGTGTCTAGCACCGGTTTCCAGCTTCTGGGACTCTGTAATTAAAGAATCTGTAGAAATAAGTCTTGCTGATAATTTAATGAATCGTGATAACGGCTATCAGCTGGATAAAAATTGGAATCCAGTATTTAAAATTATGCGGTCACAACGGAATCGATATGCTCAGTCGATACTCAGCGATTAGTGTGTCTTACTTCACCAATGAGGGCAGCACACACAACTCGGCTGCCTCGCACATGTCACTTTCTAACAACACATGCGTCAGTACAATTCGCATGCGCGGAATTCGCTGTATAGACCATGACTGCATCAGGTCTCTACAGTACTTCGTCTACTCACCTCAGGATGGCCGGACGTCTCTGGGCCGAAATATCGTGGCAGAATGTTGGTGGGATCCGGCTGCAAACCCGAAAATTACTGGAAGAAGAAGTTACGCCGGGGAAAATTTCGGGGAGTAAAGAATATAATGGGTAGGGGCACTACGAATGTAGTGCGGGACAATAAGTTGAGAATGTGGGTTTCGCGGGAAGCGTGCCAGAGATACATCCCTGCAGTCGCGCTATTCTTTGTGTCCTCGGTGGCTCAGATGGATAGAGCGTTTGCCATGTAAGCAGGAGATCCCATGTTCGAGTCCTGGTCGGGGCACACATTTTCATGTGTCCCCGTTGACGTTTGTCAACGCCTGTAAGCAGCTAAGGGTGCTCATTTCATTCTAATTTCATTCTAACGAGCTGCTTGGTCACCGATGGTATCTGTTCTTTCGGACATCTTAGTAAATGTATAATCACGTTTATGTTGATCTCTATTCCAGTTTTCTGCACAAGGTTCTGGAACTCTCGGAACCGAGGTGATGCAGAACTGTGTATATATATGGTCTGCGCGGGATAGGCGAGCGGTCTCGGGTGTCTTGCGACGGTTCGCGAGGCTCCCCACGTCGGAGGTTCGTGTCCTCTCTCGGGCACGGGTATATGTGTGGTCCATAGCGTAGGTCAGTTTAAGTTAAATCAAGTAGTGTGTAAGAGTAGGGATCGATGATCTCAACAGTTTGGTCCCATAGGAACTAACCACAAATTTCCAAAAACCATATACGGACTAGAAAGTGTTTTCTGCTCCAACCAATACTTCTGTCTATGCATACAGACCAAGCGGAGAGACATTCGACAGTAAATTTGACCATCAGAGGCAACGGTGTGGTCAAAATGGTGTCATAGTTTGGGGATGGATCAGCAAGTGGTTACGGCGGTCTGAGTTAACTGGACAGCCCGTTCAATAGTCATTACTGCTGCGAAACAATGGAGGACGCAATGCTTCAATCTGTTCGTTATACACTCCTGGAAATGGAAAAAAGAACACATTGACACCGGTGTGTCAGACCCACCATACTTGCTCCGGACACTGCGAGAGGGCTGTACAAGCAATGATCACACGCACGGCCAAGCGGACACACCAGGAACCGCGGTGTTGGCCGTCGAATGGCGCTAGCTGCGCAGCATTTGTACACCGCCGCCGTCAGTGTCAGCCAGTTTGCCGTGGCATACGGAGCTCCATCGCAGTCTTTAACACTGGTAGCATGCCGCGACAGCGTGGACGTGAACCGTATGTGCAGTTGACGGACTTTGAGCGAGGGCGTATAGTGGGCATGCGGGAGGCCGGGTGGACGTACCGCCGAATTGCTTTACACGTGGGGCGTGAGGTCTCCACAGTATATCGATGTTGTCGCCAGTGGTCGGCGGAAGGTGCACGTGCCCGTCGACCTGGGACCGGACCGCAGCGACGCACGGATGCACGCCAAGACCGTAGGATCCTACGCAGTGCCGTAGGGGACCGCACCGCCACTTCCTAGCAAATTAGGGACACTGTTGCTCCTGGGGTATCGGCGAGGACCATTCGCAACCGTCTCCATGATGCTGGGCTACGGTCCCGCACACCGTTAGGCCGTCTTCCGCTCACGCCCCAACATCGTGCAGCCCGCCTCCAGTGGTGTCGCGACAGGCGTGAATGGAGGGACGAATGGAGACGTGTCGTCTTCAGCGATGAGAGTCGCTTCTGCCTTGGTGCCAATGATGGTCGTATGCGTGTTTGGCGCCGTGCAGGTGAGCGCCACAATCAGGACTGCATACGACCGAGGCACACAGGGCCAACACCCGGCATCATGGTGTGGGGAGCGATCTCCTACACTGGCCGTACACCACTGGTGATCGTCGAGGGGACACTGAATAGTGCACGGTACATCCAAGCCGTCATCGAACCCATCGTTCTACCATTCCTAGACCGGCAAGGGAACTTGCTGTTCCAACAGGACAATGCACGTCCGCATGTATCCCGTGCCACCCAACGTGCTCTAGAAGGTGTAAGTCAACTACCCTGGCCAGCAAGATCTCCGGATCTACACCCCATTGAGCATGTTTGGGACTGGATGAAGCGTCGTCTCACGCGGTCTGCACGTCCAGCACGAACGCTGGTCCAACGGAGGCGCCAGGTGGAAATGGCATGGCAAGCCGTTCCACAGGACTACATCCAGCATCTCTACGATCGTCTCCATGAGAGAATAGCAGCCTGCATTGCTGCGAAAGGTGGATATACACTGTACTAGTGCCGACATTGTGCATGCTCTGTTGCCTGTGTCTATCTGCCTGTGGTTCTGTCAGTGTGATCATGTGATGTATCTCACCCCAGGAATGTGTCAATAAAGTTTCCCCTTCCTGGGACAATGAATTCACGGTGTTCTTATTTCAATTTCCAGGAGTGTAGATTTTCGGAAGGCAGAATAAGCTGCCAAAATGACCGTTCTTCTGCTCACACAGCGAACTGTGTAAACACTGGTTTGAAATGAACGGAGACGTTGAGCTGTTGGACTGGTCTCTCATAGGTTCTGATCTCGGTCCCACAGAGCACAATTGGACAGAGATGGAGAAAACTATTAGGTGCAGAAGACCACCACCGACAACCAAGCCATGCTGACCGAAGCATTTGATGACGCAAGGGAAGAGTTGTCACAGCACAGTATGTTCATCCAGAATCTTGTTGCCTCTATACGTGGTGAATAAAAGTAGTTGCAGAGCAGGACGGCAACTAGACACGATACTGAATTATTTTATTGTAAGGAAGAAAACCTTTTTTCCGACAAATAAACGTTTTGCTTTCCCTGGAAGAGAAGGAAAATTAGTTTGTGTTATCTTCTTTTTTCAAGCGGAGTAGGTTGAACATAAAAAGTAGACTGCCTTTTCACTCTTTTCAGTCGTTCAACACACTCTTGGTTTTTAAAATATTTTCCTACTATCGATCAGAAACACACAGACAAACATGAAATTGATTTTTTTGTCACGTAGTACATGACGTCAGTGTCGATGAAGGCTCAGAGAGAAAATATTCATCTTTTTATGTCGAGGAGAAGCGTCATTTTAAGTTGTGTTCTCTTTATTTACATTCAGACAGGGCGCCAATACTGACAGAAGCACAAAGGAGATATGATTTTCCATTAATGCCAAGCAAAAATCACAATCCATAAAGACAAAAATGGGGCAACACGTTTGAGTCTACTACATCATCAATTGTATACTTATCCATACTTTAATATTATAACTACTTAATAACTCTTACCACGAAATAATTTCGTGGATGTGATTGGATTCGAAAGCCATTCCTGCAGATTAGAAACTGACCACTTCAAACACTATGGCATTTTAGCGCTCACATACGAAATGGTGTCATATGGTCTGAGTTGTCATACGCTTTCCATAAAAAGGAAATGATATACCGAGCGGAAGCAGTGCAGTGCATCTTCAGTGGAAGTGCAGACAGTCTATCTGACCCTAGAATTTGATGAACGGAGCTATGAAAAACACAAGCAGATTGAAAGTGGCACAGTAGATGTTCCGCTAGGTTTTATGAGATCTTCTTGTATTGGAGATGCCGTGTGTGGAAGATAGTGAGAAAATAATAGCTGTAAACTCAAGTATTACAAAATTTCGACATAGTGATGGCAAAGATACTCATGTGGCTGTTGGCCATGCAGAAAATGACTTGAGAATCCTTAAAGCATCTCATCTGTCACGACGACTGAGATGTAGCAGAAAACACAATAGAGCTGTACACTTATCACATTTATCTTATTGTGAAAATTTGATGTCATGAAAGAAAAGTGTTTGCTTCAGTCACAGTTGAGAAATGGTTGAAGTATTACATAGACTTATCAAAATGTATATTAACAGGGAAAATGTACCTCTTCTGATGGAGACACACAAAGAAATATATGAAAAAGCGTGAAATTGTGCTATTAAATATATTTTTCGTCTACAGATTTACCTCAGTATGTTCATTGCCTCCCTAAATTCTGTCTCGGGTGATGATTCTCTAAATGATAAAGAACAAACAAACTACTGTCATTAAGGGTCCCTTGGAGTCCATTGTGAGACCTTCTTGTGAAGTAACTCATTATTTTCAATACAGACACTTCTGCACATTCCTACAATGTACTGAGTGGAGGTTATAAGATGGAGTATGATGAAGAGCTTGTCTCGTGACTTATTCACTGAATTTCATGGTGGCAGGCCGAATAAAGAAACGAGAAAAGGATCTATAAACTGTAGTATTCCTACAGCCAAATCCAAACCTACTTTTCTAATAATCAGCTCTTTGGAAAGTGAGCGGCTGAATGAAACTATTGTCTTATATTTTCTCATTATGTCCATGTGTTGCAACATAGATTGCTCAGAACATGACATTAAATAGTAATTGTAACTTAGTGTCAGACGTTAAATATGGGTTCAGTCAATAATTTTAACATATTTAGTGTTATATCTTAAATTGAAGCCTTTCAGAATATTTCATCGAGGTACGAAGAAAGTAATGTTATAGACATAAAACCTGACCGCTGCCTGGCTGCCACAGAGTTTAAGTCGTAGTCATTCACTTACCGCAGCCAATATCTCTGGGCACCAATCAGAACTCAAGTCTGGCCATATGCACTATCTGTCAACCATGTAGGATGCGGAAGTGTATGTTAGTCTTCGCGAGCTGTTACAGATATGTATCTGCTCTTGGTGTAATGGTAAGTTTCATGCTGTGTGAAAATAAATTCGCACACTCGAATCCGCTTCATTCCCTAGCTTCCTTTGTCCGCAGCTCGTGGTCGTGCGGTAGCGTTCTCGCTTCCCGCGCCCGGGTTCCCGGGTTCGATTCCCGGCGGGGTCAGGGATTTTCTATGCCTCGTGATGACTGGGTGTTGTGTGGTGTCCTTAGGTAAGTTAGGTTTAAGTAGTTCTAGGGGACTGATGACCATAGATGTTAAGTCCCATAGTGCTGAAGTTGTCTGTCTGATGGAACCTCGAACATAATCCTTTTTATTTTCTAATCCACCTGTAAGTTGGTTGGTTGGTTGGTTGGTTGGTTTGGGGAAGACCAGATAGCTTGGTCATCGGTCTCATCGGATTAGGGAAGGATGGGGAAGGAAGTCGGCCGTGCCCTTTCAGAGGAACCATCCCGGCATTTGCCTGGAGTGATTTAGGGAAATCACGGAAAACCTAAATCAGGATGGCCGGACGCGGGATTGAACCGTCGTCCTTCCGAATGCGAGTCCAGTGTCTAAAGACTGCGCCACCTCGCTCGGTCCACCTGTAAGTCCAAAACTCTTTTCCGCCTAATGGCTTGTGGCTCTTGTCAAGATCAGACAGTTTATGCTCAAAGAGTTTCCTCGGCCACCAGCCATACACCGCCCACCGCCAGCGTCAGACGCCTCCGACCAGATGAACATGGTGCGACGCTGTGATTGTATTTACCAACGGTGGTATTCTTATTTGAAGTTCTCGTATTTATCTCGCAGTTACTATTTGGATTTTTCATACCTGTAACTTATGGTTGTGCAAGTGTGTTAAAATGTAGTTTCAAGTAGAAAATGCTCTAACATTTGGGACGTATTCTTCGCTTTGGTTTTGGTGAGGGCTGAAGGCAGCAGAGGCAGCTTTGAACCAATGTAGAAAGGTCTACCTACAAAAGTTCGTCGCATGTTGATACTATACTGACGATTTCACCAACAAAACTATACAGGAGAATGAAAAGTTATTCCTCATGCACTTATTCTTCTGATCTTATGCCCCTCGAATGTTTATCTTTTAAGCTCCATACCGCAAAAAAAAAAAAAACCAGAAAACTATTCTCTGGACGCAAATGAACTTCAAAGCTGGTTTGGCGACATCTTTAACTCAGATTCAGTCGATTTTAGAGGTCTCGTATTCCTAAACCACCTGATCATTGTCAGAGTGTTGTAGATTATACGAGAGAATGTACTGATGTTGATTAATTTTGCTCTGATGTTTACTGTTGTGTTCAGATAAAAAACGGACAATTCTATTAAAATATGCATTGCACAACTCGCATGAAATTCAAATTACATAAAGATATTTTATGATAACATTAAATTTCTGACAGTAGTCATATTTCTTACATTCGTTTGTGCGGCTGCTGGCTGTCACTCTGTCGAAGGTATTTACTTGCGCAGCATTGCAGCAACGCAGAAGTTCAAATTGACCAACGTTTTCCGTATCTTATTCGATATCACATATTTATATCTGATTCAGCCAGTTAATCTCGATCTGCCTTTCAAGCTACAACTGTCGTTGTATGTAGAACCATAAAATCACGTTTCTAGCCGGGCTGTTTAAGCCTCTCAGCTATGACTGGACATAAATTCTTAAATGCTATAAAAATACTAATACTGTGTACCAATTACAAAAATGTCATTTAAATATAAATTGATGAAGTTACTAAATAACCTATTTACAAAACCGTCCATCAGGGCAGAGCTGCTCAGGACTGGTTTCAGGGCCAAGACAGAATAAAACTATTTGCGTTTGTTCCACTATCACCGGACCTCAGCCCGACAGACAAGATGTGGGCCGAGGTGTCGACGTCACTGCCATGTTGATCTAGATAAGCAGGTGATATGTTTACGAATGTAGAAAACGCGTGGTGGGGGATAAAGCGTCTCCGGCCGGGGTGGCCGAGCGGTTCTAGGCCCTGCAGTCTGGAACCGCGCGACCGCTACGCTACTGAGGCCCATCGCGGAATGAGTGGTTACCAAAAACATGTTCTTCAGCAAAACACATTAGTCGAACATCTAACAAGCTTTGCGGAATTGAACTCCATTACTTTTCAGTCTCCTCAAATTTCATGCCTGTCCAGGAAACTTAGATTTTTTCCTAGTTGGCGGCAACTGAGGAATCTATTGCTGTATATGACGTCGAACAGACATTAGTCGTCTCTATAACTGGACACAATCGCCGTGTAAGTGTGTATTTGACTGTTTTGTGTTTGCTAGACAAGCAACAACAAAAATTGAATTACGTATCAGAGTGCAGTATTTTAAATCTGACAGTACGTTTTAAAATTAATTTTACACTATTGAAATTCTTGGAGGATGTTTTAGTCTCTAACATATTTAGCAGATACAAGGTCGTGACTCGCGACTGTTGCAGTGGTAAACACTGGCCAATGTGTTTGTGTTGACTGACCGACGCATACTGTGGAAGACGCTAAGACGTGAACAGAAAGATGTCATCATGGCTCTGAATGTCGTGTGCCGGCATCAGTATCTGTACGCGAAACTCTGTTCGCATATCTGACGGAGTAAGTGGTATCATTATCATGTCAATAGTCGTCAGAAACTTAAGTAGTCTTTCGCCCCGAAGAAGACAAGAAACCTCTGAATGTGTAATATGAAGTGACACAAAAATTTACGCATTGCACAAAAGGAACTAAGCTGGTTTTCTACACTTGATAGTAATTTGCAAGCTTATATTTTCTCTGAAGAGCATACAGTTCATTTCTCCCTCTCATATCATAGCACTTGTTTCAATAAGAACTGATAAAATAAAGATTTTAGGATTCTGAAGCGTACTATGTCACCAGACCCTTATCATAGTCCATATCGGAAGTGTCACAAAACTCAACAAGCTCTTTCCTTTCATGCACTGCTACCGCTCGCATATTCCTGCTGACTGACATTCAGACACCAAGTACTACAGGAGAAAGAGCCTTGCGTTTTATTACTAATTACGATGCCGGGAACAGGTAGGGAAGGAGGATTGCCGCTACACCAGTGAATAACTTCGCGTATGTCTTCATTCAGCACTGACTAACAGCTGCTGCAACCGTTTACAGAACTGACGCGGCATGGAACACCGTTATCAGAGCAGTCCAGTAATCTTTCAGTAAGTCCTCAGGAGATGGGCTAAAAGTAAAATTAACACCGCTTTCCGTGTCCTATTCAACCCATAATGGAGTATTGCTTAAAGTAATCGCATGTTCCAGCAGTTACGGTTTGATAATTCCCATACGTATGTTTGGATATTGGAAACGATCGGTTAGCGTATGAAACTACCAGGCATTAAGATCAGACTGCAAGGTAGTTCAAATGGCCCTAACCACTATGGGACTTAACATCTGAGGTCATCTGTCCCATATACTTAGAGCTACTTAAATCTAACTAACCTAAGGACATGACAAACATCCATGCCCGTGGCAGGAATCGAACCAGCGACGGGAGCAGCAGCGTGGTTTCGGACTGAAGCGCGTAGAACCGCTCGGTCACAGTGGCCGTCTCAGAATGCAAGAACTAGAGACGTACTGCTAATGGAAATTCTCATTCAAAAGGCGCTTTTCGGTTTCCTTGGCACAGTATCAGTAGCAATGACGTGTACCGTACTGTAATCATAACGAATAGATGATAGCAACAGCAGTATGATCAAAATGATATGAGCGCTCAGGGAATCTTAATCTACATCTACGTGATTACTCTGCTATTCACAATAAAGTGCCTGGCAGAGGACTCAATGAACCATCTACAAGCTGTCTTTCTACAGTTCGACGCGCGGGAAAAACGAGCACTTAAATTTTTCAGTGCGAGTCCTGATTTCTCTTATTTTATCGTGATGATCATTTCTCCCTATGTAGATGGGTGCCAACAGAATGTTTTCGCAATCGGATGAGAAAACTGAAATTTCATAAGAAGATCCCGTCGCAACGAAAAACGCCTTTGTTTTAATGATTGCCACTCTAATTCACGTATTATGTCTGTGATACTATCTCCCATATTTCGCGATAATACAAAACGAGCTGCGCTTCTTTGTATTTTTTCGATGTCATCCGTCAGTCCCACCTGATGCGGATCCCACACTGCAAGCAATTCTCCAGAATAGTGCGAAAAAGCGTGGTGTAAGTAGTCCCTTTAGTAGACCTGTTGCACCTTCGAAGTGTTCTGCCAATGAATCGCAGTCTTTGGTTTGGACTACACACAGTATTATCTATGCGATCGTTCCAATTTAGGTTATTTGAAATTGTAATCCCTAAGTATTTAGTTGAATTTACATCGTTCAGATTTGTGTGACTTCTTGCGTAATCAAAATTTTGCTTATTTCTTTTAGTACCCATGTGAATAACTTCACACTTTTCCTTATTCAGGATCAATTACCACTATTCGCAGCATACAGATATCTTATCTAAAGCAATTTGCAAGTCCTTTTGATCATCTGATGACTTTAAAAGACGGTAAATGACAGCAGTATCTGCAAACAATCAAAGACGGCTGCTCAGAGTGTCTCCTATGTCATTAATATAGATCAGGAACAGTAGAGAGCCTATAACACTTCCTTGGGGAACGCCGGATATTACTTCTGTTTTACTCGATGACTTTCCGTCTATTACCACGAACTGTGACCTTTCTGATAGGAAATCACGAATACAGTCGCACAACTGAGGCGACAGTCCGTAGGCCAGCAGTTTGATTAGAAGACGCTTGTGAGGAACGGTGTCGAAAGCCGTCTGGAAATCTAAAAATATGGAACCAATTGGACATCCCCTGTCGATAGCACTTATTACTACATTAGTATACAGAGTTGGTTGTGTTTCACAAGAACGATATTTTCTGAAACCGTGCTGACTATGTGTCAAAAATCGTTTTATTCGAGGTACTTCATCATCTTCGAATACAGTATATGTTCCAAAACACTATCCCGCGTTCGGCCATCCTGATTTAGGTTTTCCGTGATTTCCCTAAATCACTCCAGGCAAATGCTGGGATGGTTCCTCTGAAAGGGCACGGCCGACTTCCTTCCCCGTCCTTCCCTAATCCGATGAGACCGATGACCACGCTGTCTGGTCTCCTTCCCCAAACCAACCAACCAACCAACCAAAACACTACTGCAAATCGACGTTGGTGATGTAGGTCTGTAATTCAGCGGATTACTCCTACTTCCCTTTTTGGGTATTGGTGTGACTTCAGCAATTTTCCAGTCTTTAGGTACAGATCTTTGTGTGAGCGAGTGGTTGTATATAATACTCAGCAGTAGTAGTTGGAGCTAGTTTTTCAGCATACTCTGAGAGGAACCTGACTGATATACAATCTGGACCGGAGGCTTAGCATTTATTAAGTGATTTAAGCTGCTTCGTTACTCCGAGGATATCTACTTCTATGTTTCTCATCTTGGGAGTTGTTCTTGATTGGAATCCAGGAATATTTACTTCGTCATCTTTGGTGAAGGAGTTTCGGAAAACCGTGTTTAATAACCCTGCTCTAGTGGTACTGTCATCAGTGACTTCAGCGGCGTTATCGCGCAGTGAAGGTAGTGATGGCGTCTTGCCACTTGTGTGCTTTATGTATGATCAGAACCTCTTTGGGTGTTCTGCCAGATTTCGAGACAGAATTTCGTTGTGGATATTATTAAAAGCATCGCGCATTTAAGTATACGTGACATATTGCGAACTTGTGTAAAACTTTGCCAATCTTGGGGATTTTGCGTTCTTTTAAATTTGGCATGCTTTTTTCGTAGCTCCTGGTACAATGATCTGACCCGTTTTGTGTACCATGGGGGATCAGTATCACCACTTATTAATTTATGTGGTGTAGATCTCTCAATTGCTGTCGATACTATCTCTTTGAAAACATTTCACAACTTTTCTACACTTACATGCTCAGATCGGAAGGAGCGAAGACTGTCTCGGAAAAAGACAATAAGAGCATTTTTATCAGCTTTTTTAAATTGATGTACTGTGTTTCTTTTTGATGGTTGTAGGTGGTACGGTATTCAGCCTAGCAGCAACTACCTTGTGGTCGCTAATCCCTGTGTTCGTCACAATACTCACTATCTGTCCAGGATTATTTGTGGCTGAAAGGTCAAGTATTCTTTCGCAACTATTTACGCTTCTAGTGGCCTCATGAACTAATTGTTCAAAAGAATTTTCTGAGAAAGCATTCAGTACATTTCCGGATGACGTTTCATATGCAAAGTAAACAGAACAAGATAACCGCAGTAAAAAATAACGAATTCTCGCTAAACCCTTTTTTCTCATACGGAATTTTTTACTTTTTGCATGGAAACAGAAATCTGCTTGTAACAACAACGACGCTGTACTATTATACATATGAATAAATTTCTTTCCATCTGATTTTTCGTTAAACTAGTGTAATTGATGTTCTGATTTCATTTCTTTTTTGTTTGATGTCATTGTGTTAAGAAAACTGTAAACAAGTTTCAATGTGAATATTAATGTTTATGTCAAATGTCAAGCAATGTTGTAATTGAATTGAAATGTAACAAATGTTGAAACTGTTGCAAGATGTTTAAAATTGTAATTGTGCGTCTGGTCCATACGTAGGCAATGTGTTAGGATATGTAGAATGCAAAACCTCGGGTGAATACCCTGTCTGTAAGGGAGCGGTAAAAGGTGGATGGCAGGCGAGCGCGGGAAAATGCACGCGTGCACTGTACGGCACAACGGGCTCAGCAGTTGTAGTTCGAGTTTGGCATTGGTCTGAGCAACACCTTCTGGAGCGAGGAGGCTCTCCTGGAAGACGTAGTTTCACTGAGCGTCGGGTAAGCTGTTCCAACGCCCACACAGCATGGCCAAATTCCATAGGCACTAGATGGAAAAGTGTTGCGACGCTAAGAAGAATTAAAGCGCCGATACGTCAAGAGCCATAGCTGTGGTTATATGTGTGCTCTGTGCCTCGCCATCTCGCCGCTCGCCAACCGCCGCATCGATACAAGCGGGTTGAAACTTTTAGTACTGTATTCGTATGGACCATAGAGTGAACTGTTCAATAATAACCTAAATTTTACCAGAACTTTCCCCTCGTTTAATTATCCTCACAACTAACCTAGACAGGGTCCTTTCCAAATGTTGTGCAATCCGAGTGTCCCGAAATGAAAAATTAAATTTTGTGTTAATAATAATTGCTTGCAGCTCTAGTTATGTTAGAATGGTGTTTAAAGAACTGTTTTGTTAATGAACCAGTAAATGAATAACGAAGGTCTAACGAAGTTGAAAGATAGCTTTAATATTGATATAGTAATGAAGTTTAACCATTTCGAGATACATATAAAGGTATTTAAATGACCAGTAAATAAGAAAAAAAGGAGTAGTAACTCATATACTGGAAATCTTGATCGCATAATAATTTCAGTAATCAATTTTTTATAGTTTCAGAGTCCCCCCCCCCCCCTCCTTTTATTCATTTGAATTCTGAAGTGTTCTAAATTGATTTGACCAGCAAAAGTTAAAGTCAATATAAAAGCCAAAGTTTATCAGTGTTTTATCTTTATCAAAATTGACATTTTGTGTGTGTCTCGAAAGTGCTATTTCTAGGGTAACCTATGCCCGATTTTAATCAGATCAATAGACAGTACAAAGTTTTGTAGTATAAATTACAGTGTAGTGTTGTGTATTTATGGTTTTTCCATATCAGTACAGAACGTGAAACTATCTGTTCAATAGATTTTCTGGTTCTAAAATTCCACTATATTATGCAGTGTTACTACTTGTTGCTTTCCACGAATATATAGCAACTTGTACAGGGAAGAAACTCAGTTAATGCCTAATTAGGCTGGCGACAGTATTATTATCAAATTGGTAGCATCTTCAGTGTTGCGTTTGGTCCATACTGACGTGTAATTGCATTTAGAACTTACTTGATGGATCATTCTAGAGTGGGTGTAAATCTGATTTGCCACCATTCAGGTACACGCGGTCAATATCTATACGAAAATCCTATATCGTAAGGTGAACCCCGCTCACTTACCATAGTACAGGCTTTAATGAGTACTGTGTGCCCCACGCGCACGTTACAAGTGACGACTGTGAAAGGACATCCAGTTGTTGTTGGTCACAGATTAACGTGAATACCGACCAGTGGATGTTCAGTGGCACGAATTGCAATATTATTCAGTAAAATAAATAGCAGTGAACGTCAAGTACGCTAGGAAGGTGTAATTTGCGTTCAGTATGGACAAGAACGTAGACACAGTAGATGTGCCGAGCGTAATGGAAGATGCGGCTGGCAATGACAGGAGTTTACGCGGCCAGATAACAGATGGCGCTAGCGGAAGACAATTGGCGTACATACAATATCATGAACATGTTAACGAACAGATTGAAATGTCGGGATTGCCTAGAACACAGCAAGGAATAAAACAGGAAGTAGAGGATGACTTTGTAGATGATAGTGGGTACGTAAACGAATCCACTGACATGTTTGATTCACCACAGATAAAGAAAGAACCGAAAGAAAATTTTGAAATAGGATCGGAATACACCGAATCCGTAGAACAAAACAGTGTCAGAATTTTAAGCATGAACGACTTATTTGAACGATTAACCAAACAAATTGCAGGACAGAGTGAGCAGCTCAAAACACAGAATGATCAGCTTCAAAAACAAGTCAGTAATCAGGTTAGCTTAAAACACACGTTGAGGAGCAGCTTAAAACACAAAGTAATCAGCTCAGAACACAGAATGATCAGCTTAAAACACTAGTTGGTCAGCTTAAAGCGCAGGTCGAAGAACAAGGAATTAAAATTAGTAAACAAATAGAACAGTTAAAACAAAAAGTGGGTAACTTAAGTTCTGCAGTAAATACTATGAAGTCTGAAATTGACACAATTAATAAAAATATGAATAATATGCAGGGGGAAATTGACGACATTAACAGTACATTTGATGTTGAAATTCTCAACATCCAAGAGAATGTAGAGCCTCTAGTTGAAACAAAAGTAGACGAAAAAGTTTTCGGTCTTAAAACTGAGATCGGAAACGAATGTCAACATGGAATATCACAGTTGAAAAAGGCAGTTTCAGATACTGAAAGAAATTTAGGCGAAAAAGTTACTGGATGTGTGCAAAAGTGTGAACAAAATACATCGAAAATTCAAGGCAAAATTTTCGATCTCGAGAGTAAAATGAAAGATAGGCCTGGTGTTGTCTGTAATGGCATGCCACTTACGAAGCTGTTGGGAGGTGAGGAGCGCTTCGATCCCGCCAAGAAACATAACGGATGGCATCCGTTGGATTTCATCAAAAATTGCGAGAAGATGTTTCCTAAACACTTGTCTGGTCAGGAGAAGATAAACGTAGTAATTAGCGCCCTAGCAGTTGACGCTAAGCGCTGGGGAATTAACTTGAATACCGAACTTAGGACGTTCGAAGAGTTTAAACAAAAGTTTACGGAAGAATACTGGTCCAAACAAAAACAGGGTCATTTGGGGCGCGAGTTTATCATGGCCATACTTCATGATAACAGGGGCAGGAATTCTTTGAAAGATTTCTGCGAATATTGGTACCGAAAGTTGACACATTTGAGAGTGAGAAGATCCGATTCTGAAATCGTATGGGAGCTATATAAAAAGCTTCCAGAAGATTCGAAGAGATATGTGGGAAGCAATCATCGCAGCTTCCAAACGTTTCTCGAAACGGTCGAAGACGAAGACCACTGGCGCGAAAGACGTGCCAATTATCAGAATTTTAGTAACAGGAATAACCGCAATAATGACTAGTGGAATGACGGCGATGTTCTTCGCGTCAACATGAAACAGAGGGGTAGAGGCAGCGGAAGAGGAAGAGGGGGTTATCCAGGTCGCGGTAGAGGGTACACCGCGCAAAATAATAACAATGCGGGAAACTGATTTCTGCGAACGTTGCGGGCCAAACGGAAGCGGACAGAACATACTGGCCCAGATTTAAGAAACATCACCAGACTGACAGTTAAGTTATGAGACAGCTTAGAGACAGGCGTGGAACGACGCAGCGTGTTGTTGCGAAACAAGCGTCAGGTGCGTGCGCAGATGACTTATCTTCACCGCGCAGTGCAATACATGTTAACAGGCGAGTGGAGCAGCAGAGGGCAATGGCCCAGCCTAGCAGAACAGCTGTTCAGAGAGGAGCCGCTAGCAAGGCGGCAGAATTATGTACGAACATTACTGTAAGAGCTGGTGAATACATTACGAGGGGTAATTCCGTGGCGAAGGAAATAGTAGATGGAACAGTGGATACACAGAGAGGTGCGGTTAGCAGTGTTAGCAATGAAGTAAATGGCGAGAATGAATCAGCAGAGGTAACTGATTGGCGTGTGCAGATCGACGATCTGTACAAGGGCCTCAAGCAATGTGAGTGGGAGGATTTTAAGAAGGAATATGAGGCAAGGGGGTCAATTAGTGAAAAAGGAGGTAGTAGGGACGTCGATAAGGTGTCGTGGCCCGAATTTAAGGAGGAGAGAGTAAATAGCGCCGTGCAAAGTACACGCGCTGTCGATAGGACGGTGGTTAAAGATAGGAAGGAACTGGAGGATGAAATCCTAAGCACTGACGAAAATGCGGAGGAAGTAACTTCTGTTAACGATCCGCCAACAGTACAAACTGTTACCGAAAGGCACGGTGGGGAAGGGGCAGGTAATTACCTAAGAGTAACTGAAGTCCACGAGGATTACACAAATATGAAGTAACAGCGGATGTGAGTAAAGCTGACAATGAGGTCGTTTTGCTTAAAGATGATATTGAGTTAAAATCAAAGCCTGACGAAAATGCAGAGGAAGTACTTAGTGCCTGTCTCAGAAAAGCTTTTATGTTAGAACCTGAAAGTGATCCAGAATGGTCGGATTCGGATGATAGTTCAGATGATGAGTATTTCGGTACTAGTGAAAATAATGGGAATACAGCTAATTGCGATATTGTACCTACTAATCACGAAGTTTCAAAACAAAACCCAGATGTTGAGACTGAACACAGGGAAAAGGAGCCACCGGACGACTTAGTGTCAATGTTACAAAGAGTTCAAGTATTTAATGACTTTGAACTTCCGGAACCAAAGAAACCGCCAGATATAGGTGATGTGCAGGTCAAAAGCATATCTTGTGACGATGTTATTGTCGACCCGGATTTGCTTAGGGAAGAACACAACAATGAAAGGCATCTGACGGTCAAAAAAACTGTAATACCAGTTGAAATTTATAATGTGAAATTGCAAGTACTTCTTGATACAGGATCTCAGATAACTGTGATCACCCAATCGTTCTTCGAACACATCTGTGATAAGCCTGACTAGTAATTATGTCAGTGACTGGTGTAAAAATTGTTGGTGCTACTGGCAAGACTAGCAAGCCAGTAAAGAACCAGATATTGGTTGAATTTGGTATAAAAGGACAAAAGTTTAAATACGATTTTTGGGTTGTGCCAGACTTGAGTACTGAAATGAATCTGAGTATAGATTGGCTAGGTAAAGAAAAAGTTATTATTGAATGCAGCCAGGAAGTGGTCAAAATTAATAGTGCATCTACGAATTTGGAAATTAAATTTGAGGACAATGGGAAGGTGTTCAGAAATTGGTTCTTTATCGTTGGAGATCGACCAAGGGAATGATGGTTTGACAAACATGTATGAAATGTACAATTTCAAGAGGTTAACAGATGAGAGTGACAGGCAGGGGCATGATTTTAAAGAAATTGTGGAAAATTTGAAGGAGATATCTCCTGATCAGAAAATAGAATTGCTTGATCCTTTAGACAGTAATAGCACCGTATTTTCGGACAAACCTGGCCTAGTTAAGAATTTTGAATACCAGATTGAGACATTAGAGCATAAAACTTTCTTTGTAAGACCGTTTTCGGTACCCATATCAAAGAGGCAGGCCGTTCACGTGGAAATAGATAAAATGATAGAATCGGGTGTAATCGAACGGAGTAGCAGCGAATATAATAGTCCCCTTATCATCGTCAATAAAATGGATGGGGGAGTAAGAGTAGTCATTGACACCAGGACTTTGAACAAAATTGTAAAGAAGGAAATAGACAGACCTGAAAATCTGGACGAAATGCTCCAAAAGTTTTATAATGTGAAGTATTTAACTAGTCTGGACATGACCGCCGGATACTGGTAAATCCCATTGAGCAAAGAATCCCGTAAATATACCAGCTTTTCTATTCGCCGGGAAATGCTATAAGTATAAAGTAGTCCCATTTGGGCTTAGCACTTCAGTGGCGATATTTATTAGGGCACTGGAATTTGTATTAGGGAGAGAATTGAGTTCCTGGCTAACCATTTATGTAGATGACTTACTGATTGCTACTGAGGAATGGCAAGAGCATTGTGAATTATTGCAGAAAGTTTTTGTTGCTCTACAAGCAGGGGGAATGACACTAAAGTGGAAGAAATGTGAATTCGTGAAGTCGGAAATAAAGTTTTTGGGGCATATTATTACTATGACTAGGATTGGCAAGGACCCAGAAAAGTTAAATGCAATAGCAAAGTGTCCAGCTCCTAGAAATACAAAACAATTGAAAGTATTTTTAGGTCTATGTGGGTTCTATAGAAAATTCGTCAAGAGGCAAGCTTTTAATAGTCCTCATTTGAATAATCTCCTTAAGAAAAATAGTGCTTTTGTTTGGACTGAATGGTGCATGAGGGATTTTGAAAATTTAAAAAATTAACTCTTGAATGACAATATTTTGCATCACCCCATACTGACAGAACCTTTCCACATGAGTACTGACAGTAGTGATTATGGGATTGGTATAGAAGTTTTCCAAGATATCTGTGATGGCAAAGAAATCGAACACAGGACTATCGCGTTTGCAAGTAGAACTCTAACAAAATACGAGAGAAACTACACTATATCGGAAAAGGAGGCTTTAGCCATTATATGGGGATTATAGAAATTCAGGAGTTATCTGTGGGGCCATAAGCTCATCATACACACTGACGACAAAGCTTTAACTTTTCTTAAAGATTATCATTTACTTAATGGCAGGCTAACTCGTTGGGCTTTGTACCTACAGCAGTTTGATTATGAGATTTGCTATGTTAAGGGTACTGAGAATTACGTGGCAGATGCTTTATCTCGATTGCCTAATGGTATGAGTGAAGTGCCCGATGAAAATGGTGAAGAGGGTACTTTCCATATAAGGTATATGAAAGAGGTTTCACGAAAAAGGAAAATTGAGCAAATATGTAAAAATATGAGGTACCATCAAAATGAGGATCCGACATGGAAATCCGTGAAGGTAAATTTAGACAGTGTGCAGTATCCTCAAATTAAGAAATACTACAAAATCTTTAAAGGTATTCTATATAGGAGGAAGGATTTAGTCACTGAGGAATGGAGAGTATGTTGGCCACATCAGTTTGATACTGACGTCATAGAAAGAAATGTTTAGATAAACTTAATAATGTAATAGTGATTGCTGGTAGTGTCAGTAAGAAGGTAAATGAACGAATTAAGTCGTGTGATGTCTGTCAAAGGGCCAAAGTACCGAACAGGACTAGTAGTAGTTCAATGCAAAGTACATTACCTGAGGACACCCTAGAATTATTATCAGTAGATTTGTATGGTCCCCTCCCGAAGACTTCGGGAAACTGTGCATATAATCTAGTAATTTTGGAAGTATTCTCAAAGTTTGTGAAATTATACCCCTTGAAAAAGGCAACAGCAAAAGCTATACTTAATAGGATGGTCGAATACTTCAGAACTATCGGGAAACCCAAGGCAGTACTATCTGACAATGGACTCCAGTTCATATCCAAAATTTGGAATGAAGGAATGGAGCAAAATGGTGTGAGGGTTAAATATATCTCAGCCTACCACCCAGCTAGCAACCCGGTTGAGAGGTACATGCGAGAAATCGGGAGTTTGTGTAGAACGTACTGCAGTAATAACCACAGAGCCTGGGGCAGATTTATATTGGACTTTGAGAATGTCATGAACACCTTACAGCATGAAACAACTGGGTTCCCACCGGAAGAAATTTGCTAGGCAGCAGAAGTAAAAGTTTAATTGAGGAAAAACTAGAGTTTCCACCTTGTACAAGCTTGGGGTTGAGTCAAAAGAAAGAATTAGTCAGAAAAAGGGCAAGGCAAAAAGCTGAAACTAGATGTAAAAGACACGATAAAAACCTGAAAGTTTCAAAATTTATAATTGGGGATTATGTTCTTTTAAAAACCCACGAAAAATCTAGTGAACTGAACCATGAAATTTCCAAATTTAAATATATTTATAATGGACCATATATAATACAGAACATTCCACACGATAATGCTCACTACCTGATCTACCCAAAATCCTAGAGACCTTTAGGTGTAAGAAACGTTGTGGACCAGAAACTGTATGTTCCTAGGAGTGAGTGACCTACGTACACTCAGAAAGCAATCTGCAGTAAATGTGTTGTGTCTTACGATGAAACATTTTTTCTAAATGTAACAAATCTTTGTAAATGTATGTATACCAATGTCAGTGTGCTAATGTACTTATGTAAGTTTCAGATTAAAAAAAGTACTAAAAATGTAAAGATGTATGGAAAAAAGGGGTGAAAAGAAAGGGTAAATGCTGCAAGCCAAATAAACGATGGGACTGCCAAAAACCAAAGAGGGCAGTATGTGAGTCATAATATAAAGGACTGCCGAACACCAAAGAGGGCAGATAAATAGTCAAAGGAGAATTGTATGTGTGGTACAGGTGATGAGATAAAATGATGCGAAATGGACTGCCCAAATGTAAATAATAGGCAGCAAATATGTGTAGTGATTTTTCTATATAGTATTGTGTTTTTATTAGTAAATAAGGAAATGACTGCCATTCAATGCGAGCAGCAACAAATTGTTTTATAGTGTATATAGGTATTTGTATCTACTTTGTAGTTAAGTGTTTGTGTTCCAAATTTTGATTTTATTTATCAGAGAAATTTAATAATAATGAGTAATTTGCTACTTAAATAATGTTGTGATAGGAGGTTGGACTGTGCCAAAGGCAATAAAGTAAATGATAGGTAAATGTCCTCGATATATTAAAAAGTGTAGACCCATATGATGTGAGTGAAAGGAAGTTTTGTGACATAAAATTTTATGATGGCACATTCACGCAAAGATTCAGAACCCCTGTATAAATATAAAGTTTAGTGTTCCCATCAAATTTACACTTAGTGAGATTTACCGGAAACAAGGGCATGTGTAACAACAACGACGATGTACTATTGTACATATGAGTAAATTTCTTTCCATCTCATTTTTCTTTAAACTAGTGCAATTGATGTTCTGATTTCATTTCTTTTTTGTTTCATGTCATTTTGTTAAGAGAACTGTAAACAAGTTTCAATGTGAATATTAATGTTTATGTCAAATGTCAAGCAATATTGTAATTGAATTGAAATGTAACAAATGTTGAAACTGTTGCAAGATGTTTAAAATTGTAATTGTGCGTCTGGTCCATACGTAGGCAATGTGTTAGGATATGCAGAATGCAAAACCTCGGGTGAATACCCTGTCTGTAAGGGAGCGGTAAATGGTGGATGGCAGGCGAGCGCGGGAAAGTGCACGCGTGCACTGTACGGCACAACGGGCTCAGTAGTAGTTCGAGTTTGGCATTGGTCTGAGCAACACCTTATGGAGCGAGGAGGCTCTCCTGGAAGACGTAGTTTCACTGAGCGTCGGGTAAGCTGTTCCAACGCCCACACAGCATGGCAAAATTCCATAGGCACTAAATGGAAAAGTGTTGCGACGCTAAGAAGAATTAAAGTGCCAATACGTCAAGAGCCATAGCTGTGGTTGTATGTGTGCTCTGTGCCTCGCCATCTCGCCGCTCGCCAACCGCCGCATCGATACAAGCGGGTTGAAACTTTTTTAGTACTGTATTCGTATGGACCATAGAGTGAACTGTTCAATAATAACCTAAATTTTACCAGAACTTTCCCCTCGTTTAATTATCCTCACAACTAACCTAGACAGGGTCCTTTCCTAATGTTGTGCAATTCGAGTGCCCCAAAATGAAAAATTAAATTTTGCGTTAATAATAATTACTTGCAGCCCAAGTTATGTTAGAATGGTGTTTAAAGAACTGTCTTGTTAATGAATCAGTAAGTGAATAACGAAGGTCTAACGAAGTTTAATCAATGTACAATTTATTAATCATAACTGCCGATAACAAATGCCAAATAATCAGAGTCACCATTGGCAAATTGAGCTAAGTATCAGACTCAGTGCCACTAAGTTCAGATAAGTTTCACAGACCAAAATATAAGTTTAGCTGAAAAACCTGAAATAATGAGAGTCCTGTACACTGTAGACTTCTTCAGTCTTTCCCACATCATAAATATCCGAATTATTGTATCCATTGATTTTCAGTTATTACACTAATGTTCGCAGAATCTTTCTTCATTTTATTGACATGCCTTATAAGTTTAAACGCTGTTTTCAGTTTGATGTAAATATTATGTTCAGCATTAGCAATGATTCTTGCCCAGCATTCACTATGATACCTCTTTATTATATATATTTTTTTCGGAATGGGAAACAACTCTTGGATTTCTGTGCCAGTATGTGCTTAGTAATCACAAACTCCTTTTTTAAACATAAGAACATTCATCCGTATACTTGGGAAGGCAGGGGAACCAGATCTGTCATTGATTATATAATAACAGATCAGGAATTCAGGAAGGCTGTGAGGGACACATGTGAATTCAGGGGATTCTTTGATGACACTGATCATTATTAAACCTACAGTGAAAATGGTATTGTGAAACCGAAAGTGCTGGAGGTCAGGTCCATATGTAGGAGGATAAGAGTGGAGAAACTTCAGGATAAGGAAATCAGGCACAAGTACATAACAGCGATCTCAGAAAGGTACCAGTTAGTTGAATGTAGTCATTTACAGTCATTGGAAAAGGAATGGACAAGGTACAGGGACACAGTACTAGAAGTGGCTAAAGAATGTCATGGAACAGTAGTGTGTAAAAGTAGGATGAAGCAAACAGCTTGGTGGAATGACACAGTCAAGCAAGCCTGTAAAATGAAAAAGAAGGCGTATCAAAAATGGCTACATACTAGAACTCAGGTAGGCAGAGAAAGTTATGTTCAAGAAAGAAACAAAGCCTAACAGATAATTGCAGCATCCAAGAAGAAAGCTTGGGAAGACTTTGGAAACAGGTTGGAGACTATGGGTCAAGCTGCTGGAAAACCATTTTGGAGTGTAATTAGCAATCTTCGAAAGGGAGGTAAGAAGGAAATGACAAGTATTTTGGACAGGTCAGGAAAACTGCTGGTGAATCCTGTGGAGGCCTTGGGCAGATGGAGGGAATATTTTGAAGAGTTGCTCAATGTAGGTGAAAATACGATCAGTAATGTTTCAGATTTCGAGGTAAAATGGTATAGGAATGATGATGGAAATCACATTTGAGGAAGTGGAGAAAATGGTCAATAGATTGCAGTGCAATAAAGCAGCTGGAGTGGGTGAAATTAAGTCGACTCTTCAAATACAGTGGAATGTCAGGTCTTAAATGGCTACAGGATAACTGAATTGGCCTTGGAGTCGGGACAGGTTCCATCAGATTGGACAAAAGTAGTAATCACACCAATCTTTAAACATGGAAACAGGAAAGATTGTAACAACTACAGAGGTATCTCTTTAATCAGCGTTGTGGGTAAAATCTTCTCAGGTATTGTTGAAAGGGAAGTGCGAGTACTAGTTGAGGACCAATTGGATGAAAATCTGTGTGGTTTTAGGCCTCTTAGAGGTTGTCAGGACCAGATCTTTAGCTTATGGCAAATAATGGAGAAGTGTTATGAGTGGAACAGGGAATTGTATCTATGCTTTATAGATCTAGAAAAGGCATATGACCGGGTTCCTAGGAGGAAGTTATTGTCTGTTCTACGAGAGTATGGAATAGGAGGTAAACTTTTGCAAGCAATTAAAGGTCTTTACAAGGATAGTCAGGCAGCAGTTAGAGTTGACGGTAAATTAAGTTCATGGTTCAGAGTAGTTTCAGGGGTAAGACAAGGCTGCAACCTGTCTCCACTGTTGTTCATATTATTTATGGATCATATGTTGAAAACTATAGACGGGTTGAGTGAGATTAAGAAATGTGAACACAAAATAAGCAGTCTTGCATATGCGGATGACTTAGTTGTGATGGCAGATTCGATTGAAAGTTTGCAAAGTAATATTTCAGAGCTAGATCAGAAATGTAAGGACTGTGGTATAAAGATTAGCATCTCCAAAACGAAAGTAATGTCAGTGGGAAAGAAATATGAACGGATTGAGTGCCAAATAGGAGGAACAAAGTTAGAACAGGTGGACGGTTTCAAGTACTTAGGATGCATATTCTCACAGGATGGCAACATACTGAAAGAACTGGAAGCGAGGTGTAGCAAAGCTAACGCAGTGAGCGCTCAGCTACGATCTACTCTCTTCTGCAAGAAGGAAGTTGGTACCAAGACTAAGTTATCTGTGCACCGTTCAATCTTTCGAACAACTTTGTTGTATGGGAGCGAAAGCTGGGTGGATTCAGTTTACCTTATCAACAAGGTTGAGGGTACAGATATGAAAGTAGCTAGGATGATTGCAGGTACTAGTAGATGGGAACAATGGCAGGTGGGTGTCCACAATGAGGAAATCAAAGAAAAACTGGGAATGAACTCTATAGATGTAGCAGTCAGGGCGAACAGGCTTAGATGTTGGGGTCATGTTACACGCATGGGAGAAGCAAGGTTACCCAAGAGACTCATGGGTTCAGCAGTAGAGGGTAGGAGGAGTCGGGGCAGACCAAGGAGAAGGTACCAGGATTCGGTTAAGAATGATTTTGAAGTAATACTTTTAACATCAGAAGAGGCACCAATGTTAGCACTGAATAGGGGATTATGGAGGAATTTTATAAGGGGGGCTATGCTCCAGACCGAACGCTGAAAGGCATAATCAGTCTTAAATGATGATGATGATGATGATGATGATGACATATCCCATGCCTTGTCCGTCTGTGTAAGTAAATAGACGTTATAATCAATTTGTTTTTGTTTTAAATTTTAGGCTTTTCTGTACTCCTTATTTTCAGACCCCTGTCCTAGTCAAATACGTTACTGTTCACTAATACTTCATCACCTATTTTCAATTTTGCTAATTTGAATGAATCTTCCGCGTTCTTCATCGATAACGTCTTAATTCAGCCAGTATCAGTTCACATGTAAGTCTTCTATGACATATATTCCTTATGTTTTCTTCCTGTGTAAGATGACCTTTAAATTTCAAAGTTTGGTCAGGGTTTTCCTTACATTCGTTTGTTTCCTCCATCTTGCCTATATTTCATCATCAAAAATGACTAGATGGTCAGAGCCAGTATCACTACCTCTAAACACATATCTCAGATCTGAGAATAGTTTTGGTAATAGCTATTACAAAATAAATGATTGATTGTGAACTCTTGCATTCTACGTTTATTGGTTTTGCCTTTCTTTCTAAGGAATGTGTTTGTAATTTTTTTCTTTCTTTGGGTTTTATCATCTTCATTTAACGTTATTTCACCAAATGAGCATATCGTATATGCTACAGATATTTTTTGTTCTATCATTTGAGCCTCCTAATATTAATGAATCAGTTTTATTATATTTACAAACTCATTTTCTCAGTTTTTCATAAAAAAATTTACGAATATCGCATTTTCCTTCTTGAGGTGTTTATATTCCTACGATTGGTAACCGTACTTCATCAGTTCTAATTCCAGCAGGTACTATCCTTTCATCCATATAGTCATAAAAGTCTATGTTTCTATTAGATTTATCACCAAAAATACCTATTTCACACACTGCTTGTTGCATGCATTTGACTCAGCTCCAAGCAACATAAAAATTATTTAAATGTTGTTCCATTCAGGTTCTGCTTTAATTTGTTATTAGGTCGTATTTGTATTTCTTTGATTCAAATTTTCTGTAAACACCAATTCATTTGCAGTGAAACCTCCTCTTATATTCCAGGGACATGTACATATAACGTCTTTCACACCAACTTTTTTTCTTTTATATCATGGCCTGGTTGCCGTCTTTGACAAATTTCTACCGTATTCCTTAGATACTTATGAGTTGCAGGCTTTTCATATGGTTAGGAAGCAGCCCATCGCACGACACCGAATCTGGTGGACCAGGTTTTAAATCAGACTACCTTTTCCTAGGTAGACTGCCATCCATCGATTAAGAGATCTACCTCCACTTTTCTGCCCAGTTAATTAAATCCCAGCGGAGTGGGTTGTTACTTTAGCTCTTCAAGTCATTGTAATGAACTCCTGGTCCCATATTGACTCATCGATCATTGAAGTCTTTACATTAACCTTGGCAAGGTTATCATCTCTAGACAGATTACATATACGGCGGCTACACATTATAACATGACTGTCACACACTCATTCAGTTTTGGTTTCAATTCATTTACGATTACACAATAATTTATTGTGTAAGCTTGGTACTGTTGCTGATAGTGGAACGTCGTTCGAAATCTTGCACGAGTGGAGCGAGGCTGGGTGCTCAAAAGTTCACCATTGTATCTACTGAAGACTTTGATTTTGTCTCAAAAGCACAGAGTCTGGATGGCTACCAGAATTGTGGAGAAAGTCCGTTTCCCCGAACTGTTACTGTGGTTAGTTCATGGGGCCAGTCCGCTTGCCACTGGCGTTGTGGCGCCGGATACCACAGCGCTCGCCTTTGTGTACTTGAGCATGAATTCAGCCTTTCTGTCCACATTAAAAGGTGTTGCCTAACGTCCCTGCCCTGGCATAAGTTTCTTGCTCTCACTTCAAAATTACATCCTCTCCAATCCACGTATCGCCCATGCCACTAGACTTGTCGCACATGTTGCTAAACAGCGGGGAGATATTGTTGAAAACCAGTACCAATCTAACGATTTGTAAAATGCATTTATGTATGGCTCCAGATGGAAATTTCGGTAGCATTCCCCTGTTATTGCTTGGGTTAAACCTATCTGTTACAAACTTTTCTTCTAAAATTGTGAGCCATATGTTTGTGACTTTTACTGCACCATCTGTCACAAAGCGAGAAAAGTATTCCAATTATAACATTCACATTTCTTTACCTACTACACGAATATGTAATGAAAAATGGGGGTTTCTATTCAAAGAAACACAGTTGATATCCGTTTGTCTTATGGCAGCGCTATATAGCGGGCCAATCATAGCCACATCTGGTATCCCCCATGAAGCTAGACGAGTTTCATTCATTGTAGTTTTTTCGTAATGCTTATTTCGTGAGATATTTGGCCCAGTTATTATCAATGGAGCAACCTGGACTGTGGGAAAACCGGGACAGAGGGGAATCGAAGCATTTGTGGTGTGGTGCTACAGACGAATGTTTAAAATTAGGTTGGCTGATATGGAATAAGAAGGTTCTGCACAGAATCGGATAGGAAAGGAATATGTGGAAAACACTCACAAGGAAAAGTGACAGGGTGATAGGACATCTGTTAAGACATAAGGGCATGACTTCCATGGTAGTAGAAGTAGGTGTAGAGGGCAAAAACTGTAGAAGAAGACAAGATTGAAATACACCCTGCAGATCTATATAAATGACATGCCCTCTAGTATTACTGGTATGTCTAAAATATTTATGTTTGCTGATGACACTAGCTTGGTAGTAAAGGATCTGGTGTGCAACATTAGCTCGGTTCTAAATAGTGCAGGTCATGGGATATGTTCATGGCTTGTAGAAAATAAACTAACGATAAATCACATTAAGACACTGTTTTTACAGTTTCTGACACACAATTCAACCAAACCCAACGTTTTTATTTTACAGAATGGGCATATGGTTAGTGAAACTGAACAATTGAAACTTCTAGGTGTTCCGATAGATAGTAAACTGTCGCAGTAGGCCCACGTTCAGGATCTTATTCAATGACTTAATGCTGCCATTTTTGCTATTAGAAGAGTGTCTGAAGTAACTGATCATTCGACACGAAAATTAGTATTTTCATTCGGTTATGTCGTATGGTATTATAAGTTGAGGTACATCTCCGCATTCCAAAAGCATATTTTTGGCTCAGAAACGGGCGGTTCTGGCAATAAGTGGTGTATGTTCGCGAACCTGTTGTCGACCTCTGTTCACCGGTCTCGATATTTTGACGTTGACTTCTCAATATGTATATTCTTTACTGGCATTTCTTGTTAACAATATTAGCTGATTCCCAAGAATAAGCAGCTTTCACTCAGTTAATACTCGGCAGAAATCAAAGCTGCATTTGGACTTCCTTAACTTTTGTGCAGAAAGGTGTGCAGTATACTGCTGCATCCATTTTCAATAAGATACTACTCAAATTCAGACATCTTAGCAGTAATCCACTCGCTTTCACATCGAAACTGAAGAGTTTCCTCATGCGTCACTTCTTCTATTCAGTCGAGAAATTCCTTGAAAAATTAACCTGACTCTTATGTAATATTGTTGAGTGCGCTTACTTAAACTTATGGTTTGACTCTTTTTGGGTTCATAAACATTTCTTTTTTCTCTGTCATTACTTTTACATTATAATTTCATGTGCTGACACGTTCCATGACTTTGGAGAGTTGCTTTCGTGGCAGGCCGCATCAAAAGAGTCAGAAGATTGACGGCTCAAAAATAAATAAATAAATAAGTAAGTAAACAAAACTCTGTTTGAGTAGATGTTAGTGTTTATGCTCATTGAGTCGTCACGCACGTCTTGTTAACTGGTTCTGTGGGTTTGGGTATACTATACTGCCGTATCTGCTCTGTGTGATTTTGATGTAACTTGTCTTAATCTGCTGGCCAGCGTTCTGTCTCAAAGAACTTGCCATGCTTAATGTTGTTATGGGTGTGTAATGTGCCCAGTTCTCATGCATAGCTATATCAGGAGCTACGCCTTACTTACATTTTCTTTAATTTTTGTTTGTATGTTTTAAAATTCTTTTGCAAGAAAACCAGCTGTTTCTAAGTTTACATAATGTTTTAAAAGCTGATGAGCTCTAGTATCACCATTACCCAGCCCATTGAAGCATGCTGTGACCTCCAGTTAACGGTAAGATCCGAGCGAGTTGTTGATGATATTCCTTTTTGCGAGACGTTAAATTCCCTTTCTGCAGTTTTCTGATTGCGTATCTAACTAATGGGAACGTTCTACTGGTGCAATTATAATTAAACCGTAATTTTACTTGTGGTATAATCCAGTCAGATACTTATTTTTCACCGAGCGAGGTGGCGCAGTGGTTAGCACACTGGACTCGCATTCGAGAGGACGACGGTTCATTCCCGTCTCCAGCCATCCTGATTTAGTTTTTCCGTGATTTCCCTAAATCACTCCAGGCAAATGCCGGGATGGTTCCTTTGAAAGGGCACGGCCGATTTCCTTCCCAATCCTTCCCTAACCCGAGCTTGTGCTCCGTCTCTAATGACCTCGTTGTCGACGGGACGTTAAACACTAACCACCACCACCACTTATTTTTCTTGTTTGTTAACAGTACTGGAAGATTGTTCCGTGTCGGAGAACTCTAGCCGCTTGGTTCTGGCTTACTTGCGTGCGTGTGCACGGATCTCGAGCATTTCTTAGCGCGGATTGCTATTTGTTTGCAATCGCGCGTCCTGGTTGCCTGTGCTCAAGCTGTGTATCTTACGTTATCTGACTTGCACTGTAAACGATATTTTGCTGTCTGCCACACGACCTTAGATTAACTGGCTTTGCATAAGAAATTCTCCCTTTTTATGTTCAATACATATTGTATCCTCGTTCTAAGTTTTATTGTAAAGTTTTTGGTGTAAGCCTTTTGGGTGTAATTCCTAAAGGATAAGTGTTTTTTGTTAATATGTATCTTTTAATGGTCTGCCTAATATCTCGGTTTTCAAGTCGCTTGAAGAAATTTAATTTGAAATGTTTTAATAATTTTAATTGGCTAGTTTATTCAAAATTGTTGAATTTGAAATAAAGGAAACAATGTTGTGAAGGCCTTATTTCTTGAATTTGGTTGAGTTTATTATTACTGTAATTTAATAGCTGTCTCATTCACTATTTTGAACGCCTGTAATGGCAAATTAACTTCTCTGCCTGTCTTTCAAAGGGGATCTGTTGTTGAAGGGCCCAAGTCCTTCCATGTCATTGTCCCTATTTCAGTGCGACTTGTAAATAACATGCTGCAATAAAGACTATTTGGGCTGAACTGTTTTTTACTCCGGGTTTGAGTTGCTTGCTCGAAAAGCATGAGACACGCTGCATTCACAGCTTGTCACGAAAACCATTTAAATAAAGGCGCAGCAGTAGGTCTTCGCAGCTGACTGAATTACACTTAATGTAGGCAACCGAAAATGTGGTTACGCGGAACACTTAATTCACAGTAGCGAGGCGGCTTCGGTCCAAGGTGGCGGTGTCACATAATTCCAAACAGCTCGCCGCCGCGTCTTTGCAGGTTTTTTTTCTCACCCGCCGCTGTCTCCGTAATGAAATTGCTGCCGTAATTGTTGGTGCTCCGGCGGCGATGCGCCCCTAAACTGTTCTCCTCCGGGGCTCTCACGTTTTTAATTAAACCCTGCTTTGTAAGTTGTTGTCCTCGTCCCATTTGCATTACATTCCCAAGAAACGGGCTGGTCGTCGCGGCCGTGTCCAATCCTTTTATGTCTGTATTTACCCGCTAGCAAATCCACAGACTGGGCTACGAAATTTGAATTTAAATTACCACTTATCAGCCTCCTGGTGACAGGGTGACCGACGTCTTGTTATTCGGGGTAAGCGAAGTACTTTTCTGGGCGTTAGAGGCAGGTTGTTTTTTACATCGTTATTGTTTGTCCTTCTCGGTACACCGAAAAGTCAACACTTTCGTTGATTAATTTAATACTTCAATTTTATGTTAATTCATAGCATCCCAGTCATATAACAGCACTCGCCAAATCAAGTGACGTAGTGGTCAGATAGTGGAATGTGTATGTGGGCATGTTGACAACGTACTGTAGTACACTGCAACTCTTAATGAAGTGGAATTTGCTTTTATGCGAAATACACATATCGAAATAAGTTTTGCATCACTCCGGTTCCTAGAACTCCTGAAGATAGACGTTTACTGTGGATATTGTATCACAGACACAGTGACTTTGACTGTTCAGAGATGTCACTAAACCCACCCAAAGACGTAAACAACCGTGCGTGAGCAACGCTGGTCGATCAGTTCCAGTCATTCCACCAGGAAGGAAGTACACGGCTCGTGTTGTCTGCAGTTCAACCATGCCTAGACGGTCACTACCGCGGTTCGATGTGTCCGCATTGTTACTTTGTGCCAGGAAGGGCTCTCAAAAAGGGAAGTGTCCAGGCGTCTCAGAGTGAACCAAAGCGATGTTGTTCGGACATGGAGGAGCTACGGAGGAAGAGAAACTGTCGATAACATGCCTCACTCAGGCCGCCCAAGGGCTATTACTGTAGTGGATGACCACTACCTAAGGATTATCGCTCGGAGATACACTGACAGCAACGTCGCCATGTTGAATACTGCTTTTCCTGCAGCGACAGGACGTCGTATTACGACTCAGACTGTGTGCAAAAGGCTGCATGAGGTGCAACGTCACTCCCGACGTCCATTGCGAGGCCTACTTTGCAATCATGCACCAGGCAGCGCGGATACAGATGGTGTCAATTTGTGGGTGTTATGTTGACGAATGGCGCAACGGATTGATCAGACAAGTACCCTTTGGTTCCTGCAACAAGCAATTCCCATCCCACACTACTGCAGAGGTCAGACAGGCGCTCCTAGCGTACCAAAAATGCCTGAAAATCTTTCAGCAATAAATATCTTCTGGAGTCGTCCGCTGTAAGGAAAACGCACAAAAACATTATATTTTCTTACGTAACTAGTGGGATACTTGGGTACTGGAGTATTGCTAGTTAGTGTGGGAAAAACGTTAAACGAACGGAAAATATTACTTACTGCAAAATCTGAGAAAATCAAGTGAAACTTTTATTTATAAACTGATATACAAATTTCCGGGTTCTTTTCGGAATAGGAGGTTACCTCTTATGGATAGGAATTTTGTTAATGAAATTTATATACAAAGTTTGGGAAAGCTCTTATATCCCTTTTCTTTAAGAATGCTACTTACTCGGCAGAATGGCTGAGAGCCGCGCCTACTCAACTTGAATAATTATCCGATTGAATTTTTCCAAGTACTGTCGGGGCTGTCTCGTGAGAAATGTAATGGAGTGACGTGATTGAAGTATGTTCTTTCTAATGGAGGAAAGATGGGGCTCGCCTACGCTGTAGCGCACAATACCGTGAGCTGCAACGACTGCTGTCTGCGTCGTTCGCCACTGAAAAATAACAAAACTATCTTTTCCTATCTGGATTGACCTTCGCCAATCGAACTTTCAACACGCCTTTATGAAGTCAAGGACTCCTACCTGCCCCTAGTCTAACTATTGGCGTGGTACACTGGTCAGATAACCAGTCCAGCGCGATGCCACTCAATGTTCGCTCGCAGGCGCTAACTAATACTCTGTCTGTGTTCACACCGCACATTAAGTCTCAGGAACAACACAGCGAACAAACGCTTAATCGTGAGCGACTCAGTATAGAGTATCAGTCCGATTCGCTAGCGACAGAGGTGCTCTCTCATCTCAGTACTGAATAGAGACTTTGTTCCTCGCTCTCTGTATAAACGTACGAGCGCACTCGCTCCCGCTACGTGTTCCCACTTCAAGAGCGTCACCGGAACGAACCCTTTCCTTGCAAAAGCGAAAGGGTATATCATCTGCTGGCTGTACCTCACTCCTCCAGCTCATTGCGTCAGAAATGACCCGCCAATCAAATTGTTCAAATATATGAGAAATCTTATGGGACTTAACTGCTAAGGTCATCAGTCCCCAAGCTTACACACTACTTAACCTCAACAGTCCTAAGGACAAACAGACACACCCATGCCCGAGGGAGGACTCGAATCTCCGCTGGTACCAGCCGCATGATCCATGACTGCAGCGTCTAAGACCGTTCAGCTAATCCCGCACAATCCTCCAATCAACGTTATTCTTACAAACTGGAGAATGGCGCTCCGTTTCAGCCGACTAATCCGGAAATATATGGCATCTGCATTAGGCGTTTACTGTCCGCCTGTGAGAACTCTGAAACTGCGCACTAGATCCGTCAAAAAAATGCATGTGCTGGGGCTCGCCCAAACAATACAGTGGGTTTTGCTTTTAAGGTGAATATTCAGGCCATTATTACTCTTCTCTGGAAAAAAACTGTTTTGGTCCCTGGGCGGTCGGCCTGCCGGCAGAACTGCGTGCTAACTCACCCTCCTACGGTTTTTCCAGTGGGTTGGTTGCCTCCACCGAAGTAAAACTCCTGTGGCCATCGTGTCTTGAACGTCTGTGTACGCCAGCCTCAATTTTTAATCTCGGTGCACACTTGCGATTTATTTATTAGATTTGAATATCGGTTAAATGGAAATGTGTAATATTGACTCTACCCTATCGAGTTTGGGCTCGAATGGAACATCTTGATATGCAGAACAGAATATGATGGTGAGGTCGGAATATTTAACAAATGAGAGTCAGGAGACCACGCCACCTTACAATGGGCCCAACAACATCTCGAGTGGAGTGCTCAGGGTTGGCCACACGTTCTCTTCACCGATGAGTGTCACATATGCATTTAACCAGACAATCGTCAGAGACATTTTAGGAGGCAACCAGTGAGGCTCAACTCCTTAGAGACACTGTCCAGTGAGTGCAGCAAGTTGGAGGTTCACTGCCGTTTCGGGATGGCATTATGTGGGGCCAAGGTATGTCGCTGGTGGTCATGAAACGCGCCCTAACGGCTGTATGATGAGTGAATGGCATCCTCCGACCGTTAGTGCAACCATATCGGCAGCATAATGGTGAGACATTCGTCTTCATGGAGGACAATTCGCGCCCCCATCGTGCACATCTTGTAAATGACTTCCTATAGGATGATGAAATCGCTCGACTAGAGTGGCCAGCATGTTCTCCAGGCATGAAATTTGTTGAACATGCCTTGGGTAGATAGAAAACAGCCGTTTGTGGACGACATGACCCACCAACCACTCTGAGGGATTTATGACGAATCGCCGTTGAGGAGTGGGCCAATCTGGACCAGCAGTGCCTTGATGAACTTCTGGATAGTATGCTACGACGAATACAGGCATGCATCAATGCAAGAGGACGTGCTACTGGGTAATAGTGGTAGTGGTGTGTACAGCAATCTGGATCACCACCTCTGAAGGTCTCGCTGTATGGTGGTACGACATGCGATGTGTGGTTTTCATGAACAGTAATGAGGGTGGAAATAATGTTGATGTTGATATCTACTCCAGCTTACTGTACAGGAACAGAGGTGATGCAAAACTCTTTTTGATGTTTGTACATAGACTGATATGACAAACATCATGGGATAGCGATATGCCACAGATACAGATGGCGTGGAATCGCGGTCACAAGGTATAAAAGGGCAGTGCGTTTGCAGAGCTGTCGTTTGTACTCAGGCTATTCACGTGAAAAGGTTTCAGACACTATTTCCCCACGACTGGAATTGACAGACTTGAATGTGGAATGGTAGTTGGAGCCAGACGTGCAGGACATTCCGTTTCGGAAATCGTTAGGGAATGCAATGTTCTGAGATCCACGGTGTCGAAGTGTGCCGAAAATACTAAATTTTAGGCATTGCCTCTCACCACGTACAATTAAGTAGCCGAGCACAGTCAGTGTCAATATACAAGCAACATTACATGAAATAGTCACAGAAATCAACGTGGGACGTACGGCGAACGTATCCATTAGAAGAGTGCAGCGAAATGTGTCCTGATATCAGTTGCTGAGAGCTGATGGTAGGGTTACGGTGTGGGGCAACCTCTACCAGGCCATGGACTTATTTTGTCGTCGAGACATTGTGCAGTGTGACGTGGTGGCGGCTCCTTAAGATGGTAGGTGCTGTGTTTGCAATGAATGGATTGGGTCGCCTGGTCCAACTGAACCGATGATAACTAGAACTGTTTATGTTCTGCTATTTGGAGATCATTTGTAGCCATTCATCGACTTCCATGTTCCCAATGACAGTGGGCCATGTCACCCGCCACAGTTGTCCGCGATTGGTTTTGGAAACATTCTCGACATTTTGAGCCAGTGATTAGGCCGCCCAGATCGCCCGACATGAATCCCATCAAACATTTATGAGTCATAATGAAGAGGTCAGCTCGTTCACAATATCATGCACTGGATGGCTATATGGGCATCGTGGTTCAATATTTCTTCGAGGAAGTTCCAAAGACTTGTTGAGTCCATGCTACGTCGAGTTTCTGCTCTACACCAGGACTCAAAGAGGTCCTACACGGTACTCGGAGGTATCCCATGACTTTTGCCACTTCATTGTAAGATAGTAGTTCTTGTCTGGCACAGCTACAAAAGAAATTGAAAGACAACATGCATATAATCACTGTATAACTAAACGGTTTCACAACGTATTAGGATGTTTCAGATAGTTATCATCAGGTGAACAGATGTGTTACGTCAAAAACATATGGTGTGCATTTTTTCTATATCTGAGTATAGTATTAGTAATAGTAGTAGCAGCAATCTTAAAAGTCGAAATATTATTCGTCCAAGGACTGTTTTACAGTGATTGAGGATTCGTCACCTTAGGATAAGAAAATTATTTCGCTCATAAAGAAATATGTTTCTTTACTATCAAAAACAGTCTTGATCACAAATTATTTATTCCGGCGACCGGTTTCGACCACAGCTGTGGTCCACTTCAGACCTATGAGTAAGTACCTCTTTCTGGTGGTAAATCAACAGTAGGAGGGTCTTACTCATTGGTCTGAAGATAACCACTAGTCAGCGAAATAAATAATTTGTGAGCAAGACTGTTTTTTATAGTAAATATTTGTAACAACATTGATCGCTGTTCACTCCAACAATGTATTCAAAATTAATTAAATATGTCTGTGTTTAATGAAGAGAGGGGTGTGTGGTCAGATATGACCAGGCAGTTACTATTTCCTCGAAGAAATTTTGGAAAGAGTGCAAAAATTCAAATACTGTCCTCGGAGAAGAGGCGCAGTCACTTGTTTTTCTATCGTCGGTTTAACGCTCATTACCTAAAAGAATCAGTTTCCGTTCCTCGTGAATCAATCTCAGATCTCATTGTATCGCTTATAAGAGCAGCATGTAAATTGTAATTTTACGGTACATGGGGTACATGAGTAATCTATGTAGCGTAATAGTAAAATTTACATACATTACACGATAAAATAGTGAAAACGAAAATTTTACATAGTAACACCACGAAAACCTAAATCACTGTAGACATACCGAGAAGAACCCTCTATCCTAGAGTCTGAGGCTTGTAATCTGGAACAGAACAGCCTCCGCCATACCAACCCCCATGGATTCCGCAAACTTTGGTTATGCGAAACATAAATTGCACATTTCTCGCGTAACACCTGTAAACATTACAGTCACTTGCTGTATCTCAGTCAACGACCTGGTTTTCACCTCATGAGGTTCATGAGTTTTACCTCATGAGTTTCTTCTTCAGTTGTGCTCCTGCGATTATCCGATGCAGTGAGCAGCTGTTGTATAAATGTGCACCATACTGGATAAATTACTTTTCATTTTCTTCATTTTTATTAATATTATATTCTGCTGTGCTATTTGTATGTTAATGTAGATGTTTGCATAAGAAGTGATGGACGTCGACACTAACGAAAATCAAATATTGAAGGAGGGCCGTAGACATTTTATCTACAAAGCATCGAACTTGATAGTATGTATCATGAGATGTACATTCATTGATGAATAGTTACAGACTCAGAACTGATGTAGATTTGTGCGTTCTTACTAATGGGAGCTACCTGACGTAGTAACTTCGCTGACTGAATACTCGTCCACTATTGAGTATGGATTCGTGAAAGACGATTTTTTCTCGACGCTCGTATTACACTAAGTGGTTAAATACTGGAGTAAAAGATTTTGCGTATTAACAAAGAAGGAAGCAAAACTAAGAGGTACAAAGATATAATTGGTAATGAAGTAAATTTGTGAAACCAAAAACTACATAATTAGAACTTTGCAAAATAACAGGTGCTGTCTTATGACAGAAAGATTTTAATGTACAGAGTGATTCTCAAAGTTCATCAAGAGTTATGGTGTACGCGAAATTTTATAAACTGAGTTATTAACACTGCAACAGGTTATCAAGTAACATTATATTTTTTTGGAAACAGAAGAATAAAATCTTCCAAACCATGAAATTTAACTTGGGAAAGAAAATTATTTGTAGAGTGACTTGTCCAGGAACTCTAAAACTTCTAATGTGAGTACCTCGTGAAAAATTAATAAGTTTTCTTTAGACAGTAGAATGAGGGCTTTCTAAAAAGACAGGCCAATTTCAAAACAAACAGCTTTGAACAATATCGAAATTTGACATGTACATGGTTTGCAGGTACCATAAATTATGAATATTGTATTAAATGAAATATTTCCACGCGAAATAAATACACTAGTCTCACAAAACCTAAACTAAACTGTATCCGAACAGATTCCCGATGGCGCAACTATACCGAGCGAGGTGGCGCAGTGGTTAGCACACTGGACTCGCATTCGGGAGGACGACGGTTCAATCCCGTCTCCGGCCATCCTGATTTAGGTTTTCCGTGATTTCCCTAAATCGTTTCAGGCAAATGCCGGGATGGTTCCTTTGAAAGGGCACGGCCGATTTCCTTCCCAATCCTTCCCTAACCCGAGCTTGCGCTCCGTCTCTAATGACCTCGTTGTCGACGGGACGTTAAACACTAACCACCACCACCGCAACTATACCGACCGACCTCCGTGTCATCCTTACTGGATACTCGTCATTTGATGTGTATAGAGAGGAGCCCAGTACACCGCTCTCTTGGCCGCAGTCAGTTTTCGTGAGTGGAGCCGCTTTTTCTCAGTCAAGTAGCTGATATTACTTGATCTTAGAAATACACTTCACTCAGAGCCTCATCAACGCCTATTGACGAAAGTACAATTAAATGGGGTATCACGAAATTTGAAACAGCATTGGTTATTTCTTGATAGGTAGGTAGCAGTTTGTTGTTGTGGAAGGATAGTCTCGACATTCTAAAAGTAACTCCAGAAACTACCCGTCAAAGTGTTTTCTAACCTCTGCTGTACAAGTTGTATGTTAACGACGTGATAGATAAGATTTATAATAACCTCAGATTTGTCGTAGATGAGCCGCTTATCTAGAAGCGGCACACATAATCAGTCATATCTTGATAATATTTCACTGTTGTCCAAATTGACAACTAGTATTAAATGCACAAAATTTTAAAATTTAGTGCTTTAGAAATCGCAGAAACTTTGTATCTTATGATTACAATATCACCACTGGCTTCAGTAAACACGTACAAATACTTGAGTGCAAGAGTGTGTTAGGATGTAGAGTGGAATGATTAAGCAGGCTCAGTCACAGGCCTAGCAGATGACAGACTGCCGTTATTGGGTAGGGCACTGTGAAAATGTAATCAGTCAACAAAGAAGATTGCTTCCAGTACTCTCGTGCGAGACGACATATATTATTCCTCAAGCCTACTTGCATAGCTACAGTAACCATCATTAACTAAGAAACCTAGGAAAACTGTATGACGCACTACGTGCGTTTCGCGGGGAGCGAGAAGGAACGATTAGACTCATCACACGGCACGCATACTAATTTAAGGATTGATTCTTCTCTCACTACATAATTGAATGGAATGCGACGAAGCCCTAATATGGCTTCTGGGAGATTGGTATCGTCTTTGAATGATATTATTTCTAATGAAAAGAGCCACAGATAAACGCATTACAGATCAGGTGTTTACGAACATATTTGACAATGAACGTTGGACAGAGAATTAATGAATATTATTAAAATTTTAGTTCGCAGCTCGTGGTCGTGCGGTAGCGTTCTCGCTTCCCACGCCCGGGCTCCCGGGTTCGATTCCCGGCGGGGTCAGGGATTTTCTCTGCCTCGTGATGACTGGGTGTTGTGTGATGTCCTTAGGTTAGTTAGGTTTAAGTAGTTCTAAGTTCTAGGGGACTGATGACCATCGATGTTAAGTCCCATAGTGCTCAGAGCCATTTGAACCATTTATTAAAATTTTTGCTCTTGTCTTGTAATTGTTCTTGGTAATAATTATATTTTGCGCACTATCCACATAGTTCATTTGAAATTTTGATAGAGTTTTTGATTTCGTCAGTATAAAATCAATTGTATTAAGATTCCCCCTAAAGCAGGTCTTTCATTGAAAATAATTAAAGAAAACCGACAAAGTTTTCACACTCAAATCATACAAGAGGTAGGAAGTTTCGGCAATGGTAATAAATTTAAAAAATTTCTTTTATAATTTACAGTAAACATAAAAAGAAGCTGACCTGACGCCTATGTCAATACACTGCATACTTTCTGCTCCAGTAACTGAAAATGTACGACTTACACGAAAAATATTCTCCCTCAATTTTCACCAGCTCTGGTTATTCTAAATGTCCAAATAATGATAGATTCTCTATTACAGCATGGTTAATGAGCAGAGACTTAAAAACAAGAATCAATAGGAGAATGTCAGCAGACTTTTTTTGCAGAATGCAACCCCTCTTTCTTTTTTGGGAAAAGCAGCAGACGATTGACTGACGAAGGGCTCTTTTATGTATCTATTCTATTTCATACTTACCTATTTTTTATTGTATTTGGATTCGATATGTCTAGAAACATATAATATTAAAGTCTGATCAAGTGTCGGTACTTTTCAGTCATTATTCAGTATCTGCTGGTGGAAATAACAACCAAAAAAAAAAACTGAAAACTAATTATTTTGAATGGTTCTAACAGTTAGGTAAAACTTGTGTGAAAAAACGATGTAAACTAAAAGCTGTTACTTCAGCGAAAACCACCATCCCTACCGTGTACCATGAAAATAAACCGTAGGCCATGGTTCATTTCGACGACCATTGTTCTAATATCGAAAAAATTGAAAACGAGAGTTTACTTTAAAGCTTTGAAATGGCTACGTCAGATTGATCTCATTTATACCTCTACTATTGAGGTCTGTCTTGGTTTGCTATCTGTTTGTGAAGGGAGCTTAGCTCTCGGACGGTAGAGTTATTTTATTCTCGATATATGCACTGATATGTACTCACCTGTGCCCTTAATGTGTTCTTTCTTTAGACTTAATTTAAATGTAACTGAGATGAATAAATGTGAGTTTGCTAGTGGTGGCCAGTATCTGTTGTCTGCCACTGTAGTGCTGCCAATAGTAGTATCTTACGCAGAAAGGCAGAGAGCTATACCTTGACCATCAGAACAAGTTCTGAGGAAGTATTCGTGGTTTCACGGTTAAGGTAGCTAGCAGGTAACGTGGTTATACCTTATGGCAACCGCCACTACCGTTAGAGAGGGAAGATTTATGTAATCCGATACGAAATCCATTTGATGTTAAGGCTGGCCTGAACTCAAGTGTGTTAGGGCAGTTTACGTGTGGAGACATTTGAATTTACTTTGTGTGTGGTGTTCATACATGATTCTTTTTTTTTTTTTTTTTTTTTTTTGTCATCAGTCTTCTGACTGGTTTGATGCGGCCTGCCACGAAGTCCTCTCCTGTGCTAACTTCTTCATCCCAGAGTAGCGCTTGGGCTCAATTATTTGCTGGTTGTATTCCAGTCTGTCTTCCTCTACAGTTTTTTTGCGCTCCGCAGCTCCCTATACTACCATGGAAGTCATTCCCTCATGTCTTAACAGATGTCCTACCATCTTGTCCCTTGACCTTGTGAGTGTTTTCCATGTGTTCATTTCCTCTCTAGTTCTGCGCAGAACCTCTTCATTCCTTTCCTTGTTAATCCACCGTATTTTCAACATTCGTCTTTAGCACCACACCTCAAATGCTTCGATTCTCTTCTGTTCCGGTTTTCACACAATCCATGTTTCACTACCATACAGTACTGTATTCCAGACGTACATTCTCAAAACTTTCTTTCTCAAATTAAGGCCAATATTTGGTATTATTAGACTTCTTTTCGCCAGGAATGCCGTTTCACCATTGCTGCTCCTTGATCCGTCCGTGGGGTTGGGTTCTTGGGGGGAAGAACCAGACAGCGAGGTCTTCGGTCTCAACTAGGAAAGGACAGGGAAGGATGTCGGCCAAGCCCCCATGCCCTTTTAAAGGAACCATCCCAGCATTTGCCTGGAGCGATTTAGGGAAGTCACGGAAAACGTGGACCAGGATGACGGGAAGCGGGATTGAACCGTAGGCCTCCCGCTCCGTCCGTCATTGATTATTTTACTGCCTACGTAGCAGAATTACTTATCATCATCAGTCCTGCAGTTAATTTCCTCCCTGTTCTAATTTTTACTACTTCTCATCACCTTCGTCATTCTTTGATTTACTGTCAATCCACACTCTGTACTCGTTAGACTGTCCATTCCGTTCATCAGATCATGTAATTCTTTTCACTTTCACTCAAGGTAGCAATGTCATCAGCGAATCGTATCATTGATGTCCTTTCACCTTGAATTTTAATTCCACTCCTGAACCTTTCTGTTATTTACATCATTGCTTCCTCGAGGTATAGATTGAACAGCAGGAGCGAAACTCAGTATCCTTGTCTTACACCATTTTTAATACTAGTATTCCGTTATTGGTCGTCCACTCTTATTATTCCCTCTTGGCTGTTGTTCATATTGTATATGACCCATCTCTTCCTATACCTTACCCCAACTTTTTCAAAATTTCGAACATCTTGCACCATTATTCATTGTCGAACGCTTTTTCTAGGTCGACAAATCCTACAAACGTGTGTTGTTGATTTTTTTTTTTTTTTTAGTCTTGCTTCCACTATTAACCTCAATGTCAGAACTGCCTTTCTCGTGCCTTTATCTTTCCTAAAGCCAAAATCATCGTCATCCAGAGTATCCCCGATTTTCTTTTCCATTCTTCTGTATATTATACTTTTAAGCAACTTGGGTGCATGACCTGTTAAGCTGACTGTGTGATAATTCTCACACATGTCAGCTCCTGCAGTCATCGTAATTTGTGTAGTACTGACACATTAATGTGACCACCTGTCAAAAGCCTGAATACCCACCAGTTGCAACGGTAGACCGCCGCGAGTCGTGCTGGAATAGTTCCGTAGTGGTTCAGGAAGGTACCAACAGGAATGTGGAAGCACACCGTGTCCAGTGCTGTGGCCAGATGTATTAAGTTTCTCGGCTGAGAACCCAAGACGTGAACAGCCCGATCGCGGTGGTTTCACAGATTCTCGATTAGGTTTAAATCCGAGTAGTTTGGTTGCCAGAGAGGGGTGGTAAACTGATCCTGGTACTCTTCGAAAAACGCACGGACACTGCGTGACACATGGCATTGTGTTGCTGGTAGATGAAAACGTGCCAAGTATAAATAAACTTCATATAGGGCTGGACATGGTCCCCAGTGATACATGCCTACTTGCGTTGATCCATTGTGGCTTCCACAATGACGAGATCACCCAGAAAAAGCCAGACAATAATTCCGTCTCCTCTGGACTGGATCCTTCCAACGAATGTTTTAGGGTGTTTGCTTCTAGACCTCTATCTGCACAATGAGGCATCAAACGTGATGCATCTCTCAGTGGAAGTCCAACGGCGTTATTGGTGTGCAAATTCCAGTCATCGTCGACCAAGCACAGCAATTAGCATGGGTACGTGAAGCAGTCTCTGTTGTGGAGCGGTACGTGGAATAGTTCACGTAAAGGTCGCTACGGAAACCCTGCTGGTAGCCCATAGGTACATCTGGACGGTCAGTTAGTCACCAGTTGCACGTCTGTTGACCCCTGTCATCTTTGTCCCGTGGTGCACCATAGTTGCCTCTGCGCCAGTTTCTGATGGCGTCAGTTTGCCATGTACGGTTTACTTTGAATACGGCCCTCAAGAACAGTTAACAAACCTAACTGTTTTGGAAATGCTTCCACACTTGACCCGAAAGCCTGTGATCATGCCGTTTTGAATGTCAGGTTAATCGCTCCGTCACCGTATTCCAGCGATTGCTTGGATTTCCACACACACACACACACACACACACACACACATATATATATATATATATATATATATATATATATATATACTCCTGGAAATGGAAAAAAGAAGTAGAAAGGATGCAAAATGTAAACTGGCAATGGCAAGGAAAGCGTTTTTGAACAAGAGGAAGTTATTAAAATGGAGCATAGATTAAAGTGTCAGGAAATGTTTTCTGAAAGTACACTCCTGGAAATGGAAAAAAGAACACATTGACACCGGTGTGTCAGACCCACCATACTTGCTCCGGACACTGCGAGAGGGCTGTACAAGCAATGATCACACGCACGGCACAGCGGAGACACCAGGAACCGCGGTGTTGGCCGTCGAATGGCGCTAGCTGCGCAGCATTTGTGCACCGCCGCCGTCAGTGTCAGCCAGTTTGCCGTGGCATACGGAGCTCCATCGCAGTCTTTAACACCGGTAGCATGCCGCGACAGCGTGGACGTGAACCGTATGTGCAGTTGACGGACTTTGAGCGAGGGCGTATAGTGGGCATGCGGGAGGCCGGGTGGACATACCGCCGAATTGCTCAACACGTGGGGCGTGAGGTCTTCACAGTACATCGATGTTGTCGCCAGTGGTCGGCGGAAGGTGCACGTGCCCGTCGACCTGGGACCGGACCGCAGCGACGCACGGATGCATGCCAAGACCGTAGGATCCTACGCAGTGCCGTAGGGGACCGCACCGCCACTTCCCAGCAAATTAGGGACACTGTTGCTCCTGGGGTATCGGCGAGGACCATTCGCAAGCGTCTCCATGAAGCGTGGCTACGGTCCCTCACACCGTTAGGCCGTCTCCCGCTAGCGCCCCAACATAGTGCAGCCCGCCTACAGTGGTGTCGCGACAGGCGTCAATGGAGGGACGAATGGAGACGTGTCGTCTTCAGCGATGAGAGTCGCTTCTGCCTTGGTGCCAATGATGGTCGTATGCGTGTTTGGCGCCGTGCAGGTGAGTGCCACAATCAGGACTGCATACGACCGAGGCACACAGGGCCAACACCCGGCATCATGGTGTGGGGAGCGCTTTCCTACACTGGCCGTACACCACTGGTGTTCGTCGAGGGGACACTGAATAGTGCACGGTACATCCAAACCGTCATCGAACCTATCGTTCTACCATTCCTAGACCGGCAAGGGAACTTGCTGTTCCAACAGGACAATGCACGTCCGCATGTATCCCGTGCCACCCAACGTGCTCTAGAAGGTATACGTCAACTACCCTGGCCAGCAAGATCTCCGAATCTGTCCCCCATTGAGCATGTTTGGGACTGGATGAAGCGTCGTCTCACGCGGTCTGCACGTCCAGCACGAACGCTGGTCCAACTGAGGCGCCGGGTGGAAATGGCATGGCAAGCCGTTCCACAGGACTACATCCAGCATATCTACGATCGTCTCCATGGGAGAATAGCAGCCTGCATTGCTGCGAAAGGTGGATATACACTGTAATAGTGCCGACATTGTGCATACTCTGTTGCCTGTGTCTATGTGCCCGTGGTTCTGTCAGTGTGATCATGTGATGTATCTGACCCCAGGAATGTGTCAATAAAGTTTCCCCTTCCTGGGACAATGAATTCACGGTGTTCTTATTTCAATTTCCAGGAGTATATATATATATATATATATATATATATATATATATATATATATATATACCATTCACTGCTAGGGCTGCCACCTGGCGTCTGTGAGTGGTTATTGCGCATTGATGTCGAACATAGACGGTTGTCACATTAATGTGATTGTACCGTTCATTTAACTATCTTTATTTCAGCATGCTTGATTTTAAGAGGAAAGTTAAGCTACTGTCTGAGTAATATTGGTATTGAATATACCATTACTCTGTTCTTGTGTTCTTGAGAAGGGGTACTTTGTATGTGAATGTCTTGGCTACCACGTGTTGTTCAGTAGAGATAAACTTTATTTTCCCATACGTTTAGTAACGTGAACTGGCTTCCAACGCGTGAATTCACAGAGTACCATTGTACGAAACGCGGAATCGAATTTTATAGTGTTCTTGGATGTTGTGAACTTGCAAGTTATTGACTTCTTTTAGTTACAATGCCATAGGTTCAATGGTACAAACAAGGATCCTTCTTCCACGAGTCAGTCCATGTGCAATACATGGGCGGTTTTCAAATTGAAGGTAATTTGTCCCGTAACTGAGACCGGGGTTCTTTGTATACATATTAGTGTGTTAAACCACATGCCACTCATTCTGTGCAGAAATTTATTTCTCTGCTAACCACTGGACAGGACTAAAATTGGAGAATAGAATGGTTGCTTACGATGGTTGATCAGTTGTCTTCATTTTTGCATTCCGTAATTTCATGGATTTGTGCTCTGGGTTGAGCTAAGACTTCTCCATCTAATACGCAGTTGGGGTCGTAGTAGCTATCAGTTGTGAAGAAATACTTCCATTGGCATCCCTTGATGAGTGACGAAACGTGTGATTATGAAATCCCTGTTCTAAATCATGTGCTGTTTTGTGGACGTATCCCGGTCTACCTTACCCACAATTCAGTGTAGATATGCTGGCAAAATTAATTTTTTGTGTAAAGTAAGGACCATGCCCATGCACTAAACAGTTTTCTTATGTATTTGAATCAAATTACATATGCTTCATGCATGAATCATTCGTCTGGAATGTTTAAAAGAAACCTAAGACTTATTTGTGACAACCCAACGCACACTTATCGCATTTAGGGGAGAATAAGATTGCTTTCCTGTGAGTAAAATTAAGTACGAAAGTCCGACCCTATTGCTGAAGTTAAGCACCACACATTTTTTTTAAAAGAAAAACGGCATTATCAGGCGCAGAACATGATAAGTGGACGATTAAGTTACATCGGGAATCGATTATAGTAAAGGTATTAATCTAACAATTTGTTAATGGCGGGACTGCAAACAATCTGCGCTTCAGATCGCGATTTATTGGCAAATTAAAAAGAATGAATGCTAATAGCGTTCATGTACATGATTCCCCTTCCCGGAATTAATGTAGATATTACACAGTAGTAATCTTGCAACTTCAAGCTGAGTATGGTTTCTTTTTCGTTGTGCTTGCATGTACATACACATCAGTGGCACCAGCATGGGAAGGGGGGTGGTAGTGGAGCAGCTGCCCACGGTGAGAATTAATTTTCTTTATGAAAACAAAACAGACCTTTAACCTCAGTGGCCGGATTTATATGACTTGAATTACCTCGGAAAGTACACCATAAAGATTTGAAATGATCAATAAAATTACGTAAAAATTATATAAAAAATGTAAAGTGAGTTAAAAATGAACTAGAGAGAAGAAAAATTTTATAGACGGTTGGAACTAAAACTATTAAAAAAAAAACAACTGAAGATTGAAAATCGAAACCGTTCCCAGTGTCAGTTTTCCAGATAACGTGTTTTCAGTGCTATTGTCTTCTCGGTACACTGTTGTATGTTCCTAGACTTCATTCAGGTCCAAAACCATGCAGGAAGTCGTTCGAACACCCGTTAATAGATGGCGCATAAGTTTTGTGTCAAGCTGTTGGTCCCTAAGGAGTCATAAAATTTAAAAGACATTACAAGCGGTTTCTCTCGACTACAGTTCTGCCAGCTGAAAATTTTATTGTGCAATTCTGTACTTGTATTATCACAAATAAAACGTACCGCCTCAGTATTGGCGGCGCTTGGAACAAAAACTTTGTTCCTCTAACTTTGTCCAAAAATAACACTTGGACAGGATTTGTGATTCGTGTAAAGAATGGCAGCTAACTCTAAATATAGATAAATGTAAATTAATGCAGATGAATAGGAAAAAGAATCCCGTAATGGTTGAATGTTCCATTAGTAGTGTAGCGCTTGACACAGTCACGTCGATTAAATATTTGGGCGTAACACTGCAGAGCGATATCAAGTGGGACAGGCATGTAATGGCAGTTGTGGGGAAGGCAGATAGTCGTCTTCGGTTCATTGGTAGAATTTTGGAAGATGTGGTTCATCTGTGAAGGAGACCGCTTATAAAACACTAATACGACCTGTTCTTGAGTACTGCTCGAGCGTTTGGGATCCCTATCAGGTCGGATTGAGGGAGAACATAGAAGCAATTCAGAGGCGGGCTGCTAGATTTGTTACTGGTAGGTTTGATCATCACGCGAGTGTTACGGAAATGGTTCAGGAACTCGGATGGGAGGGTCTAGAGGAAATGAGGCGTTCTTCTCATGTATCGCTACTGAGGAAATTTAGAGAATCAGCATTTGAGGCTGACTGCAGTACAATTTTACTGCCGCCAACTTGCATTTCCCGGAAAGACCACAAAGATAAGATAAGAGAGATTAGGGCTCATACAGAGGCATATAGGCAGTCATTTTTCTCTCGTTCTGTTTGGGAGTGGAACAGGGAGAGAAGATGCTAGTTGTGGTACGAGGTACCCTCCGCCACGCACCGTATGGTGGATTGAGGAGTATGTATGTAGATGTAGATGTAACATCTTTGAGACTTTGGTCGTGTTCAAAATACAAGCAGATTCTTTCAAAGAGGAAAACAGCAACAAAGTTGCTTTTATTTATCATATTTATTTACACAAATAACACCATTTTCTGTTTCGGTTAATCTTCAGACGGTTGTTCACGTGTATACCACGATTCTTGTTGTTTATATAAGTTGTCGGCTATTTTTTCTAACACCTAATGTAAACAACAACAACAAATATTATATAATCGTGAACAGCCATCTGAAGATGATGACGTCATGTCGAAACCTGGTAGTGGTGCCACTTGTATAAATAAACAGCATTAGTAACAGTGGCTTGTTGCTGTTTTCTTGTTTGCCAGGATCAACCTTAGAAAAAGTCAGTTCCCTGGTATGGGTTTTAAAACATTCTAATTGATTTTCAGATTTGTCTCATTACTTTCTACGGTCATGCAGTGAACACCATAATACTGTGGCATCAAAATACAATTTTTTAGGACAGACATAATTTATGTACAAAGAGATGTATATCGATTTTTTATTCTCCTGATTAACGTGCGATTTGACACTTACAAAGTTTTCTATTTACAATACTCAATTAATTTGAAGCACTGTGATTTTACTTGAGAAATATAATTTTTGAAGCTGTACGAAAATCGTGTTATATTCACCCTAAAACTGTTAGAGTGAATGAAAATCAGCTTGCGGAGGCTCTGGAAACTGATGTAATATGTGTTGTCGGATAACACGTGCCTGTAGAGGCTATAGTTAGAAAAACTTTCAACATTTACTGAAACAATGGGATCATGGGATTCGACATTTTCTACTTTAAAAAACTTACCTAAAAAATTCACGCGTATAATAGCGATACATCGCAGATGCCCGTTACTCGTGGTACAATGTCGTCACTATTTTATTGATATTTTTGTTTCAGTACCCAGACATGCTACAAGTAAAACGTGACAAAGGCGATGAGGAGATGTATTATAAATTTACTTTGATCAAGGGCGAATACACTCTCGAGCAACATAATTGTGATTTTCCTGCAGGCACGTGCATTGGTCGTCCTTGCAACATTAAAAGAATGAATTGCCCTCATAAATGTGCTTAAAACCAAACACCTAAGATATGAAGTAAAATCTTAAAATAGACATAATCCTTCAAACATTAAATAAAGTATGCTAGGGTATACTTGTATGACTGAACATGCAAAATTAAATTTACATTTATATAGCCAGAGTAGTTGGTATTTTACTACTTGTGAACAATGCATATCTCATGTGTAAAGAAAGATTACATGTCAGCAATCTCTGGGAATCGCTAATGGGCAGTAGTAGAAAGAAATGAATTTGCCGATCATCTGAGTGGCGAAACTGCTGCATGTGTACGCGGTCCTGGTGAGGATATCCACGGTGAGAGTTTGACCTCGGAAATGTTGCCTTCGCAAGCAACGAGAAAGTCTCTGAACGCACGAAACAATTCTGGAATGGTTATTGGTGTACCAAAAGAGTTCTATGACAAAACAAGCTCGACAAAAGCTTATTCCTTCAAAATTTAAATAATTGTAAGCAGCTACTGCGTATTGCGTTACATTCATTTTCATTTGCTCAGGGGTTGTTCGTTTTTACTGTGTTTCCGCTAAGCGGTACTTGTTGGTAGATGTAGGAAGTCATCGTCACTGGAACTACTGCCATCTAATGCGATGTAACATAAACAGCTGCACAACATCTTTTTAATAATTTCATATTATTGCAAGTAAGCACGGCATTTGATGATGAATGTCTCTACAATACATTGTCAGAATAGCTGGCACGGAGCCAGAGTGTTGGTGGCAGTGAATTAGTTAAAGAAGTCATCTCTCAAATTTTTCATAATCAACAATAAGTTGCTAGTGATCAGTAGTGCATGAAAGCGGTTTACATGGAACTGCGTGCATTGTGTGGGATAAACAGAGTGAAAACCGGCCGATATTCGTACACTACTGGCCATTAAAATTGCTACACCACGAACTTGACGTGTTACTGACGCGAAATTTAACCAACAAGAAGAAGATGCTGTGATGTGCAAATGATTAGCTTTTCAGAGCATTCACACATGTTTGGCACCGGTGGCGACACCTACAACATGCTGTCATGAGGAAAGTTTCCAACCGATTCTTCATACATAAACAGCAGTTGACCGGCGTTGTCTGGTGAAACGTTGTTGTGATGCCTCGTGTAAGGAGGAGAAATGCGTACCACCACGTTTCCGACTTTGATAAAGGTCGTATTGTAGCCTACCGCGATTGCAGTTTACCGTATCGTGATATTGCTGCTCGCGTTGGTCGAGATCCAATCACTGTTCGCAGAATATGTAATCGGTGGGTTCAGGAGGGTAATACGGAACGCCGTGCTGGATCCCAACGGCCTCGTATCACTAGCAAACGAGATGACAGGCATCATATCTGCATGGCTGTAACGGATAGTGCAGCCATGTCTCGATCCCTGAATCAAGAGATGCAAGACAACAACCATCTGCACGAACAGTTCGACAGCGTTTGCAGTAGCACGGACTATCAGCTCGGAGACCATGGCTGTGGTTACCGTTTACGCTGCATCACAGACAGGAGCGCCTGCGATGGTGTACTCAACGACGAACCTGGGTGCACAAATGGCAAATCGTCATTTTTTCGGATGAATCCAGTTTCTGTTTACAGCATCATGATGGTCGCATCCGTGTTTGGCGACATCGCGGTGAACGCACATATGAAGGGTGTATTCGTCATCGCCATACTGGCGTATCACCCGGCGCGATGGTATGGGCTGCCATTGGTTACGCGTCCCGGTCTCCTCTTGTTTGCATTGACGGCACTTTGAACAGTGAACGTTACATTTCAGATATGTTACGACCCGTGGCTCTACCCTTCATTCGATCCCTGCGAAACGCTACATTTCAGCAGGATAATGCACGACCGCATGTTGCAGGTCCTGTACAGGACATTCTGGATACAGAAAATGTTCAATTGTTGTCGTGGCCAGCACAATCTCCAGATCTCTCACCAATTGAAAACGCCCGGTCAGTGGTGGCCGAACAACCGGCATGTCACAATACGCCAGTCACTACTCTTGATGAACCGTGGTATCGTGTTGACGCTGCACGGGCAACTGTACCTGCACACGCCATCCAATCTGTTTGACTAAATACCCAGGCCTATCAAGGCCGTTATTACGGCCAGAGGTGGTTGTTCTGGGTACTGATTTCTTAGGATCTATGCACCGAAACTGCGTGAAAATGTAATTACATGTCAGTTCCAGTATGATGTTTTTGTCCAATGAATACCCGTTTATCATCTGCCTTTCTTTGTGGTGTAGCAATTTTAATGGCCGCTAGTTTATTTTTTATACCTCATAAACGAAATAAAACAGCAGAGGAAAGTCAGGACATCTACGTATACTACCTGATCCAGATGTACCAAGGGGCTACCAGAAATGTTTCCTTAGCAACCACTACGTGAAACCGAGCGAGGTGGCGCAGTGGCTAGCACACTGGACTCGCATTCGGGAGGACGGCGGTTCCATCCCGCGTCCGGCCATTCTGATTTAGGTTTTCCGTGATTTCCCTAAATCGCTCCAGGAAAATGCCTGGATGGTTCCTTTGAAAGGGCGCGGCCGGCTTCCTTCCCCTTCCTTCCCTAATCCGATGAGACCGATGACCTCGCTTTCTGGTCTCCTCCCTGTAACAATCCAACAATCCAATCCATTACGTGAAATTTGCTACGTACGTTCCTCCACTACAGACGCCTGGTTCACGTACCTACGCTAAATGCTGTTCATCGTCGACGAAGACTGGAATTTGCACGCCAGTAACGCAACTGAACTTCCACTCAGAGTCAACAGATGACCGTTTCAGATGCATCACGTTTTATGCTCCATTGGACAGATGGCCGTCTGAAAGCAAGCACCCCAGAGCATTCGTCGGATTGGTCCAGTCCGGAGGAGACATAACTACCGTCTGGGAAATGTTATCGTCACTTTTCTTGGGTGATCTCATCATTTTGGAAATGAGAATGGATCAGCGCAAGTATGCAAGTATCACTGGGGGACCGTGTCCACCCTTATAAGAAGTTTATTTATCTTCGGCACGATTGCATCTACCAGCAACACACTGCCTTCTATCACGCAACTCACAGTGTACGTGAGTGGTTCGAAGAGCGCAAGGATCAATTTACCAAAGTCCTCTGGCAACCAGACTACCTGCATTTGAACCTAATCGAGAATCTGTGAAACCACCATGGTCGGGCTGTTCGCTCCATAGGTTCTCAACCGATGAACTTCATGTGGCTGGCCACGGTATCGGAGGCGGCATCCATCCTCATTCCTGTCGGTACCTTCAGGAACGTCTACGGCACTCTTCTCCCAGCACGCCTCAAGGCGGTCCACGTTACAACAGGTGGGTACACAGGCTTTTCACCGCTGGTCCCTTAGTGCGACTGGACCTTGTATGACATCACACACAAATTACATTCGAATACCTCCACACACTGACTGTCCGTGCCCAGTCTTAACAGCATAGGGAGTACGTAGCGGATGACGGATATCATCCCTCTCTTACCGTAGTGGCGGTAATCATCAGGTATGACCACGTTACCTGCTTGCTAACTTAATCGCAACTATCTGCTCAGAACTTGTTCTGATGGTCAAGTTAAAGTTGCCTGCCATTTTGAGTAAGGTGCTACTACTGTCAGCACTTCACTAGCAAGAAATGGAGACCAATCACCCTTAGCAAACACAGGAAGCACACAGATGCGTACATATCAGTGCACATATGAAGAATAAAACGACTCTATTTTCCGAGGGCTATGCTAACGTCACTAACAGATAGCAAACCCGGACAGACCTCAATAGTAGAGATATAATTGAGATGGATCTGACGTAAATTAAATTCTCATTTCAAATATTTTCGATATTACAACAATAGTCGTAGAAATGAACCATGGCCCAGGGTTTCTTTCCACGGTAGCCTACTCTTTAGGGATGTGGTTTTCGCTGAAACAACAGCTTTTAGGTTATACTTTTTTTCCACCTACAGTTTAACCTGACTGTTACAGCCACTCAAAATAAACAGTTTTCGGTTTTTGATTGATGTTATTTCCAGCAACAGACAATGAATAAAAACTGGAAAATACCGACACTCCATCAGACATTTATGTTACCATTTCAAGATACCCAGAACCGAAATACCATATAAAATACGTAAATATCAAATAAAACAGGTACATAAGAGGAACCTTAGTCGGTCAATCGTTTGCTGTTTTTCCCGAAAAATAAAGAAGGGTTCGATTCTGCAAAAGAGTTCACCAGATTTCTCCTATTGATTCTATTTTTTAAAGTCTCTGCTTATTAACCACGCTGTAATCGTGAATCATATCATTATTTGGGCATTTCGAATAAACAGAGCAGAGAGGTGAAAGTTGAGGGAGATTATATTTAGTGTTCAGTCGTTCATTTTCAGTTACTGGAAGCAGAAAAAGGCAGTAAACAGACTTAGGGGTCCGGTCAGCTACTTTTTGTATTTATTGCAAACAATAAATTAACTGTTTTAAATTAATTACCATTGCAGTAACTTCCTGCCTCTTGTATGATTTCAGTGAAATGACAGAAAAAAATAAGATTTCGAGGAAATTTGTTCTTTTTGTTTAATTATTTGGGATCAAAGACCCGCTTTGTAGTCAAATATTTATGTCCACATTTTAGTGGGAATCTTAATACAGTTGATTTGATAATCACAGATCTAAAAACGCTGTATCCAAATTCCAAATGAACGGTGTGGATAGTATGCAAGATATAATAATTACCAAGAACAATTACGTGACAGTAGCTACAATTTGAACAACCAATCAATCCTCTGGCCAACGTTTATAGTCAAATATGTTCGTAAGAACTCATCCTGTAATGGGTTTATCTGTATGTTTTTCTATTAGAAACAATATAATTCACCCGGGTTCCCGGGTTCGATTCCCGGCGGGGTCAGGGATTTTCTCTGCCTCGTGATGACTGGGTGTTGTGTGATGTCCTTAGGTTAGTTAGGTTTAAGTAGTTCTACGTTCTAGGGGACTGATGACCATAGATGTTAAGTCCCATAGTACTCAGAGCCAATATAATTCAAAGGCGTTACCAATGTCTCAGAACCCACAGAACTTCCTATGGAACTCGTTTTTAAAACGAAGTTTTATTTAAAAACTAAAAATTTTGACAGCCGTTCTATGGAAAACTGATCTAGCGGTTTTATACCCGGTTGTCAGTAAGAAAACAAAAATGCCTGCTGTAACCGAGATTAAACAAATACCGAAAAATACCGTTATTCAGAACTAAAGCACGGGTATCGGTTTTAACTGGGGCGTTTTCCCATCCTCAGTGCACGGCCGTCGACTGAGTTGAGTTTGTATTCGGTGATGTAGAATCCATGTGCAGAACCGCCGTTGGTTCCCTCTCGATCCCGCGCCGCTCGTGCAACAAACAAGTATACAAACACTTCTTACGCCTTCTATATAAAATTGTTACTATAGTAAAAGATAAAAAGAGAATCATACACACGCGTTACAGTGAGCGCAGAATATCATGGCCGACAGATGCGCAGACGGCAGGGCACATGTGTGTGAGCGTGACGGGCAGGCGCTGCAGGGAAAATGCCGTTACAAACTAAAGCATACGCTCACATTTTCTGTAAATAGTAAATGGGGGCCCTCACGCCCTCATTTGCATGGTAGTCATTCAAAAAGATGTTCTGTGACCTCTGCTTAGGTTAGTATCTATACAGAATTTCGCCGAAAATGGAGCGATTTATTTTCGCCTGGCTCCTTAACCATATATGACTTCTAGAGAAGCCTAAATAGAGGTGAATTTTAAGTGAAACCCACACATTTGTATGACTGCCATTTTAAAATCTGCTTCTTTTGCCAAAACACACAGGAGTTTACACAGCCTCACCTCACTAACATGTTGTTCAGAAGTAATTGCAAATAGTTCTGAAACAGTGGCTTATTAAGTTAATTAAGAGAGGACCTGAGGAAACGTAAGTTCAATACCTTATAAATAAGCACATTCTCGGTTCAAAATAAATGTGAAATGTTTTCACGCATGTTGTTCAAAAACCCACAACATTTCCCGTTTGACCGGCTATCGAAAAAGTCTATAGTTAATGGAATAACCCAGTAGGTAATGAAGTTCTGCTTAATAACCACAAGGAAAAATACTCTCCTTTTTTTGTGCTATCATTTGCCAAAGTCACATTTCGATACCTCAAACCGTTTATGACATATGAGAAATGTTGTGGATACTTCAATCTGGCTTTATCATTGGCTAGGCGCGATCGCAGATGATTGTGCTACGTCAGATGAATTTTCTAGAGATTAGTGACAGAGAGTGTACATCAGGAGAACAGCACTGTATGGTAGTGAAACATGGGCAGTGGGAAAACCGGAACGGAAGAGAATCGAAGCATTTGAGATGTGGTGCTACAGGCGAATGTTGGAAGTTAGGTAGACTGATAACGTAAGGAATAAGTCGGTTCTGCGCGGAATCGGAGAGGAAAAGAATATGTGGAGAACACTTATAAGGAGAAGGGATAGGATGATAGGACATCTGTTAAGACATGAGGGAATGACTTCCACGGTGCTAGAGGGAACTGTAGAGGGAAAACACCGTACAGTGAGACAGAGATTGGAATACATCCGGCTAATAATTGAGGGCGTAGTTTGAAAGTGCTACTTTGAGAGGAAGGGGTTGGCACAGGACAGAAATTCGTGGCGAGCTGCATCAAACCGGTTGGAAGACCGATGACCCAAAATCAAGAAGACCACCACAAAATCACAAAAAAAATTTCGATTTGTTAGCTGAATGTCATAGTCTGCAACATATTATGTAACACGCACCAGAAGCAAAATCATACAGACCTCTATTTTTCATTGCAAACGTTTCTGAATTTCGCGCAATTTCTTACTTCCACGTAAATATCACAATAAGTGTAACCATTGACGAAATGATGGACAAGTCAGCATGAACCTACGTATAATGCTGTAAGTAAAGCAAAAACGATTTCTTCGTGCAGAATAGCTTCTGTACAGTCGTTTGAAAAATATTGCAGAGCGTGCGCATCGGTCCTGTCTTCGTCGACCGCCCGAAATACTTCAGACATTGTCGGCCTCCCCTTCCGAAAAAACCAATGAACGCGCCCAGCGCTTGGGACGACAATTGGTCACTGCACATCGGCCACCGTATCTTGCACGGGTTATACCTCACATCGTGATGGCAGCAGAACTACACAGCTGCACATCGTCATACGACGTACCACTACATCTGGCAACTGCCTAGCAGCAGCTACGTTTATCTAAACACGTGGTTGTAACTAAATTCCACTGCCTTATCGCTCATGGCGTCGATAAACGATATTGGTTTGTCCTACTTTCTTCCATTAGTTATACCTCTTGTGTTTATTTTCAAATGCAGATCTGTCGATACAACGGCAAAGTGTGCCATGTGCGAGCGTTGATAGCTCGTCTGACCACCAGAGCTAGAGCAACACAGGAATATATGTACCTGTAAGATTATATTAAGAAAAATATGAGGAAACGCTGATCTAACAGTTTATTTATCGAAACATTTAACGGTACTACATTACTACAATCCCCCTACGTGGCAGAAGCTCTCATTTGGACTACGTGTTTACGACGATGGTATCACCACTGCAGCGAGAATATTCTGATGCTGGAATTAAATCCTGCAAGCTAAGAAGTTAGTGTGATATTATGACACGTGTTAATTGGTGGAGTGGTGGTTTTATTAAGCACTCGTTATCCGATTCCACTCGAGCGCCGATACAATAAACCGCAGATATTACTGCAACGCTCAATTTTCTCTTTATTTCTTCAGCAACCACTGTAGTTACTATGTTCCGAAAGTGAGTGCTCAGTCCTTTTGCATGTTGCAGGTACATATTTGTTTATTTTTTAATGAACACTTCTGTGATGCTCGTTGCTCTCTAACAGCACTGCAACCGCCACATAACACTGCAGCCTGCTTGAATTGCTTTAATTTACCGGTCGTAACAAGCGACGAGCTCAAATTACTTTATGCCTGGCTCTGTATGGTATACTCCGGCCATGTATATATCACGTTATGTCTGTTTCATTAACAACGTACTGTATATTTGTATCAGGGGCTGTTATAATGAAGTTTGTTTGGTGCTGTTACGGCAAAATTCTGATATATGCTACGAATCAAGTGCTGGTTAGTCAGTCAGTTTCAAAAATATTGCACCTGCAGTTACAAGATTTCTCGCAAACACATGTTATCATCTCTCAGATATTCATACCACAATTACATCTTTCCCGCATAGACTGTATTGTGTGTTACATTGTCATGTCCCGCGCAAGCACTGTGATATATTCATTTAACTTTACTAAGAACTGAACCAAAGCTAGAGCAAACAAATAGCGAAATATATTCAGCCTTTTCAACACGTGTGTCAAACGTAATTTTGCAACAGAAAAGTTCAACAGCTTACAAAACGGTATTATGTAGGATGACTGATGGATCATGTATCCACATACTTTTATGTAAGTTTTTATTGTAGTTCAAGTTGTCTACGCAGCCGTGAAAGATAGGACCACACCTCTTTCCTCCATTCCCAAGTGATTGGTTTTTCTTGTTTCTGTAGACAATCTGATGGTGCCCCAAAAGCGGGAAACGCGTCATTGAAATTAAACAATTTCGAAACCGAGACGGGCTTTGTTCTGAAATGCTTTTAATCCTGTTGCTGTAACAGCCTGCCAAGATGGAATGGGAATATTATGTAGAATTTATGTCAGTTCGAGTTTAATGATTTTACATTCAAATAATTATGGACATAAAACTCTCATTAATGAAACACCTCTTTAAAATAGACTGCCGGGCTGAATGGCCGTGCGGTTCTAGGCGCTGCAGTCGGGAGCCGTGCGACAGCTACGGTCGCAAGTTCGAATCCTGCCTGGGCATGGTTTTGTGTGATGTCCTTAGGTTAGTTAGGTTTAATTAGTTCTAAGTTCTAGGCGACTGATGACCTCAGTCGCATAGTGCTGAGAGCCATTTTTTAAAATGGACTAAAAGGTATCTCCTACATCCACACAGATTTCTAGCTCCTTAAAGATATCCAGAAAATTCGTGCTTGTGAATTTCTGGTAACTATAACAATGCTTGGCCAACGGCCTTCCCGCAGTGGTAACACCGGTTCCCGTCAGATTACCGAAGATAAGCGCTGTCCTGCTGTGCTAGCATTTGGATGGGTGACCATCCGGTCTGCCAAGCGTTGTTGACAACTGGGGTGCACTCCACCCTTGTGAGGCAAACTGAAGAACTAATTGATTAAGAAGTAGCGGCTCCGGACTCTTAAACTGACATACGGCTGGGAGAGCGGTGCGCTGACCACATGCCCCTCCATATATGCCTCCAATGACGCCTGTGGGCTGAGGATAACACGGCGGCAGGTCGGTACCGTTGGGTCTTCCAAGGCCTGTTAGGGTGGAGTTCAGTTTTAGTTTTTTATTACAATACTTGTAAAAATTGATTGAAAAACGTGGGGCCCTCGAAATCGTTCTTAATGCAAATCATTCGCGACTGGAACAGGAAAAGAGAAATAGTAGTGGTACACAAATAGCCCTTCGCAACGCACCAGACAAGAACAAAACAAAACATCGGCCGAACAGGCCTCGAAAGCCCAACGGTGCAGGCTGCCGAGTCGTGTGGTCAGCACACCGCTCTCCCGGGCGTTGTCAGTTTTCGTGACCTTTGCCGCTACTTCTCATCAAGTAGCTCCTCAACTGACCTCTCAAGGGTTGAGTATCGCCCACTTGCCAACAGCACTCGGCAGCCTCGGGCGGTGAACCATCCAGTGCTAGCCAAGTCTGACGGGGATGACCTACGGTGATCTGATGGGAAGTGGTTTTACCACTGCGGCAAGGCCGTTTGCATCAGAGAAGAAAGAGAGTTTAATTTTGCTTTGTCATCCAGTTGAAAGTTTCAAGTCTCTAGCTCAGTATGAAAGTAATCTAAAATAAACTGCAAAATCTGTACCGGATGAACAAAAACACAAGAAAGTAACCCAATAGAATCGCTGTAAAATATTGAGGTACGGATGGGTTTTGAAGCGCTGATTATTGAATGTAATTGTTGCCACACAAATGTTGTCACGTTACCTCGAGGTAAGGGAGAGGGGGTCAAGATGCATAGTTGAGTTTATTGTTGCACCAGCATCAGAGGGAGATGACCGTGTCCAAAGGATGCTAGGGTACGTCACACCCGACCTCGTAGTCGGTGTTACATTCTCGAACTGTCAGCAAGTTGCCACACAAATCTTGCTGTCACGTTACCTCAAGGTAAGGGAGAGGGGGTCAAGATGCAGAGTTGAGTTTATTGTTGCGCCAGCATCAGAGGTAGATACACGAGTTCAAAGGTGGCTAGGGTACGTCACACCCGATCTCTTAGTCGGTGTCACATTTTTGAACTGTCAGCAAGTTTGTGAGACATATAGTTATTTATAGTATTCTTTGATTTACTCTTAGACTTTATATTTCTCAAGATGTCTTATGAAGAAAATGAACGTAATGAACGTCAGCCACAAGAAATTCTCGAAGAAGTTTTAGAAAACTATTCAAATGCTACTTTTAGTTCCTGCGACTCCAAGCGTGAATAAGATACTGACAAAGTTTCTCAAGGAAGTAAAGAAAGTGTTTCGGTGAAAGAGGGTATTTGTATGATTTGGAAGAGCCAGAATATGGGTGACCGGCTCCTAGTCAGTCACCTAAAGTAAGTGGGATTTTTTATACGTCCAAAAATGATAGAAAATGGAAGACGTATTGTCCTAGGACAAGTGGTCGTATTCGTTCAGAGAATATTATTAGAAATTCTCCAGGTATAAAAGGTATTAGAAGATAATATGAAAAACTGTTAAACTTCTGAAACTTGTACTTTTTAGCAGAAAAATGTAGACACTTCATTACTTCACCCCAAAAAAAAGTTTTATATCTTAAACATAGTATTTTACTTACTCACCTTGTTTAATAGCCACCATTACTAATACCCCAAGTAAAAAAATACTTAATACCCGATTATAGTATCAAAAAGTTCATCATCAGAGTTTCGGGTATCTCATACCCACCTCATCACTGGTGTAACAATTTCTCACCTCATTCACGCTGTGTTAATCTTCCTTCTCATTTTATATTTTTTTCGTTAGTTACTTCTTCGATGTTTGGATTTGGTCTTCTACGAACCGTATACTATTCGCCTTCCGTTTATTGCACATTCCTTTCTCTAAGGATTTTAAATGTGTTACATTTTGTATATTAATACTTTCCGTAGTCAACAAATTCAGTGAATTTATAACCATTTTTTAAACCCTGCCTTCACTACAAAACAGTACCGACAGAACTTTTGAAATTAGTTCATATTGTATATAGGCTGTATTTCCCTACAGCTTACTCCCAACGTTCTCAGAATTTCGAAGCTCTTGCACCAGTTTTCACTATCGAAAGTTATTTCTAGGTTAACAAATCCATTGAAGATGTCTTAATTTTGCTTAATTTTTGCTTCTGTTGTCAAATGCAATGTCGGAATTGCCTCTCTGGTGGTGTTACGTTTCCTAGAACCAAAATGACCGTTATCTGGTGTTGTCTCAGAAGTATGATTATAGTGAAATAGATAATACCGTAAATATTTCGTCTAGTTCGAAACATTGGCAGCATTTGGTATACAGAGCCCGTAATCGAAATTAACTTTTAGTTCCTTTGCTGTGGAATTTAGATTTTGTAACTATAGTAACATCGGTATTCTCCACTGATAAACGTACCGGCTTGAATGTTCAATAATTGATGTAACAAGTTCATGTAGGTAATATTCTGTTCTGTGAGCTGATAGAGCTTGCAGCGGCTGAGGTAAAAAGGGGGAAATATAAGCAACCTAATTATTTAAATGCAGAATGTAACAATGTATTTTCTATGGTAGCAATTACGAAATAAAGAAGAGAAAACTGAGATATGACTTCCCTAAGATGAAGTGATACCATTAGAGTATATAAGTAGCTCAGATCGATAAAGCTTGGAATGTCATTGGAGAAGTTATTTGTTCAGATTCTATCAGCAGAAACAGCTGTAAGATAATATTCTACATTTTTATGTATAAAAAACCGAAATTACCTATAGATAATGCGTTTTATAAAGTACAATAATATCATTTTGATGTCAAACAGTAGCCCCATGGCTGAGACTTAGCAAGAAAAGGCAAATAACCGACTTCGTGACATTTAATCTCACAGTGTGCTTTGGTTGTTTAGGCTGTGACTCTCTGCGTGTTACCATAGTCAATTAGACACTGTTCTTGCGTTATTGTCAGTGTCTACAGTAGAGTTTCGTAGCGTTTGTCGATAGTTGTTTGTTTCTCTGTGCAGTGTAGTTTTACACCGTCTTTAGTAACAATGTTAACTGTGATTGCTGCGTGCATATGCTAGCAGAGTTTGTGACACTTTGCTCTCATCTCCAGGCCCTGTTGGCTTCGGTTACGTAGCTTGAGGCTGCAGCATCATTGTTGTGGCCCAGCTGAAGGAATTCAAAGAACATCTTGTACGATCCACGAATCTGTCGGTCGGCCTGCACCTGTGGCCACTCTAGCTACTGCCTGCACTGAGCTTGACCCCGTGGTCCGGAAAGAGGTCGCCTCAGGACGTAGCAGGCTCCAAAAGACTTCCCAGAGTACCGAACTTGAGGCCTAGCCGGTTAGTCTGACAAACCGGTGCTTCCTGTGGCTGACACGGTCCCCCCGCCAGATGCAATTGCTTGTCCTGTTTCAGACACAAAGGTTGGGATTATGGGTAGCAGGGAGATCCAGTGGTAGGCGCGTTATAGGATTCCTTAGGGACATGCTGCTGAGTAGGGGAAGAGAACAAAGGTGCATATGTGTACACACCGGGTGGAATCACACAAGACGAGAAACGGGTCCATCCGGATGCAATGAAGAGCAGATGGTGCTGCCAGCTGCAGATTGTGGCTGACAGCGGTACCAACGATCTGTGTCGCTAAGGATCCGAAGTGATTCATTCTGGTATATAGCGGCTACCAGAACTGGCAAAATGGCTCAAATGGCTCTGAGCACTACGCGACTTAAATTCTGCGGTCATCAGTCGCCTAGAACTTAGAACTAATTAAACCTAACTAACCTAAGGACATCACACACATCCATGCCCAAGACAGGATTCGAACCTGCGACCGTAGCGGTCTCTCGGTTCCAGACTGTAGTGCCTAGAACCGCACGGCCACTCCGGCCAGCCGAACTGGCAAAGCTACTTGTCTTGCTTGCAAGATAAAAGCAGAGCTCACCATTTGCAGAACGGTCGACAGAATAAATTTCAGACGTCTGGTACAAAAGGCGAATGAAGTGTCTGAATCGGAGGCAGTTCTGCGACCGTGTAGGCTGCAGATTTGCAGACTCGCACCATAGGGTGGTGGGGTTCGTGGTTTCGCTAAATAGGTCAAGAGTCCATCACACGTAGGAGGTGGCTACGTACGTAATGGGGGCTGTGAGACGTGGACTAAACGGTTTTTTAATTTAGAGGCGCGGGGGATAGCCGCGCGGTCTTGGGCGTCTTGCCACGGTCCGCGCGGCTCCGTCGGTCGGAGGTTCGAGTCCTCCCTCGGCCACAGGTGTATGTTTCGTCCTTGGTGTAAGTTAGTTTAAATTAAATTACGCAGTTTGAAAGCTTACGGACCGATGACATCAGCAGTTTGGTTCCATAACACCTTACCACAAGTTTCCAATTTTTTTTTTTTTTTTAGGTTAGAGGGCCTCGGGAAACAAAAATGTTTTTAGTCTCAAATAGTGCAGGTCGAACACACGATGAACCTAGATCTAGGAATCATCAGTAAAACAGTTGTAAATATTTGTAGCCAGATTGGGAAAGTAACAGAGTCCCAATCACGAACAGAAGTCACTAATGCTCAAATCGTTATAGGCACTGAAAGCTGTCTAAAGCCGGATATAAGTTTAGCCGAAATTTTTCCGTAGGATCTAACGGTGTTCAGAAAAGACAGGCTAGATGCAGTTGGCGGTGGCGTGTTTGTGGCTGTAAGAAGTAGTTTACCATGTAGCGAAATTCAATCAGGTAGTGCCTGTACGTTAGTATGGGTAGAGCAACCAAAACAAAATAATAACTGAACCCTTTCCCCTATCTCCCAACTGAGGTGACACAATTGCTGAAATGTTCAAAGACAACTTGAATCAAATTTCAAACACACACCCGGTTCGTTCAGTTATAGTTGGCGTTTACTTCAATTTACCCTCGATATGTCGAAGAAAATACATGTTTAAATTCAGAAGAATGTATAAAAGTCATCCGAAATAGTGAAAACGCATTCCCTGATATTTATTTCGAGCGATTAATTCATTAGCCCACTCGAATAGTTACCGGCTGTGGAAACACACTTGACCTCTTAGCAGCAAACAACCCTGAGCTGATAACATGTATCAAAATGGATACAGGGATAAGTGAACTGCCAAATCCAATAAAAATAAACGAAGAATATATCTATTCAAAAAACAAATAAAACTTCGTTTCCCGCCTTCCTGAGATACGACCTCCACGCCTTCCAAATTGACAGTGTATACGTAGATCACATGCAGCTTTAATTCAAAGAAATGATGTCGGCAGTTATTTTGAGATTTATATCGAAAAAATTCATAGAAAACAGAGGTTATCCCTCACTGTACACAAAACGTTTCAGAACACTATTGCAGAAACAACGAAAAAAGCATGTCAAATTTAAACCAACGCAGAATCCCTAAGATTGTCGATCTTTTACATAATACTAAAATCAGCGGCGACATCAATTAGAGATGCTCATAGTTTCCACGACGAAACTTTGTCCCGAAGCCTCACAGAAAATCCAAACAAATTCTGTACATATGTAAAATATGCTAGCGGCAAGACACAATCAATGCCTTCTCGGCGCGACGATAGTGGAAATACTATCGATTACTGAATGTCGCCTTCCGAAATTGCTCCACCAAAGAAGACGAAGAAAATATTCCAGAATACGAATCCAGAACAGCTGACAACATGAGTGACATAGAAGCAGATATCCGCGGAGTAGTGATGCAACTTACATCACTCAATAAAAGCAAGCTTTCCGGTCTAGAGTGTATACCTATTCGATTGTTTTAATAGTGTGCTGATGCCACCAAGATTCAAGAAAGGATATTAAAAAATTCAGCCTTCAGTTGCAAGGTAAAATTTTATTAGTTTACCTAGGTTTCGATGCCAATAATGGTATCTTCTTCAGAACAAAAATTAAATTATTTTGAGGGCCAAACGTTGGCCATGTCATAGAACAAAACTATTCCGTGACATGGCTCTCAAAAAATTCAATTTTTGTTCCGAAGAAGATACCATTATTGGCATCAAAGATCCATTATTGGCATCGAAACCTAGGTAAACTAATAAAATTTTGCCTTGCAACTGTAGGCTGAATTGCTTAATTTCTAAACAATTCACGGTTGCTGAAGCGCTGCACTATGTTAAAGATTCAAGAAAGGCGATGGGCCCGCATCTCGTGGCCGTGCGGTAGCGTTCTCGCTTCCCACGCCCGGGTTCCCGGGTTCGATTCCCGGCGGGGTCAGGGATTTTCTCTGCCTCGTGATGGCTGGGTGTTGTGTGCTGTCCTTAGGTTAGTTAGGTTTAAGTAGTTCTAAGTTCTAGGGGACTTATGACCACAGCAGTTGAGTCCCATAGTGCTCAGAGCCATTTGAACCATTTTTGAAAGGCGATGGGATAATCTACTGAACTACAGGCCGATATCAATAATGTCGATATGAAGCAGGATTTTGGAACCTACAGTGTGTTCTATATGAAATACCTTGAAGGGATCTATCGACACAAAATCAACATGGATTTAGGAAACATCGTTCATGTGAAACAAAGCTATCTCCATACTCATACGAAATGATGAGTGCTATCGACAAGAGATTTCTAACTGATCCAGTGTTTCTAGATTTTCAGAAACCTTTTAACGCCGTTCTTAACAAGCGGCTTGTAATCAAATTGTGGTGTTATGGAATATCGTCTCAGTTATGCAACTGGATTCGTGATTTACTGTCAGAGAGGTGACATTTCGTAGTAGTTGACGGAAAGTCATACAGTAAAACTGAAGTAGTTTATGGCGTTCGCGAAGGTATTGTTATAGGCCCTCTGTGCTTCTGACCTTTATAAACGATTTTGGAGACAATCTGAGCAGTCGTCTTACATCGTTTGCTGATGACCCTGTTATTTATGGACAAGTAAAGTCATCAGAAGATCAAAAACAGTTGCAAAGGTAAGATATCTGTAAGGTCTAAAAATTGGCAATTGACCCTAAATAATGAAAAATGTGAGGTCATCCACATTAGTGCTAACAGGAATCCATTAGAGTTCGGTTACACGATAAATCAAAATATAAAAGCCGTAAATTGAAGTAAATACCTATAAATTACAATTACGAGCAACTTATATTTTATAGAACACAGAGAAAATGATTTTGCTAAAGGGGCTGACCACACTACGCTTATCCGCCCGTTTCTGGAGTACTGCTGCGCCATATAGGATCGTTACCATAGAGGATTAACGGAGGACATCGAGAAAGCTCAAAGAAGGATTTCACATTTTGTATTATCGAGAGCCGGCCGAAGTGGCCGTGCGGTTAAAGGTGCTGCAGTCTGGAACCGCAAGACCGCTACGGTTGCAGGTTCGAATCCTGCCTCGGGCATGGATGTTTGTGATGTCCTTAGGTTAGTTAGGTTTAACTAGTTCTAAGTTCTAGGGGACTAATGACCTCAGCAGTTGAGTCCCATAGTGCTCAGTGCCATTTGAACCATTTTATTATCGAGAAAAAGGATAGAGAGTTTCAAGGACATGATACAGCATTTGGGGTGGCGTCATTAAATGCGTTCTTTTTTGTGGTGGTATTTTCTGACCAAATTTCAGTCACAGACTTTCTCCTCCGAATGCGAAAATATTTTGTTGACCCCGACATGCATAGAGATAACTATCATCTCTATAAAATAAGAGAAATCAGAGCTCGAACGTAAAGATATATGTTCTCTTATTCTCCGTGCGCTGTTCGAGAATGGAATAACAAGAATAGCGTAAAGATGGTACAATGAACCCTCTGCGAGGCACTTAAGTGTAATTTGCAAAGTAGCCATGCACATCTAGATGACCAGCCGGTTAATGAATTGTATCTTAACTCAGCTCAATCTCATTGGATTATAAGAGAGTTTATTAAAGAAGTAATAGCGCACAGTTGCGACGCGAAAAATGAAAGCTGACTTTTAAGTACGGAAAGAGGAAATTCATTATCTGATATTATGGAGACAATTCCACGTGCCATTGATGTCACGACGCTTGTAGCAACGTATCACAGATTTCGTTGAAGTTAAAACATATTTTGTTGTTATAAACTAACAGAGGTTTGTTCGCATTTGTCGAAATTTTTCACTGCATAACAAAAATATGAATCCCGTTCAGATCACATCAGCTGTGAATATATAACAACAGGTTAATTGTTTATGTTTCTTACTTTAATAAATAGTAGGAATTTTTTATAGACAGTTGCAGTTCCTAGATTAGCACTTTTTCGTCATACTGATACCTTGCTAAGACGTATTGCCGATGTTTGCCACCTATTGTTGGTCTACATGAAGCTGTTGTCGATCCGAAAAGAAATTTAGCGAAAGGGCATGACGACGGAGCTGTGTCAAACTGTGTGCCAAGTACCGTATCCTCTATGTCTTGGAAATGTACACCCATTTCATTTCACTCTATGCCAGGAAACATTTCCTGCCATACCTAGAGGGTGGCATTCTACTGATTCAAGCTACCCGCTTTCTGCTCTGCTTATAACAGATCAACTACTATAGTTCTCCCAATGTTGATGCCTTTGCCTTCAAATTAAATTGCAGCAAGTCAGTGATGCAATGTACCTTCAACACACAATAAATATTCTATAGTAGAATTCATTCTGTTATGTGAGCAAATATGAAAAGGAAACTTTAGTTACTTACTCTATCATTCTGATCATATTCCTATACAGACGTGTCGTAAATAATGTTTTAACTACCAACAAAGTCAAGTTTGGAGACGCAGCTTAACTTCATGATCCTGACTTTAAAAACGGTTCGCAAATTCCATTCGGAGAACCGTAACCGTTTTTAAAGCCAGCATCATGAAGTTTTTGATGGAGTTAGATGAGTAAAGAGTTAAATGAGTTGACATGACAAAATGCGTCACATTTTTAAAGTCTGAACTGCTTCACGAGAATGTTGCTTGATTGCAACAGCAACAGTCAACCCCTTCTTTCCCATACACCACAGGAATTTATCTCTGGTCCTTTCTTGGGAAAGTACTGACATATCTTACCCACAGAGCCCTCACCAGCTTCCTTAAAGAAAACAACTTTACCACCCCTGAGCAGTTTGGCTTCCGTCCAGAACTCAGCACTGTTCATCAGTTTCTGAGTCTTGTGGATCACATTTGCAGGACGAGAGTCAGGAAACGTACCACTGGAGCAATCTTTCATGAATCATAGAAAGCGTTCAACGAAGTCTGCCATATTGGCTTAATCTTAGACGGTCCCATTTAGGCATTCCAGTCCACACGGTCAGAGTGACTGACTCGTTCCTAGCGAGGATGCAGTACTCTCTTAGGTGCAGCAGACATGTTAGTTCGATCAGGAGTGCTGTGCCCGGGGATCCTCAGGGTTCGGTTCTGCGCACAATTTTATACACACTCATGACCAACGACGTGTTAGAATTGGCAGGTTGTGAAATCGTGCTGTGTGCTGACGACATAGTGGTGTAAATGGGCAGCAGCAACATCAACGCCTTAACTAGAGATCTACAAGAACAACTGACGGCGACGGCCAGTTGGTATAATGTCTGCAAGATAAAAATAACTCCAAATAAAAGTGTCGCAGTCATTTTCACGAGCCGGCCGCGGTGGTCTAGCGGTTCTAGGCGCTGCTTTCCGGAACCGCGCGGCTGCTACGGTCGCAGGTTCAAATCCTGCCTCGGGCATGGATGTGTGTGATGTCCTTAGGTTAGTTAGGTTTAAGTAGTTCTAAGTTCTAGGGGACTGATGACCACAGATGTTAACTCCCATAGTGCTCAGAGCCATTTGAACCATTTGAGCCATTTTCACGAGGAAACTATCCCCATCAATTCGTCAGAATTCAGTGGCTTGCAGAAATGTACAGTGGAGCGTGTCGGGGATCTACCTCGGCCTTCAGTTGAATAGACGATTCTCGTCTGCAAAATCCGATAAATAGAACCGGAAGCAAAGTTTGCTTTGCTGACAATCATCTGTATCCACTCCGTAAGGATGGGGGGCTGATATTGAGGATGAAGTTACGGCTCTACACGTGTGTCACCCTTCCGACGATGCTCTGTAGACCGAAGGAGTGGTCCATGTGTAACACATATTGATTAAGAGTAGGTTTATTTTAAGTAAATGTGTATTTGAAATTTATGAAGTGTCCATTCTGTGTTGTTTGAACTCCATGATGTATGGCAAGAAAATTACAGTTTTGTAATGTATATATGTAAAAAGCAAAAGAATGTGTTGAAAACTTTAATTATTATAATATAAATATGTTTGTGAAAGAAGTATGTTTGCTAAAAACCGGTTCATGCTTAGGGCACTTGTATTTCTAACATGTAAACGCTGTAGGGAAGTGGTGTGATGTTAAAGGCGGGTTTGGTAGTCGAACAGATCGGGTCGTTTGTGTGAACGGTACGCAGTGAGTGGCTAGCCTTAGCACGGTACACCTCGACGGTGCTAAGAGAGGCAACTGGAAGCTGCATGAGAAGAGATTTTCCTCGGATATGGATTTGGCCATCATTTGGTACTGACGGAATAATAGCATGACTCTAATATGTTGAAAATCCGACACCAAGAAGAGATTTTATATAGCATTCGCCCTTCAAGAGCCGTAAGTACAGTTAGCCCCCCATTTTGCCTGTCACTAATCTTCGCCACTGCTTCAGACTTCATACATTCAGTTACGTAGTGTATATCGGCGTGGACCAGTTAATTTGTGAGTTGTTTCAATAATAATCACATTAAACGTCAATTAGTGTTTGAAGCCATAACTTCAACCCTGATCACGAACCTACGCAGGTTCCTCACCTAATTGCTACCAAAACCGAGTACCCTTATTTAAATGAACAATCCTGGCATTTGCTTGTTTAAAAGTGAATTTTTGTCTAAAGTAAAAGGAGTAGCAAAAGTTAAAGTAGGATTACAGTGCAAGATTGTGTAAAGATTATTGCCCAGAATACCTGTTTCACAGATGATTAAAGTACAAGGACATTTAAAACTTTAATTAACCGATTTGCGGTAGTACTATTAGAAATGAAATTACAATGAAATGAGCACCCTTAGCTGCTAACAGGCGTTGACGTACGTCAACAGGGACAGATAAAAGTGTGTGCCCCGACCGGGACGAAAATCCGGGATTTCCTGCTTACATGGCAGACGCTCTATCCATCCGAGCCACCGAAGACACAGAGCATAGCACGACTGCAGGGATTTATCTCTGGCACGCCTCCCGCGAAACCCACATTCTCAACGTATTGCCCCGTACTACATTCGTAGTCTCCCCGCCCATTATAGTCATTAATCGCGGCGCGTTGCCGATTCCCGTAGGAGTTCGGCCACTGTTTCTGCATTCGCACAGAAGAAGAAGATGGTCAAGTGGCCGGTGAGCCTTAACTATATATATACTAAGATGGTATCTGTCTTTTCGGACAAACAGTGCCCGAACTCTTACGGGAATCGGCAACGTGCTGCGAGTAATGAGTATAATGGGCAGGGGCACTACGAATGTAGTGCGGGACAATACGTTGAGAATGTGGGTTTCGCGGGAAGCGTGTCAGAGATAGATCCCTGCAGTCGTGCTATCCTCTGTGTCCTCGGTGGCTCAGATGGATAGCGCGTTTGCCATGTAAGCAGGAGAATCCGGGATCGAGTCGCGGTCGGGCCACACATTTTCATATGTCCCCGTTGACGTATGTCAACGCCTGTAAGCAGGTAAGGGTGCCCATTTCATTGTAATTTCATTCTAACGAACTGCATGGTCACCGAGGGTATCTGTTCTTTCCGACATTTCCGAAAGGACAGACACCATCTTAGTATATATATTAGAAATGAAGTTATACACATTTTCAAACACAGTGTAGTTTTGGGGCCCTTTGTCAACGGTTCCTTTTGAAGTTAATTAAGCCCAGCGTTGCATTTTACTACCTTGCAAACTAATTTAAGTAACTGTTTAGCTTTTAGAGATAGTTTTTACTTTTGCAATAATCAAAGGACCTTGCCTAGTGAATCTATACCAGTTTATGGGTCCCCATTATATTCTCCTCCTGTTAAAAAAAGAAATGAACTATTACCGTTACTAAGGAAAATTGATATATGCAGTGAAGCTTAAAAAGTGTATTTAATGTATTATTTATCTTTATATGTGTTATTCATGTCAGTCATGATAGAAGCCTCTCATGTCCAAAATTAGTTCTGCACTTCATGCAGTGATGTTTCAGTATTTTGATAAAATAATACTATTGATTGTGGCCGTCATCAGTATGATCTCGGTGCAGTTTTGCTCCCATAATTTATTTGTGTGTGTGTTTATTATTAATAACTGCTGCTGCACACAGTAGAGAGTGCACTGTGGCACTTTGTATCCTGTTTACTATTCAAAGGGCAATCTCAACAAAAGTTAGTTCAATAACAAATATCAAATTTTCTCAAATATGTATTTTAAAATTAATATGCCTAAGTAGGCTGACGAGCTTTCATTTTCTTTCTTTCACTTATAATTTTACCACTTCTGTTAATTCCGAGGTTTAAGGCTCGATGGCTTTACTTTTAACTTCACAAATTATGAAATTATAGTCCGATACCCCTTTCCATTAGACACACACATGGTCAAACTCTGAAATACTCTCAGACGGTAACATTTGCGCGTTCCACGGCACGTTAGTGTTATACATCTCAATAAGATGCTGTTACTTCAGAGCAGGATCCTTTGCACCGTATGCGGCTCTGACCGGTACACGCCAAAGGCACACACACACACACACACACACACACACACACATACATACATTAGGGATCTCCTAGTCGAGCCATCCATGTTTACCTGCTCTATGAGGAAGCATTCATTTCGACCCATCAACTCATTCATCATGCAGTCTTCACAGTACCCTGACACTTCAGATAAAATAGCCATCTCCAAACTCAACCTACAATGTAGGCAATAACTGACTACAGACCATACTCATACATACAAATAAACATTCAGATCTCTGATAACTACTACCTTCCATCAACATTCAAGCCAAGCTAGAAATCTGACGCTCAATGCGTTGTGTTGCTTGTATGAATATAAGTCAAGTTGAGGCGTTAGTAGCAGAGCACTTAGAAACGAATTTACAGCACACACACTAACACGGGAACTGTACTTGAGTTAGGTGTTTGCTTACATCTGGTGCGGAATGGTAGACGTTAGACGGACATCGTCAACTGAAGGCGGAACTGTCGATTGGGCCGCAATTATCTTGTTACTGTTTGACAAATTTAAGCTTCTTTTCAGAACAAAATAAGTATATATGTGCATTAAGCGAAAAACGAAGTTAGTATATCATTTTGGCTCCTATAAATGTTAAAAATTACGTGCGGACGTTAGAAAATTCGCCACACTGGCTGCTATATCTTAACGAAAACAACAACAGGACTGAATAGATTTTGCATGGACTGTCTTACTCATGCCGGAGGTTCGAGTCCTCCCTGGGGCATGGGTCTGTGTGTTGTTCTTTGCATAAGTTAGTTTAAGTAGTGTATAAGTCTAGGGACCGATGACCTAAGCATTTTTTCGGAATTCACACAGATTTGAACATTTGACTGCCTTAACTTCATCCTCTATATCCTGTAAATTCATTTCAATTTGTAACATTTAAATCTGACGACATCGTCGTATTATAACAAACCTAATACACTCATTCCCAGTACTAATACGAGTAACGCCAAATTTACTCTTTTCCATGAGGTAAAATAACTGTACTCTTTACAGAATTTCGTATTTCGTATTAGCATTTGCCAACATGAATGAATTTTATGACAAAAATTAGGAACGGAATCTCATGACTGTCACCTCGTCTCACTAACTTGATTTTCCAATTGTATTATTTGCACAAATATTTCTAGACAACACCACAATCGTTCTTATGAATAGATCATGAACTACATATACCTAATTCTACTTTTAATTTGATGTTAAGAAAAATACTGAGTTTGTACAGCTTAGGTTTTCATGGGGACTTTCTTGCGTAAATGCTTCGCGGAGTTCTTACAGCTTCATATCTGTATTCAGTTTCTAAATTCATTTCCATTTGTAACATTTAAATCTGACGACATCGTCGTATTATAACAAACCTAATACACTCATTCCCAGTACTAATACGAGTAACGCCAAATTTAGACTTTTCCATGAGGTAAAATAACTGTACTCTTTACAGAATTTCGTATTTCATATTAGCATTTGCCAACATGAATGAATTTTATGACGTTAATTAGGAACGGAATCTCATGACTATCACCTAGTCTCACTAACTTGATTTTGCAATTGTATTATTTGCACAAATATTTCTAGACAACACCACAATCGTTCTTATAAATATATCATGAACTGCATGTACCAAATTCTACTTTTAATTTGATTTTCAGATAAATACTGAGTTTGTACAGCTTAGTTTGTCATCGCGACTTTCTTGTGTAAATGCTTCGCGGAGTTCGTGCAACTTCATATCTGTATTGAGCCTCAGTCGACAGTTTCATCAGCCATCCTCGGCACGAAATTTCAGTAGGTAGCTTGGTACCTAATTTAGTCGGTCGATGTATATAGTGGCCACATCATGAAGCCATGGAAATTCCATTTGGTGTCGGAGATAGTATCGCTGTCTGTAACTGAATAACAGTAGTAGCGATCCAGTCTTTCATTGGGCGCAGAATTTCTTTAAGTTCTTCTGTGGTTGGACAGTTCACCGAATACCACGTCTCCCCGGGATTTACTGATCTAAGTGTCAGCGCACAGAGCTTCCACCATCTAGACTAAAATAAAACAACTTTAAACATGGTGATATACAAGAGAACTAAAACTGTTTGTAAAATTGAACACCTCGATTCCTAGATCAGCTATCTAGGAAAAATATTTCAGAAGAACGGCTGCAGCCAAAGCGACACTATGCCAGCAGATTCCAAGAAACAAAATCACAGATACACTAAGTCATCAGAAGGTGATCAGTCTATATTTCTACTGAAATTGAACAAATAAAGGGAGCAGCGTCTTGGGCAGACACGGTATTCAATTAATTTTCCAACCTACCAAGAAAATTAGAGAGATGGTGTCCCCAATAACAGACAGCCTAGGTGTCGGTGTTTCTGGAATTTATGGGAAACCTTATGAATGTGATGGCAGTTACGACGGTAGGTCAACACGAAAGCTTTCAGAACAATGCCAGAGCATCGAATAAGGCATTAAATATGACGATTTCGACAAATCAGCTGTCGCTGAACACAGCCTCAGACACAAACAGACGATGTTTGAGGTAACGTAAATATCATCTCATGTATCTGTCTACTGGAACACCGTAATCAAAAAGTTGTTTAGATCAGGATGTGTAATAATGGTTGTAGCTGGGAAAGGGCCTTACCGTTAGTAGTGCATAGAAAAGGGCGCTCGACGCTGAAGGCAGGAAAGAAACAGGCTGTGTCATCCACCATCTAATAAAATCTGCTTGTTTAGCAATGCTCTTGAGTCATCAACATAATCCGTGGTAGCATATGGAAGTTTCGCGATTTCGTAATGTCTCCATGACATAACTTGAGCAACTAAATAACGGGTCACTGAAATCTCCCGATGATGTCGGAGAAGGGAGTCCTTGAAAGGTGACTACCAGAAGGTAATTTTCACCTATTCACAAATCACTCTGAAGCTCTGTTGGCGTGTTTAAGAACAAAATAGGAAGTATAAAAGTTGCTGGTGATATAAATGTAGATATTCTTGGAAACTCTTCCAGTAAGAACATATTGGAGCCAGTATCAGTGTTATTCAACTGAACTCATACTGTTAACTTGCCATATGGGGTAACTAAGGACCCAAAGACAGCCACTGAAAACCTCTTAACCGAATGCTGGTGATATAAATGTAGATTTTCTTGGAAACTCTTCCAGTAAGAACTTATTGGAGCCAGTATCAGTGTTATTCAACTGAACTCATACTGTTAACTTGCCATATGGGCTAACTATGGACCCAAAGACAGCCACTGAAAACCTCTTAATCGAAAAGTCTAATGAACAAAATTATAACTCTAATAACAAGTAGTGGCTAATATCACGACATGCAGCTACTTTTGCAAAGTGTTAATACTGATCAGGACACAAAATCTACTAAATCTGAGTTCAAAAGGATAGTCAGTAAGCCAAAAATTGATTATTTTACTAAAACTTCTGAAAGACACGAATTAGAGTGGCGTGTAGAATGTTCATAGCGCGAATTAAAAATACAACAGTTTTTTTAATATGGCCGTAGTTTATTTGAAAACTATTTTCCCCTAGAACTAACACAGATTAGACCTAAGCCTATAAAAAGCCTTGAACTAATCAACAAAGAAAGGTCTTCAGTAAGACAAATAGGAAAGTGTGTCTACCTGTCAGAAACAGCTCTGATGTAAATGCTCTACATCATTAAAAACATAGTGTGAATTACTGAAGATAGTCATACGGACATCAAAGCAAATATGTTTTCATAAAAGGATAATCACACCAGCTAACAAAATGAAGACAATATGTTGTACAGTAAAGGAAGAAACTGTTAGAAGAGATGAAGAGGAACACAAAGCATTAAGAGTAAACGTTGCGCAGGTAACAGATGTGTGCAATGTTGCTGAACTATTCATTAAGCAGTTCGTAACTGTTACTGTAAAGATGGTGTTGTCAGGTTCAGTAAATGCTGCCGTGGAACACCTTAAAACAGCTATTACAAATTACTGCAGTAATACGAGTATGACACTCACAACACCAGTAGAAGCGATGTCCAGATTTAAATCAAAATAATCTTAGAGGCTGTGATCGATTATCAACATAGTTAACTAAGCAGTGTGCTTCTGTGTTCAGTGACATTTTAAGTTACTTGTGTAGCCAGTAATTTACCTGCGGAACATTTCCTGAATGTTTGAAATATGCTGAAATTTATCCTGTGTGTAATAAAGGGATTGAGAAATTCTATCAAACTTTCGACCAATTCACGTCTACCCACATTCTAAAATATTTTGGCAAGGATAGTACACAGTCGTCTTCTTAGCCATATGACCACAAATAAAATATTATCCAAGTTACAGTTCATATTTCTAAAGGGTTCCACTATTTAGAAGGATACCTACACATACAGTGAGAACATGCTTAATTTTTTGACAGTAAATTACTGGTTACTGGTACATTTTGTGATGCGTCAAACATATTTAACTGTGTAAGTTACAGTACCCTTGTAAGTGAGTTGGGATATGAAAGTAGCAAAATGGTTCAAATCCTCTATCTCCTCCTCTGACAGAAAACGAAGGGAACCAGTAGGAAAGAAACGTGTATTAAGCCATCAGGCATCATCCAACTGGGAACCAATAACATGGAGTGTCACTCCAAGATTCCATCTTAGCACGCTTACATTTTCCTGTTTATACCAATGACTTTTCATCAGTAACATTACCTGATACCAATTTTGTTTTGTTTGCAGATGATACAGTGTTTGCAGTAAATAGTGAATTAAGTGTAGTCTTAGAAGGATTGGCTAATGAAATTTTCATGGACATCAATAAATGGTTCCTAGCCAATTCTTTGCCACTAAACCTTGAAACAACTTGTAAATGGTTTAGTGCCATCATATGCCTAAAATATGACAACAAGCAGATATAAGAAATTGACATTGTTAAATCCTTGAGATTACAGCTTGACAATCAAGTGAGCTGGGAGGAACACACCACATAACTGCAGAAACTCGTAAACAAATCTCTGTTGGTAATGCGAATGTTGTCAGATGCAGTTGATATAAATATTAAAAAGCTGGCGCTTGTGCTTCACTTCATTTCATGGTGTAATACGGGTTTACTTTATGGAGTACCTCACAAATCCAAGCTAAGGTTTTCTGAGCCCAAGAACGTGCAATACTAACTATTGGTGATGTGAACTCCAGAACATCCTGCAGGGGTCTGTTTAAGGAACTGGCGATACCAAGTGCTGCTTCCTACCATATTTGTTCCTTAATATAATTTGTCATTAAAATATATATCTTTTTTGAAACCAACTGCTCAGTTCATGGATTCAATACTATAAATTGGAATAACTTGGACAAATATTTACAGTCAGTTACTTTGGTGCAGGAAGGTGTCCACCATTCAGAAATATACATTTTCAGTAGCATTTCAACAGTCATAAAAAGTTTAACTAATCATAAAATTCAGTTTGAGAAGAGTCTAAAGGTTTTATTGATGGCCAACTTCTCCTATTCTATGGAAGAACTACTTAGCAGGAATGGGTGATGTACGTGTGTTACTAACAATATGTCATAATGTGATTATTTTGTACAGCCTGAATTCTGTACATATATTGTGCAGTAATGCGATCATTGTAAACAAGTGCTGTAAAAGGTTAATATATTTATATTTAAATGCTTATTCGATTATGAATAGCTACATTAACCTAATAATTATCGCATGCATCTAAGTGAACTGAACATTTAACATTTGTTGACAAGTTTGTGTCCTTTAAATATAAACATGGTTAAGATGTTGTATTTTTGTACAATTCCACGTCCACTACAGCAATTTCATTTGGGATCTGTGGAAGGTACATTACACAACCGTTATTATTTTGTAAATATTTACTATGTATTCTTGTAATCTGACATGTTCCTCATCTCTGTTGATTTCCGCACTAATGATCAACTGGAACAGAAAGTACCATACATCTAATCTTGTCTGTAGACTCAAAAGAAATGTGATGGCGCAAGAACTCAGTGTAATATTCGTTAAAATGCGATCCGTTATTACCTTATTCCATTAAATTTGCTATCCATATAGATTACAGTATAAAACTGGTTTAGGTCATGCATAACAATCCACAGACTGGTTGTAAAGTTAGAACATTTGTCGGAAGAGTATGATCCTGAGTGAAATTAAACTGTCGTATGTTCATCCATGTGCAAATGTTTTATTTCGTCGAACTGTTCCTGAAAGTGTGAGTCCAGGTTGCAGGAGAACATCTGTCAGATCCATAGGTGTGAAGAATTTACCGAGTGTGATACTTTGGCAACTATCAAGTAGTCTGCTGCGAAATGAGTGGCAACAGTGAAACAAACATTTTTGCACTTTTTGTCCCCTTTTTTTCGGGATACGGCATCTCTTCACTGAACTGATGTTTTTAAAGACACATATCCAAATTTTTATTCCGTATCTACGAAATTTTCAACTCATATACAACCTAAATGCATACCATCCACAGAATGGAACTAACTGTTTATCGGTAGACAGGTTTTTGTTTGGTGGCTAATATTTCCCAAGATTGTGAATTATGGCTTCCTAAATGGCTCTGAATGCAGTAAAATTTAGTTTTCTCTTGAAATGTCTAACTGTGCGTTGTGGTTGTAAATACTGGTTATCCGCACTTCTTTCTCCACAGTACTCGTACATTCGACAGATTGCTTTTTAGATAACCAGCTGTTACCAAAACACCAAACAGAGTTCTTATCTCTACACTTTCTCAAATTATTCTCAAAATTCTTTTCCTTATACACCATTTCATCGTCGTTGATAGCAACTATTGAATTTTCTCTGTAACATCTGAAGAAATGTGTAGGTACCTGTCGGTGCTACAGTGATTTTAAAAGGGGTTAGTTTGATTGTATCAACTTTAAATTTTATTATGTTATGGTTCCTTAAATTTATTTCCTCACATGGAATTTTAATCAATACAAACCCATTTTTCCCAAGAACTACTCATTCAGATCTATCAGTATTATTCTTTCATCCTCTAGACTCAAAGGTTATATTAAGCACATCAATGCTAACACTTACATGATTTCCTCCATCAATCTTTTCTTAGACACATTGCGTGACTACACACTAATATGTTTTATATCTACCAGGTATCATTCAAGAACTACTCATTCAGATCTTTCATTATCATTGTTCATCCTCTAGATTCAAAAGTTATATTAGGTGCATCAATGCCAACACTTACATGATTGTATTTCCTATCTTTATCTGCATAATTGGCCATGGCTTCTGAATCTCCATCACGGAAATCGCAGAGGTCATCAGATTCTCCCAGTATATGAGTTATTTCTTCCTCCATCAATCTTTTCTTAGGCACGTTGCTTGACTACAGACTAATATGTTTTATAACTACCAGGTATCATTCAACAATTAGACATTTACATTGCAAAAATGTACAGTCAACTATAATTAAAAAAAAGAAATAAAAAAAGTATGAATTTAGTCTGAGAGTCTCAGCTCATATATTAAAACAGCATTTTTTTAAAAAATACGTGCAGGACTTGAGGGAAAGAATATAAAATCTTAGCGCTTATCATGTATAGGAGGAAAACATGTTACTAGAAAAATAGCTAAAATATGATACTGCAGGAAAAATATTAACAGCTAGTAAAAATTAAAGTGTATCGTAATGAGTCCCGAAGACGGGTTAACACACATGCTGACGAACTGCAGACATCAAGAGGGCTGAGTGCAGCTGAAAGAAGCTAAAAGTAGTCACCATTCAGACGGGAGATAAATCTATTGTAAAGATTAGTTTCATATATCATATGCACTGTTGTCTATTTCAATGTGTTTAACTATTGTACTTAATAATTACTCAATGATAGTGGTTTCTGTCGATGAAGATATTTCTCGCAGAAAGAGGAGTAAATATTAATAAACATCGAACATGGACCCTTCGCCTGGGTAATAGAATTGAAAGAGGCCATGTTACGACTTTTGCATCGACTAGTAATGGAAGCATTGATAGTGATTACGATTTATGTAATGGAAATGTTCACTTTTTATTGATGGGAAACCACAGATCTGTAAAGCTGTAGTAGGCATTTTCCAGAAACAGTGTATGGTTCTACAATGCGTCGCTTGCCCATTACCATAGTGTTTTTGGACTGCATTCTGGTGTGCTGTGAACATGACTAAACAGCCTATAAGGTGGCCGCAGCAGCCCGTTTCCTGTGCAGAGGAGTCTGAATCTTCTCACAGAAGTTTACACGTTATGTTGAATGTTGTGTACTCTTATCACAGTGTTGTTCGAAACTTTTATGGGATTTACCAAGTCGTCTTCTCTTTCTCCTACTTTTTTGCCGGTTTTCGCAACCGGAGACTACTCGTAAAGAACGGGGCCATTCCCAAACGTCGTTTCGGCTATCTCCCCGGCTGAAGCCTCCGGGGGCACATCGGACTTCGCCGGTCCCCTTTTACTACGGTGTTACCGCCGCGACGCCGGAAGGCCGCACATACGCTGTTTACACAGCACAGTGTCGGCAGCCGTAAATTATAGTGATGCAGAAACCATTGCGGGGCCGGGGGCGAGGTCGGCGCCGGCGCCATCAATCAGCGCGGCGGCAGGTCGGCCGGTGATGGGCGGCGTTTGTTGCGGGCCGCGCGGCCATCTTCAATCTCGCCGGATGGGCCGTTAACTGTAGTCCCCCTTGTTGGTTCATCAGGCGGCGGTCTCGAGGGCGCACTTCGTCAGACGGGGCTGGCCACTCGTAAAACGCGGACAGTCCATCAGGACGGCGCCAGACGCGACTTACGACCCTTTAGGGTGCCTCCCCCCTACCATCCCCAACCCCTCCGCTGCACCTGTCGTGCAGTTAGCACGCTCCCTGCTTATCAGTATTGGAGACTGATGTTTAACTCTCCTGGAGGTGAAAATAGAGCGACTTAGACAGGTGCGCAGTTTGTAATCGACAGTCTGTAAAGAGGGCACTTCCACAGGGATCTGTTCTGGGTCCGTTGCTTTTCATGATGTACACGACAGCAAGGTGAAACTATCTCAATCTGGAACAGATATCGATGGATGACAGCGTAACACTCCTACGTCACTTTAATTAGAAACAGTCCTGGTTGCAAAATATATTTTTATTAACAACACGTTTCGACTTCGTGGGTTATCATCAGACCAAAATGTATTCGTTTTATATGTTTTTAGGATTAGTGATAATTCACATTCAGAATCGTCCTTTAGCATCTGCCCCAAATATTGCATATTTTGTTATCCCTGAATATAATCTGAAGGAGCCCCACGAGGGTGGAACATGTTTTGTTATGAAAAGAGTAAATTGACACCTCGACTTTTTACCGTTCAAGTATTCTACATACGGTTGTTGTATCAGATGGCCTAATGGAGTGGATGATATTTTACGTTCCTACGTTTTTGTACCTACATACGTATTGTGCTAATCATAATGAAATTCGTGCCGGTTATATCCTTACTAGGTTTCTTCCTTTTGTATTCACAGACAACCTTAGATGATCGAATGAGGACATACGTCTGTGCAAGATCTGACATTATCTGCATCATTTATATGTCATACATAAGGAGAGGTCTGAAGAGTGCTAGCAGTATCTCCTGTAAAATACGATACTTGAAGTTATCTAAGTTGGTTGTCGCGAAATATATACTACTACTTTTTTGGAATGTCTACTAATTCGAACAATTGAACACGTCTTTTGCACCCTTCTCGACATTCGAAAGTATCTTTGACCATTTTCATCGACGTTCCTTCTAATAGTTCCATATTCTGTGTTAGTCTTACATAACATGGATCTCATACACTGAGTAGCGTCTAAGAATCTATTGTACAAGAATTCAGCACAGAAGCTGATTTGTGGACAAGTTGCATCTTCCTAGTACCGTATCAACGAAGCGCAGCCCGCCATTTTTTTTTTTTTTTCAACCAGCGGAATTGTATGGTATTTCCAGTTCGTACCTTCACAAATTTTAGTCTCAGGTATTGGTATAAGAGAGCTGACTCTCGACGAGAATCATTAATCTAGTGTTCGAACAACAAGGTTTCAAGATTGTTGAAATTCACGATCATGCATTTTATATATTAAGACCCGATTTCAAGTATTCAGATCACGCTTGTATTTGTAGGACAATAGCTCGAAATTGCCGCAAACGTTATCGGATATAATTATCTCATAGATAACTACATCTCCTGTGAAAGGCTTAAGATTACAACCAATATTATTCTCTGAGACTTGGACGTACAACATATAGACGGACAGGGACAGGAACAACAAATTATGATAGCTGTCGCAGAGCACTGCATCTCCAAAGGACGTAGCTAGAATTATGACGGCAGTAAGTTGTTCAAACAGACCAAAACGTTCTATGCTGAGATTTTTTAAAGGAGAAATCAAATGGTTGAAATGGCTCTGAGCACTATGGGACTTAACTTCTAATGTCATCATTCCCCTAGCACTTAGAACTACTTAAACCTAACGAATCTAAAGACATTACACACATCCATGCCCGAGGCAGGATTCGAACCTGCGACCGTAGTGGTTGCGCGGTTCCAGACAGCAGCGCCTAGAACCGCTCGGCCACTCCGGTCGGCTTTTAAAGGACAGATCTGGCTACACGATGAGCTCATGAATGGAGACCTACGATTCCAGGTAAATAACCTAGGGATCTAGTCTCGATGGGCTCAGACCACAACTGAGGGTCTGTGGATCGATTGACGCCATTCTTACTGAAGAACTGAGATCACAACAAGAAGAGAAGCCTCCTCCACGTCACCAGCGTCCCGAGTCCCGCAGTGGTGGCACAAAGAGTTAGGGCCGCATTTTGTGTCACCGAAAGGCATTTCTCTCTCCACCTTGCCAGCGTAAATGTACCTAGATACCAGGGGTACGGGATCGGTAGTATGAGAGAGGAGCTATGTTACACGATATCCACCAGTCATCAGGAGCGTCTGAGAATGGCAACAGTCATCTTGCATAACCTGGATGACACCACCTGACTCATTTCTCCTGAATTCACACAGCGGGTAAATCTAACAACAAATGCAAGAATCGTGAATACACCACAACAGAAAAAAGTGTCGTGTGGTCTCCTTTTCTAGATACTGATGGCCATTTAGAAATAAATAAGATACGAAACAGATCCCACATGTCACACTAAACAGGTCATGGCACTGTAGCAGAAGCGACAAAAAGGGAGGTCACATTTAAAAGCATCCAAAGCCTCCAACATTGATGACACTCTACGAAGCCTCTAAATTAGAATGTTCTTCAACGAGAGCTGCTTTTAGTAGTTACCACAACCAAACTCCGTCTCGAAATCATGCAAAGATACAAAGAAGTTCAGGTTGTATGTAAAGTACTTCAGCAAGAAGACCCAATTACTACCTTCATTGAGAAATAGCATGGTAATGTGCCACAAAACGGCCTTGCGGCAGTGGTAACACCCGTTCCCGTCAGATCACTGAAGATAAGCGCCGTCTGGCTGGGGTAGCACTTGGTTGGGTGACCATCCGGTCTGCGAGCGCTGTTGTCAAGCGGGATGCACTCAGCCCTTGTGTGGCAAACTGAGGAGCTACTTGATTGAGAAGTAGCGGCTCCGATCTCGTAAACTGACATACGGCCGAGAGACCGGTGTGCTGACCACATGCCCCTCCATATCCACATCCAGTGATGCCGGTGGGCTGAGGATGACACGGCGGCCGGTCGGTTCCGTTAGGCCTCCATGTCTGTTTAGTTTAGTTTTAATGTGCCACTAAAGTGAAGTTACTAAACATTCCTTCACTAAAGAAGACGAAGTAAATATTGCAGAATTCGAAGAAAGAACAGGTAACAACAGGAGTAACTTAAAAATAGGTATTCCTCGATGTAACGAAGCAACTTAAGTCACTTAATAAAGGCAATTCTTCCTGAGAAGACTGTATATCAATTGAATATCTGTCCGAGTAAGCTGATGTAAGAGTAAATTATTTAGCATTTTGAAACATGTACCTCTAATATGCTTGGAAACAATGAATTATCTCGAAAAAAAAAAAAAATCATCTACTCACACATAGTCAGCACGCATTCTGAAAATAACGTTCTTGTGGAACACTACTAGTTCTTTATTGACAGTAAGTAATGAGTGCTAACGACAGCGGTTCTCAGACTAATTCTGTATTTTCAAAAGGCTTTCAACAGTGTTCCTCACAAGTGGCTTCTAATCAAATTGCATGCCAATGGAATATCGTCGCTGTTGTTCCTGTCAGCAACGTCACAGTTTGCTTTAAATGACAGAAGTTCCCCAAAGAAATGTTAATGATGCTCTGCTTTTTCTTATCTGCCTTAACAATTTAGGAGACAACCCGAGCTACCCTCTTACGTTGTTTGCTAGGGACACTATCGCTTACTCTATACGGAACTAGGGAGACAGTGAAAACCAAATACAAAATGATTTAGACAAGATATATGTAGAGTGAAAAAAGTAGCAATTAACTCTGTGGTTGTTGTTGTTGTGGTCTTCAGTCCTGAGGCTGGTTTGATGCAGCTCTCCATGCTACCCTATACTGTGCAAGCTTGTTCATCTCCCAGTACTTACTGCAACCTACATCCTTCTGAATCTGCTTAGTGTATTCATCGCTTTGTCTCCCTCTACGATTTTTCCCTCCACGCTGCCATCCAATGTTAAATTTGTGATCCATTGATGCCTCAGAACGAGTCCTACCAACCGGTCCCTTCTTCTTGTCAAGTTGTGCCACAGACTCCTCTAAAAAAATGGCTCTGAGCACTATGGGACTCAACTGCTGAGGTCATTAGTCCCCTAGAACTGAGAACTAGTTAAACCTAACTAACCTAAGGACATCACAAACATCCATGCCCGAGGCAGGATTCGAACAGACTCCTCTTCTCCCCAATTCTATTCAATACCTCCTCATTAGTTATGTGATCTCCCCATCTAATCTTCAGCATTCTTCTGTAGCACCACATTTCGGAAGCTTCTATTCTCTTCTTGTCCAAACAATTTATCGTCCATGTTTCACTTACATACATGGCTACACTCCATACAAATACTTTCAGAAACGACTTACTGACACTTAAATCTACACTCTATGTTAACAAATTTCTCTTCTTCAGAAACGCTTTTCTTGCATTGCCAGTCTACATTTTATATCCTCTCAACTTCGACCAGCATCAGTAATTTTGTTCCTCAACTAGTAAAACTCCTTTACTACTTTAAGAGACTCATTTCCTAATCTAATTCCCACAGCATCATCTGATTTAATTCGACAACATTCCATTATCCTCGTTTTGCTTTTGTTGATGTTCATCTTATATCCTCCTTTCAAGACGCTGTCCATTCCGTTCAACTGCTCTTCCAAGCCCTTTGCTGTCTCTAACAGAATTACAATGTCATCGGCGAACCTCAAAGTTTTTATTTCTTCTCCATCGAGTTTAATACCGACTCCGAATTTTTAATTTGTTTCTTTTACTGCCTGCTCAATATACAGATTGAATAAAATCGGGGAGAGGCTACAACCCTGTCTCAATCCCTTCCCAACCACGTATTTTACCCCTGCCACCTTCAAAATTTGAAAGAGGGTATTCCAGTCAACATTCTCAAAAGCTTTCTCTAAGTCTACAAATGCTAGAAACGTAGGTTTGCCTTTCCTTAATCTTTCTTCTACGATATGTCGTAAGGTTAGTAATGCTTCACGTGTTCCAATATTTCTACGTAATCCAAACTGATCCTCCCCGAGGTCGGCTTCTACAAGATTTTCCATTCGTCTGTAAAGAATTCGTGTTAGTACTTCGCAGCTGTGACTTATTAAACTGATAGTTCGGTAATTTTCACACCTGTCAACACCTGCTTTCTTCGGTATTGGAATTTTTATATTCTTGTTGAAGTCTGAGGGTATTTCGCCTGTCTCATACATCTTGCTCACCAGATGGTAGAGTATTGTCAGGACTGTCTCTCCCAAGGTCGTCAGTAGTTCTAATGGAATGTTGTCTACTCCCAGGGCCTTGTTTCGACTCAGGTCTTTCAGTGCTCTGTCTAGCTCTTCACGTGGAATCGTATCTCCCATTTCATCTTCATCTACATTCTCTTCCATTTCCATAATATTGTCCTCAAGTACATCGCCCTTGTATAGACTGTAAAAAAGAAAATGTCTGAAGTTCTCCACATGAGCACTGAAATGAATCCATTATATTTTGGTTACACGATAAAAATCACAGATTTAAAACGCAGCAGTTGTGCTAAGTACTTAGGGATTACACTCACGAACTACATAAACTGGAAATATTTCTTAGAACATGCTGCGGAGAAGGCCAACGAAATACCGCGTTCTTTTGGCAGCGAACGTAGGGGACGCAACAAAGCGCTACAGAAACTACCTGCACTACACTTATTCCGCTCCTGGAATGTTGCTGCGCAGTATGGAGTCAACGAAGAGCAGCTCGTTTAGTATTATTACCAGAAAAAGGACGAGAGTGTCACGGATATAATGAGCTAGATGGGGTGGCAAACATTAAAACGAAACCGTTTCTCCGAATGTGAAGAAGAAACGGTTTCCGCCCACTTAGATCGGGAAAAATCATATTCGTACTAAAACAAGGGAAATCAGAGTTCGAACGAAAAAATTTACGGTATTTGTTAGTCCCATGTGCTATTCGAGACTGGAGCAGTGGAGAAATAAGAGGGTTGGAACTTAAATAGTGACAACTATTTTTTCACAACCGAGACAAAAGAGTTACACGTTTTCACCTGTTACTGTTTTTGAAATTAGACACTAGCGTTGTGTAGAACCCATTGCCAGCGATGTGGAAGGCGTAGTATCGCAGTAGCAGAGCCTGTTCTGTTGATGGTGCGAATGGCGCGGTCTACTGCCTGTCGAATATACGGAACAGTTCTGAAGCAAATGGCACGAAGCCAAAACTGAAACGCCAATCCAAAGAATGGCGTCGTTATGGGTCACCGCGAAAGCTGAAAGTGCGGCAGAGCTCCCGTGTTGTGAAAGTTATAGTGATTTTCATGCACGATTGTGTTGGTGCTATCCTAACGCATTACGTTCCTGCATGGCAGACCGTCAATGCGAAGACCGTCAATGCAAAGACCGTCAACGCAAAGTATTAGAGTTCGTTTTTTGGAGCATCACTTGGGACCAGCTTTGCGAAAGAAGCGGCGACACTTTCTGCGGAACCCACCCATCATTTGGTACGACGATGCACGGGCGCATTCAGCGCAAGTTGTGGCTGCTCTGCTCGATCGATGGGACTGGGAAGTACTGTACGATCTACCATACTCCCCGGACTTAATTCCTTGTGACTTTGATTTGATTCCGAAGATGAAGGCACCAGTTCGTGGAAATCGCTTCAGAACTGTTACAGAGATTCGACAGGCAGGACACCACCCCATTCGCACCATCAACAGAATAGGCTCTGCTAACGGTATCTACGCCTTCCACATCGCTGGCAACGGGTTCTACACTACGCTGGTGACTACCGTGAAGGACAGTAACAGGTGCCAACATGTAAGTTTTTTGTTTAGGGTGTGAATAAATATTTGCCAGTATTTAAGTTCCAACGCTCGTAGTCTGTGAGTCTATGAACATTCTACCAAGCACTTAAGTGTGAAATGCTGAGTAGTCATGTAGATGTGCATTTCCCGCTGAGATGGTAAGAGAACGGACTCACATCGTTTCTTGCAAAGTACGTCCATCACATTACATCATAAGTCGTCAAACGGATCACTAGACGAGCTAGACTAGCCCTGCTGAGTGAAAGCATTCTGTACAAACAAGGAGACCGCGATAGGACTCTTCGTGGTTCACCTACAGACTGCGTCAACACACTTCCCTCAGTCGTGTGAGTGGACATCCGCAGTCTGCCGGTCCTATGTCAACAACGCACAGCAGTCGGTAACATGACAGACAAGGCGCTGAGTACTAGAGAACGTTTTCTAATAAAATTGTTTATGGTTGTTTAACTGCTATGGGAATTCGAGCAAAACTTCACAAAAAATTGCTTCTCAATCTTCAGTAGTTACGAAGAGGGTGGCTAACCCTAGCAACCCGTACATGTCACTACCACAAGGTGGTTGTAATTAAAGTGCTGTTACTCATGGAAATCCATCGTGGGCTGTAATAATCATTTGGTAGGGAAAGAAACAATAGTTCAGATTTTGGCCACCAGCCAAAGCCATAACGTAAGTGAACAGTATGGGTGTCACGAAAAGAGAAGTGAAGCTGGTTTAGTGAACGGCACCATTTACAGTGCTGTATTATCACCGAATGAAAGGTCTGAGGAGAGACCTGATGTCATTAAATGGTTTAAAGACTATGATAAGAAAATTCAAAAACACGGGGAGCCTGTTGTGGCATATGGAAGAGGAATTCATCCTATCCCAGTGGAAGTCAGTGATGAGGTTATTGTTGCTGTAACTGACCATGCAGCACTTGCCCCTGGTAGTGGCAGTGTTCGTGCAGTGTCACGAGAATTGTCCACCCCATTGACAACAGTACGGAAAACTAATCGGTCTACTTTACACTAGTACCCGTACAAGATTTAGACGGTGCATCAACTGAAACCTCATGATCCGCACCAAGGTTCTGAATTTGCTCTTGGTTTCCTTGCACGGATCAGATTTGATGACATGTGGCAGGGTAATGTGTTGTGGAGTGACGGAGCACATGTCCCATTACAGGACACAGTGACTACGCAGAACTGTCGAATTTGGGGTAGTGTCAAACCAAGTGTTGTGCAAGAAGAGACACTGCACTCGCCATACGCGACTGTAGGGTATAGATTCACGTGCACCTTTATTCTCTGTCCGTTCTTTGAAGAGAATACACCTAGAGGGCCTGTCAAGTGTACCGTGGCGTTATTGGGACCTCCTTGTACAGCATGTGATTCCTGATCTGGAGATTTGGAAATTTGTGGAAAGTGTCTGTGGGACCAAACTGCTGAGGTTATCGGTCCCTAGGCTTACACACTACTGAATCTAATTTAACTTACGCTAAGGACAACACACACACCCATGCCCGAGGGAGGACTCGAACCTCCCACGTGGCGGAGTCGTCGAACCGTGGCAAGGCGCCCTAGACAGCGCGACTATCCCCGCACGGCAGCTTTGAAAGAACACAACTGTGTAGATACCACCGTTTTCACACAGGATGGGGCAACGCCTCATGTCCCTCGCCCAGTGAAAGACCTGCTTAATGCAGCCTTCCATCAACGTGTTATCTCCAGAGGTTTTCCCAGATGTATGACCTGCAAGATCACCTGATCTGAAATCATGTGACTTTTTGTCTCTAGGGATATCCAAAAGACTTCGTTTACCAGGGACAAGTTTGGTGTCTACGTGATCTGAAGGCAATATACAGGAACACTTTGCTGAGATACCACCGGAACTGTTGCAAGCAACTCTTGATCACCTCGTTTCCAAGATGCAGCATCTCGTCGACGTCTTCTGTGCTCATATTGAATACATTGTGTAAACAACGGTTAATAATAAAATCGATACTACGTCTTCTGACCTTTTCTGCCCATGTCCCGTTCCTGACCAATTATATGTGGAAAGATTTATGTAGGCGTTTCTTGCATCAACAGGTCCAGATTTGCACCAGTCTAAATCGGTTCCGCATTAACGCATTAGAATGTCTACCACGTTTCGCTGCCATACAATACCTACATCCAATACTGGACCTCAGCGAGTAGCTAAACATTAATTGTAGCTATGATCTCGATGGAAGACGTCCAAAATCTCTGTTACTGGTCAGAACCAAAATGTGTGATTAGCTATTTTATTTGTATGAAATAACTGCTGCTTTCGGCATATCAGAAGAGAGACAACAAAACTGAATTGTTGAGGCTCTCGCCTGCCGGCCGGAGTGGCCGAGCGGTTCAAGGCGCTTCAGTCCGGAACCGCGCGACCACTACGGTCACAGGTTGGATTCCTGTCTTGGGCATGGATGTGTGTGATGTCCTTAGGTTAGTTAGGTTTAAGTAGTTCAAAGTTCTAGGGGACTGATGACCTCAGCTGTTATGGCCCATAGTGCTCAGAGCCATTTGAACCATTTTGAGGCTCTCGCCTGACGTATTAGTTGTTCCCTTTCGTCGTCAGAAGATCCGGAGGCTACAGCCAGCAGGTAGTATGTCAGAGAGCTCATTTTACACGAGGATATGAATACAGTTTTTTAAAGGACATCGTATTCGCCGTTGATTGTAGAAACTACTTCTATGAAAATTGCAGTTTTGGCGTTTGGGCCATTATCAAATTGTACTGCAAGAGATTTTGTTTCAGTACATGTCAGACTTCAAAACCCTCCGGCATGAAAACATGTTATTGTCATTTTCGCTCCAGCGGTCTCAATCTACATGTAAACAGTATGTTAGAACATTGATTAAGAGCGATTTATGTGAAGGACATTAACACTAGTAGTATATCATGTAATTTACATTATTTTACGACGTACGGAGATTAGTGTTCGATTGATGTTACTGTATTTCTATAATGAAAAATCTGGGTTTTGACGGAGACATGTATTCACGTGGAAGGATTTTCTAGTTTGACATGTTCTGAAGCAAACTTTTTTGCGATAGCATTTGGTAATGGCCCAAAGGCCGAAATTCTGATTGTGAAAAAATTAGTTTCTACAGGTAACGGCAAATACGACGTCCTTTAAAAAATTCTCCACGACTGCGAAATCCGACCATGAGAAGGTAACCAAATGAATGTAAATTTGTACGTGAAAGCCAGCATATTTGTTGTGTTCTAGCCGGCCGTTGTGGACGAGCGGTTCTAGGTGCTTCAGTCGGGAACCGCGCTGCTGCGACGGTCGCAGGTTCGATTCCTTCCTCGGGCGTGGATGTGTCCGATGTCCTTAGGTTAGTTGGGTTTAAGTAGTTCTAAGCTTAGGAGACTGACGACCTTAGATGTTAAGTCCCATAGTGCTTAGAGCTATTTGAACCATTTCGTTATGTTCTGCACAACGACATATGCAAAAACATATCTGTCTGGTATATCTGGACAGAATTAAAGAACCCAACAGATTTCATATTACCACTGACTACAGTTGATGATATGTACGTTCACTGCTACACAACCGAAAAGAAACGCTACTTTGAATCAAAGTTGGAAACCGGTGATTCGCACTTCAGAATTTACGATTCGTAAGGATTCCACAATAATGAAACAACATCAGTTTTGAACTAAGACTTCGTCGACGCAAATGGATGAAAATACCGTTTAAAATGTATACTATGAGAACGGAAAAAATTGTGTTTGATCGGGGAAAAACGCGTTCCCACAAAGCAGCATTGGAAAAATCAGTGATTAGAGATAAGAATTTTCGGATCCTTCACCACATTCAACTCACTTCTCATCGTAAAACTTCCATCTTGTGGAATGAAATCGTGCAGTATAAAGGTTATGTAGATTTACGACAGTTGAAACTTTAATTGTGGCAACTATTTATTTACAGCTCGTACAAAATAGATACGTATTTCAAAGTTTTACTGACCTTCAGGGTAGTCACCAGCATTGTGTATAACCCGTTGCCAGGGATGTGGAAGTCGTAGGATACTCTTAGCTGTGCCAGTTGTGTTGACCGTTCGAGCGGCGCGGGCTATTTCCCGACGAATTTGTAGCAGTTCTGAAAATAATGCCCTGAAGTGTTTCCTTCAGTTTAAAAATCAACTTAAGCTCAAGTGGGTTTAAATCAGGGGAGTGCAGTACATGACATAGCACTTAGCATCCCCGTCAGTCAAACAAATCAGTAACAGCTTGCACTGGACGTCCTTGACCATTGTCCTGCAGAATGATGGTGAGGTCCTGCAGAAAGTGTCAGAACTTCTGTCACTACGCTGTTCATTTTTGGAACAGAACCTACAACCAGCTTAGAGACAGATGTGATGACATTTTCTGCTGGACCTGACCATCATTTTGCAGGACAATGTTCAAGCACGTACAGTGAAAACTGTTACTGATTTGTTTGACTGATGAGGCTGTTATGCGCTATACCACATTCTGCAGTCCTCTGACTTAAGCCCTCGTGATTTAACTTGATATCTAAACTGAAGGGAACACTTCGCGGCATTCGCTTCAGAGCTTCTACAAATTCGTCGGGCAATAGACCGCACCGCTCGAACTATCAACACAACTGGCACTGCTAAGAGTGTGCTATAACTTCCACATCGCTGACAACGGGCTGTACACAATGCTGGTGATTACATTGAAGGTCAGTAAAACTTTGAAAGACGTATCTATTTTATACGAGCTGTAATTAAATAGTTGCCACTATAAAAGTTCCAACCCACGTATATAACTGTTTTGCAGACCTTCAGATTTGCCAATGAGAGACGAATCAGCTGAAATAGCGTAGGCTACAATGCTTGGTCCAAGTCTTCAGGAAGTATGAAGGTAACAGTTACTAAATAACTGATACAACAAATAATAAAGAACTGAAATATTCATTGTCTTAAACAGAAACATGGGTGAAGAAATAGTCGCTCTAATAAAACGATCACTAACGAACTCCTTAAAAATCAGTTTACTTTAAGTATGAGTGTAAACCATAACAAGTAATGTAAATGTACAGAGATTTGTTTAGAATGTGAGTAGTCCAGTTCTTTACCGTAAACCAGCCACTGTCAGTACAACCTGCAAATTATATCGAAGAGTGAATAAAACACATATCACTCTGGATATAACAGCGTTTTCCCTTAATAAAATGTTTGCTATTTCACAACGTGACTCATATTCAGCATTACACACACACACTTGCTGTGGTAAATCTAATCTCTATTCAGAATGCAGTTACTTACAGCAGTCTCTTATTACTAGTTTTATGTGTTAGCATTACGCTCATATTCACATTATGCCAAGTTATTTAACGTACTGAGAGATGTAGAGTCAGTCCTCATCTACCGGAAGTCCGGCGAGCCAATCAGTGGGGCATCCATCAACGTCAATCACATCATGAGAGAGCCGTCACAGCCCGCTTGCTCAAATATTTCCCAACCATTGAAGAGAACTTTAATCGAAGCCGATTTTACTTTAACGAATTTCCATCAAATAACCGTGTGTAATAAAAAACGTTGGAACCTTTAGGAAGTTATTTTCCACACTAATGAATATTCCACAGCTCTTATTGCCGTTCCCCCTAAGACACTTTCTTGTCATCGTGATCGCCAAAAACCCCAACAAAGTGACAATTATATAAGAAATTGTTAATATGAAATCTTCGCGTTCGTCAGCTGTAAAACACCTAGGTGGTCGATGACACGGCGTAATAGAAATTATTGAACTTTGTTTTCAGATCTGCCTAAGGCGGCACTTCAAGTAATTCGCGGGAGAGGTTTCGAACAATTCTGAAACTGAAAAATTACTATTTGTGTTTGAGAATAGAATTTGCTGCTTTCAAGGCTTCTGTCGCTAGAGGTGTTCGTTAAACAAATCTTGTAACAAACGACTGTAACACATTATACTAAAGCGCTGCAGATTTCTACTCTTTTTGTCGTTCCTTCTTAAATAAACGCTTTACGATATATAATAATGCCTTTTCTGTCAGTAGCTATGACGATAATTGAAACTATAAATGGTATTTTTCTCTTTTTACAAGTGAAATGTCTGGCCAATTAATTACTAACGTAGGCTTAAAAACAAACAAAAAAGAGGCACATACGAGAGTTTCTTTGCTGTCCCATCTCGTCAAGACTGGTCAGTCCAGTCCAGCTATCAAAGTAAGAAACTTCAAACCGAAAGCGGTTAAATAATAAAAAGTAAAAGAAACGACAATTCTACTCCATCTGTTGGTGTCTTAAGACGTGTTACATTTACGCAACACGTTTCCCCAATCTTACTTCCCATTCTGAAGCAAGATCAATAAACTATACGGACATATTATTTTCACCTCTGAAGCTCAGAGCATCAAAAGACTTCTAACCTTTAGTATTGTTCGTTAAGTGGGTGTTTGCGAAGCTTGCTCTGTGAGATTCATGGCTCCCAGAACGTTTTGGCACCATTTCCTGTAACGTTTGTGGAAGCTCACACTTCGGCGTGCGATACTAGATATCTACAGAAGGAGATTTGATGGAGATCACTTAGTGAATATGTCACCGGGAGCCAAATGTAACTGTTGTATTCTGCTTCTGGATGCAGCTGATGGTCAAGATGGGTGACATGTGTTATATCTATCGTTGGTTCGGCTCTCCTGTTTCGAATTGGTTTCTACAGATGAATCCGCGTCCAAATGCATCTACCAAGTGATAATGCATCCAATATGAAGTGGGTCTTAATTTCACTGTATGTAGATTATCTCCCATGGAAATCGTTTCGTTCACAATTTCGTACCATAATGCGCTTATTGTGGCTCGTAGCTTCAGACTGTGGATTTTTTTCCCAGATTTTTATCCATTTATAGCGCTAGTATATATTATGTATGCGTTCCATTCGTGAGCCGTAATGAACGGTCTATAAAGTTTGATGTTACTGAAGAAGCGTTGGTTCATTTAATTTTCTTGACTGTTGTTCAGTTCTAAGCAGTCGTATTAGTATCTATCTGTACTAAGTTCATCGTCACATCTTATCCTGGTCGCGATAAACACTGAAACAACGGTTTAGATATAGTATTTTTCACTGTCGGATAGTATTCTTTACTAACTTCCGATCAACATTGTAGTTCATTGTGATTGTACTTCCTTAAGACATAATCTCCTTTGGCGATGTAATAATTATATGTTTCGAAGGGTACTTTCAAATGTTCCCCCTCCAAATGTACCAGCTCACTCAAGCTGAAAGACGTTTGGCAGTGACATTAGGTATCGGCACACATACACACGTATTATTATTATTATGTGCGATTGGACCCATACGGATCACGCAAAGCTTTTCCGATTCAATTTTTTAATTCTCCAAACTTCTCTCATTCTTTCCCCAAGAATTCTCTTTCTTTCCTCTGTCCATTTTGTCCCCTGTCTCTTGCAAACTTCATTCTCGGGTTGTACTTTCCAACTATTGATTTTTTACCTGTATACATTTCTGTTTATAACTTCTGACGAATTTATTTGTGCATTTGCTAGATCTGTTTTGGTTTCTTGTATCCAGGGTATGGTTTTCAATTTTTCAATGTATATTAAAATTTTGCGGGAGAGTCTGGGTGTTGGGAGTCTGTGGATATGACCGTAAAATTTTAGTCTTCTTTCCCTGATGTCTGCGGCGAGGTTAGATAATTTTTCTGTAGTTTTCCGAGACTGTAACCTGTATCCATCTTCCGTTCTTTTTGGGCCAAGAATCTTTCTGATGATGTTGCGTTCCTCTTTCAGGATGCCTTCCAGATCGCCTTTTCTATGGAGTGTGAGTGTTTCGCTGGCATATAGTGCTTCGGGCTTGATTACTGTATTGTAGTATCGTATTTTTGAGTGAATGGAGAGACACTTTTTATTGTAGATGTTGTGGGTTTTCCAGTATGCTCTTTTCAGTTTTTGCAGTCGAACTTTTTGTGCAGTTTTCTCTCCCCCTGTGGGTTCTAGGACCTCGCCTAAGTATTTAAAGAATGGAACTCTCTCAATTTGTCCATATTTTGTAGTCAGTTTTTGAGTTTCAAATTTTGAGCAGATGAATTTGGTTTTTTGGAAAGAAATTTGTAGCCCAACTTTTTTGGCGCATTCTTTGAGAATGTCTATTTGTTTAATTGCTGTGGTCTCGTTTTCTGCAAATGCCAAGCATGAAATTTTAATACCTTCTTTAGATCTTCCTAGTTGTATAGGCTTCCAGTAATTTTGATTCTTCAGTTCTTTTTCCCATTCTTGGATGACTTTGTCTAAGACGAGGTTGAAGAGGAGAGGAGACAAGCCGTCACCCCGTCTGACGCCGGTTTGATCAGGAAGGGCTCTGATATTTCACCCAGGAATTTTATCTTAGAAGTTGTGTTTGTGAGCGTTTCTTTGATAAGGTTTAGGGTTTTCGGATCGAGTCCTAGCTCCTCAAGGATAATAAAGAGAGATTGCCTATCGATTGAATCATAAGCTTTTGCGAAATCAACAAAGGAACAAATCATCGGACTGTTTCTGACTGCTTTGTATTTTAGTGTTGTCTTCAAATTGAAAATTTGTTCTGGACAGGATCGGTGAGGGCGAAAGCCAGCTTGGTATTCACCAATACTGTGTTCGAGTTGTTCTTGTGTTCGTTAAAGAAGACAAGCTGAGAGGATTTTATAAGTGACTTGGAGAAGGGAGATTCCTTGACAGTTGTTTATATCTGCCATGTCTCCCTTTTTATGCAGTTGATGAATTAGGGCGCATTTCCAATCTTCTGGTAGTTTTTCTGTCTGCAAAATGTCTGTGATGATTTGAGTGAGTTCTTTGAGGGAATTTGGTCCAAGATTTTTAAGTAGTTCTGCAGTGATATTATCTTCTCCGGATGCCTTGTTGTTTTTCAATCTATGAATATGTCTTTGGATCTCCTCTAGTGTAGGTGGTGGGGATTCTGGATTTGTGTAGATAGCAGTTTCTTGAGGGAATCTTGAAGAAGGTTCAGGGCAATTGAGGAGTCCGGAAAAGTATCTTGCCAGCTCCTCACAATTTTCCCGATTTGGAGCGCTAGTTTTCCATCTGGTTTTCTGAAACATAGATTTCGTGAGCCGTATCCATTGATTCTCCCAGCAAAGGTCTTATAGAAGTCTCGTACATTATAGTTACGGAAATTTTCTTCAATAGACTCACACTGTTCCTTGAGGTACTTCCTCTTGACTTGTCTGATTGTTTTTGCCACTTGTCTTCTGGTGTTGTGGAAGTGATCTAGATTTTCTGGGGATTTTTTACTGTTATACTTCAGAAAGGCTTTCTTTCTTTCTTCCAGCGCTTTTTCACATCCAGAGTCCCACCAGGGGTGTTTTGTGTTCTTTTTCAATGGGATCAGTTCTTTTGCTTTCTTTGTAATTTTTGTTCGAAATTTTTCCCAAGAGTCAGCTGGTTCCTTTTCCCACTCCTCCTTCAGATTGGTTTCTTTGATTGTTCGTGTGCCAATTTTCATTATGTGTGTTTTCTTCGGATAGAATTTTTTGGGGTGAATTTCACTTTAATGCGTGTTAAGTAGTGGTCTGAGTCAATGTTCGCCCCTCTGCGGACTTGGACATCATGGATCTCTCTCTGTGCGAAATAGGAGATGGCAATGTGGTCAATCGGATATTCGCCGATCTCTTGTATGGGGGACCTCCAGGTCTTTTGTTTTCTAGTTTTTTTTCTCAAAGATGTAGACATTATTTTTAGATTATTTTGTTGGCATAGTTCAATTAATCTCAGTCCGTTTCTGTTGGTGAATCTGTGTGCTGGATATTTTCCTACAGTTTTTTGGTGTTCTTTCTCTCTCCCTATTTGTGCATTGAAATCTCCCATTAAGATTTTGATATCATCCCGGGGAATTTTGGCCATGACTTCTTCAAGTTTAGTCCAGAATTTTTCAGTTTGTAGTTGGCGTTTTTTGTTGTCTATGTTTGTGGGTGCATGAACATTTATCAATGTGTATTTCTTGTTGGCGCACTGGATACGGATGGTCATGAGGCGATTATTTATGGAAGAGACCTCTCTAATTGAGCGTAATATATTTCTGTGCACCGCAAATGCCATGCCCAGGAGTGGCGTACCATTGGCAATTCGTTTGTCAGTCTTGCTCTTGAAGATGCGGTAGTTTCCATAGTCTATTGTATTTTCATCCGTGAATCTAGTTTCTTGTTACGCTAAGATCTTAATTTTTTGTTGGTCTAGCTCTGTTACTAAGTTGCGTAATTTTCCAGGTTGAATTAGAGTCTGAATGTTAAAGGTACCAATGTACATGGGACCTTGGGACGAAGTTTGCTTGAGAACTCTGATCGTGATGGCCCGGGTTCCCCAGAATCCGAAAACCCAGTTGTCGTCTGTCGACGAGTGGATTGGTTACCACCTGGGGTAATTCTGCCATTACTCTCACGAATCATGATAGCTTGTAAGTTTTGGTCCAGTGTTTCCACTGGGTGTTTAGAACCAGGGATTGTCAGTTCCTGGAGCATATAATACAGCCGCACCTACAAGATGGACAGACGCTGACCTAGCTGCCGCTCGACTCGAGTACAGACGCATTGAGGATTTGGAATGTGAGATTTTTTTTCAAGGTTTTCTTCTATAGATCCGCCGTGTTCTGCGTTAACAGGGTCACCTCGTGTAGGAAGTGGCTCTTCACCACGCACGGACGGTCTTGGTCGTAGCTTCCTCAGAGGCAAAGGTCTTGCATACCTCCTCAGCTCATCCCTGGGGTGGTGAGGACCAGTACTGAGTCAACCCCAAGCAAAGGTGCTACCTCTACCAACCACCTTGACCCCCATACACACGTATATATATATATATATATATATATATATATATATATATATATATATATATATATATATATATATATATGGCTCTTGAAGGTAGAACTTTTTTTTTAGTCACTCTATGAAAATTGAGTGAGGGGTCTCTTGGAGAGTGGACATCACTACTTTCTTACCACTGACTCTTTTATTAATAGGCCTCGTTAACAGTCCATTAACTTTGCTTTTTGAGTGTGTTGCTATGATGCATTCTTTTATTATTTTAAGAAAGGCATCGTTAAACAATATACGTTTCAAACCTTTGAGCGAGAAATCGTTATGTAACTTACAGAGTGCATTATCTAAATCAAGGAATGCTAGGGCTGTTTTGGTCTTGCAGGACGATGAGGTACGTGATGTCTATGTATACTGGTATCATATTTAACACTGAGGGTCCGGTTACAACATTGGCCTCATGATGTTCAGTCAATGTCGATTTTATTCCGTTATTCATTATGCATATAAATAGTTTGAAATTTGATTGCTCGATGATTTAATAAGGGTCGTTGAATGGGGTATTTTCGCATAAACATTATTTAACCTTCTCTGAATGGCGAAGGAAAAATTTAGTTGGAGAGCAATTGAGCGAATATCTTCGTAAGTTTTGCATCACTGATGTGCCACTCATCGGCATGGAGTTACATTGGCAGCCCATCTAAGCCAGCTACTATCTGTTTGGAGGGTCAACAATTACTTTTTTTTTATTTTCCATGCACGTTATGGTTTGTACTACAGTTGCATTATCTGTAGGGGTAACAGATGTTTCTGTTTCTTCTAACATGTCACTAGTCTTCGATTGTGTGTAAAGGCTGGTAAACAGGTTCAGAATATACTCCTTGAGAGGCTTAGTCGTTGTGGGTCCACAAAATCGGTAATTACCTTCTGGTTAGCTCTGCTAGTTTCGCGAATATTGTGATATACTGAGTTGGTTTCATTGGGAACATCACTTACATTACGCGCCAGAAGTTGGATTCCGATCAAGAATTGTCTCGCTACAGCAGTTAATTTGGGTTATGCATGCTTAATCGTTGTGTATTTGCAGTTATCTTGGTGTCATTCTTGTAACTGTCTCGAAATCATGTGAAAAAATACTCTCATGTATGTCGCATCCAGTGTGGTTTCTCTGTTGGAAGATTCTTCATGCATGTTTGGAGGCTTGGTTTTGTCAGCTGCATCCACCATTCTACGCGATCGGTACATGTTGCTAACCATCGGTTTCATTAATTCGACAGCCGGAGTCAGAAGCATCTTGTTTACGTAGCCTGTTTATATGTTTGTATTAGCAGCACTATAGACTGTAATTAATATCGCTGACAGCGTTCTTCGCCCTCGGTAAGAGATTCGGTGGTTCGGTAGACTATCAGTTATCAGTTAGCGAGTGGACGGGTGGGACGTGCGTCCTTCATAGAGACTCAGTGTTGGTAGGACATGCGATTCAAAATGAAGATGGATGTAATTGGTAATGTTTCGGTAGTGGAATTATTTTTGGAACTGCATGTCACACGAATAAGATAAAAATTTGCTAAATACATCGTTTTCTCTTCATAAAAATCTTTTTTTGGCTAACCATATGCCTACTAGTAGTTAAGAGTCTATAGTAGCAAGAATCTTTTTACTTAGCCGGCTGTAATTGCTCCATTCTGTAACTGCTGCAGTTCATGTTATGAAGATTTTCTGTGAGGTAAGTGACTTAGGAAAAGTGTCGGTTATTGTTAGGATTGGCTCTAATTCAAGGCCATTCTTTTGAGCTAATTATTTGTCATATTATCATTCAGATCAGTCAGATTGCGTTGTGCTTGTATATTGTGGATAATAAATGAGTAGGTTAAGTTTGTGTTGTCTCTGTCAAGGAAAATTCCGTAGGTCAGTGTTGAAATGATAAAAATAAGTAACGAGACAGCAGAAGTTGCATTCAGCGGTTTAAGTAAACACAAGGAAGTTTCACCTACTCAGTTATTTCGTAGTCCCACACAAACAAGTTTCACTTGTAACAATGATCTGCCATACGCCGCTTTCTAGGACAGTTTGTAGTCCTGCGAGTTCTAGAGATATGCTACATGGTAGCCACTGTGATCGGAGAAACAACTGGCCGTATTTCGCCACTGGTAACTACTGGTTCCCGTTTAAATACAACTGGTCGAGCTTATTTGTGGATTCTTTACTGGTATACGTCAAATCGGGCGCTTTCCGAAGGAGGTGTATCCAAGAATCTTTTGGTTGAAAAACCTTGTTGAAGTAGTTGCAAAAATTAAAATTGGGAATTAGATCCAGTTTATTTAGCACACAGCTAAAATTCCCACAATTACTAAGGTAATGTAAACTCTGATAAACGAGGTAGTGGTTTCGATCTAAAAAAATGCATCTCTTTATCTTCGCCCAGTACTTCCCACAATTGCATAAATGTTCACTGATAAAATTGTGCTAGACCCCACTAGGATTCATGTGCCTGAAGGTGAAAAAACTTGTTTTGGTTTGTGTGCCCTGTTTGAGTAAATAGCTGTTCTGCTTTCAGTTCTTATTTTGAAAATTGCAACATACAGGGTGATTCAAAAAGAATACCACAACTTTAAAAATGTGTATTTAATGAAAGAAACATAATATAACCTTCTGTTATACATCGTTACAAAGAGTATTTAAAAAGGTTTTTTTTCACTCAAAAACAAGTTCAGAGATGTTCAGTATGGCACTCGAGCAATATCAACCCGATACTCCAACTCGTTCCACACTCTCTGTAGCATATCAGGCGTAAAAGTTTGGATAGCTGCTGTTATTTCTCGTTTCAAATCATCAATGGTGGCTGGGAGAGGTGGCCGAAACAATCTTTTAAACGAAAGATTCATCTGTTTCCATTTGAGCAAGGATAAACTCACAGAAATCGATGCTTTTAATCTTATCAGCTGCAGATAGTGCTTGAACCAATTTCAGACGATAAGGTTTCATAACTAATCTTTTTCGTAGGACTCTCCATACAGTTGATTGTGGAATTTGCAGCTCTCTGCTAGCTCTGCGAGTTGATTTTCCTGGGCTGCGAACAAATGCTTGCTGGATGCGTGCTACATTTTCATCACTCGTTCTCGGCCGTCCAGAACTTTTCCCTTTGCACAAACACCCATTCTCTGTAAACTGTTTATACCAACGTTTAATACACCACCTATCAGGAGGTTTAACACCATACTTCGTTCGAAATGCACGCTGAACAACTGTCGTCGATTCACTTCTGCCGTACTCAATAACACAAAAAGCTTTCTGTTGAGCGGTCGCCATATTAGCATCAACTGACGCTGACGCCTAGTCAACAGCGCCTCAAGTGAACAAATGTACAACTAAATGAAACTTTATAGCTCCCTTAATTCGCCGACAGATAGTGCTTAGCTCTGCCCTTTGTCGTTGCAGAGTTTTAAATTCCTAAAGTTGTGGTATTCTTTTTGAATCACCCTGTACTTTTCGATGTCAGTGATTTATCGTGTAACCACTTCCTGGATAAAGATGTCTGAATTCGCAGCGTATAGGTAATCACTTATTGCTTTAATTTTAACGCTCGACTCGATTCTGTTAACACTTAATGTTACAGTTTTATAATTCTGCGTGATTTTAACGCAGCTATTATTTCATCCTGTTTAGTCATCCACGCACCACCCAGACCAGTTAAATCTGATGTGTAAGACTTCCAATCAGTTGTTTAAATTGTGTGGATTTCCTGATCGTCGATTTCTTCGTCTGTTCTGGGTTTTAGTCTTGCCTCACGTTCCTTTGCCCTTGTGATTTTTCTGTTTTTTTTTTTTTTCAACAATTTACGATTCCCTCGTAACTTACTTTCCAACTCTTGTAGCTCTTCGGGCGTTTGCTGACACACAAACCATTTTCATCTTCCGAATCTCTGTGATTTGAATCCTATGATTCGTGGACATAAGCTTCTCAGTCTCAAGGAAGTTTTTTATATTGGTATTGAGAATATGTTCAAGGATTCTGCAGCAAACAAAAGTTAGGAATATTGATTGGTCTGTAGTTTTTCGGATCTGACATTTTACTATTCTTACATATCGGGGTCGCTTGGAACACTGTACTGGGCGAGAGACTCTCAGTAAATGAAAGCTAGGTAAGGGGCCAGTACCGTAGAGTACTCTTTGTAAAATCTAAACGAGATTCCTTCCGGGCCTGGTGTTTTATTTCCTTTCTAATCCTTTAGATGTTTCCCTACGCCAGTTATGCTTCTTACTATGTGGTCCATACGGGAGTCCGTCCGATGGACAAATGACGGTATCTTTGTACAATTCTAATGTGTGAACGGTTTCGTGAACGTGAAATTCGAAACTTCCGTTTTCATTTTGCTATCTTCAATTGCTACACCAGACTGGCCAAGGAACTGAAGAGAAGCCTTAGACCCGCTTATCGATTTTACATGCGCCCAAAAAATTCTGGGATTCTCGCCCAGATCTGTTACTAAAATCTGACATTGGAAGTTGTGGTTTTTTTCAGTTGTATGAATCTCTACCAACCTTCGCTTGTCGTCATTTGTGAGTTTCCTTTTAAACCGAGGGTACAACACACTCTGCTGCCTCAGCATTAGTCGAATTTCGTTATTAAATCATAGGGTCTTTTCCATCCCTTATCCACTTACTAGGCACATAACTCTCCAAACCACGATTTACATTATGTTTGAACTTTGCCCTTAAATCTCCGAAATGCACCTTACTGGAACTAAGTGATGCCTGTTCAGTAGGTGAGATGATAGTAACTGCTTGTCTGCTCTGTCTAGCAGAAACACTCCCCGAGCTTCGTTTACGTATGTATTAACTTCCGTAATCATAGTTACTATAGTGACATCACGATCACTAATCTCCGTTTCTATACTGCCAATGTCGGTAAGGTCTGGCCTATTTGTAACCACAAGGACTACGATATTTTCATTGCCTGTGAGTTGCTGAGATAGCTGCTCAAAACAATTTTAGGAAAAAGTGTTCAAAGCTATTTCGCACGACTGTCTGTCTGTATCCCACGTAATGAATCCATAGATACCCCAGTCGGCAGGTTAAAGTCGCCTCCAATTAGTACTGCAATATCTGGGTATTTACGTGCTACTGACCAAAGAATTTATTTTAATGTCTCTAGAACTGTCGCATCAGAATCGGTTGTCCGGTAAAAAATCCATCAAATAACTTGTTTCCACAAACATCTTTTATACGCTCTCAGATGACTTCGCTGTCACACTCAACTTCGACCTCAACAGAGATAAAATTTTTGTCAACTGTTATGAACACTCCCCCTCCTGTGGCCTCAAATCTGTCTTTCCGATATACGTTCCACGACTCGCTTCAACAACTCGCTAAATATCTCAAAGCCTTCCCCTTTGGGTTTTAGCCAAATCTGAGCCCCAAGAATAATTTGAGGGCGAGACATTTCCTGGAGGGCATTAAATTCGAGATCTTTATTACGAATATTTCTACAGTTTACTGATACAATTGTGACGGTCGAGCCGGCTGGAGTGGCCCAGTGGTTCTAGGCGCTTCAGTCTGGAACCGAGCGACCGCTACGGTCGCAGGTTCGAATCCTGCCTCGGGAATGGATGTTTGTGATGTCCTTAGGTCCGTTAGGTTTAAGACCTCAGATGATAAGTCCCATAGTGCTCAGAGCCATTTAAACCATTTGTGGCGGTTGAAGTGTCTTTATTCCCAACGCCGTTTGAATTCGCTTGCTGCAGAGTAGCTACTTCCTTTGTATGGTGCACCCCTGGCGTGTCAAGTGGAATCCTTCAAAGCCCCAGACGACAATGCAGGTCTAGAAATCTTCAGCCAAGACCGCCACAGAGTAAAAAAGAAATGGTTCTGAGCACTATGGGACTTAATTTCTGAGGTCATCAGTCCCCTAGAACGTAGATCTACTTAAACCTAACCAACCTAAGGACATCACACACATCCATGCCCGAGGCAGGATTCGAACTTGCGACCGTAGAGGTCACCCGGTTCCAGACTGTAGCGCCTAGAACCGCTCGGCCACTCCGTCTGGTGTCACAAAGTCGAAGAAGCCTCTTTTTGAGACCCTCCACTCGGCTCCAAACCAAAGGACCCCTATCAACACCGAGAACGATGCTGCAAGTAACCAGCTCTGCTGGCACCCTGCGCACGGGGCCAGCAGTCTTCACCACCTCCGCCAGACGCCAGTACGAACTGAGGATCGCCTCAGAACCTATGTGACAGGCGTCTTTGATGCCGATGTGAGCGACAGCAGGCAGACGGCTGCACCCTAAGGGACCGGCAGCCACAGCCAAGGCCACCTCAACATCTTGGATGAGGCCCACTGGCAGACATACCGAATGCACACTGGCTTTCTTTCCAGCGCTGAACGCTGTCTGTCTAAGGTGCTCCATAACGCGCCTAATATTGGACCTTCCAATAACCAGTAAACCTCTCCCCCCGTGTGGCTGCTCGGACCTTGCTGAAGGAGTTGCCTCCTGTCCACTCACAGGGTGGATGGGCGAGGCCAGGCTGCCACGTTGGCCTTCTGCCTCGAGTGACCCGAACACGTTACATCTACATCTACATGACTACTCTGCAATTCACATTTAAGTGCTTGGCAGAGGGTTCATCGACCCACAATCGTACTGTCACTCTACCAATCCACTCCAGAACAGGGCGCGGGAAAAACGAACACTTAAACCTTTCTGTTCGAGCTCTGATTTCTCTTATTTTATTTTGATGATCATTCCTACCTATGTAGGTTGGGCTCAACAAAATATTTTCGCTTTCGGAAGAGAAAGTTGGTGTCTTGAATTTCGTAAATAGATCTCGCCGCGAGGAAAAACATCTTTGTTTCCACCCCAACTCGCGTATCATATCTGCCACACTCTCTCCCCTATTACGTGATAATACAAAACGAGCTGCCCCTTTTTGCACCCTTTCGATGTCCTCCGTCAATCCCACCTGGTAAGGTTCCCACACCGCGCAGCAGTATTCTAACAGAGGACGAACGAGTGTAGTGTAAGCTGTCTCTTTAGTGGACTTGTTGCATCCTCTAAGTGTCCTGCCAATGAAACGCAACCTTTGGCTCGCCTTCCCAACTGAAGTTGTTCGTCATTTTAACACCCAGGTACTTAGTTGAATTGACAGCCTTGAGAATTGTACTATTTATCGAGTAATCGAATTCCAACGGATTTCTTTTGGAACTTATGTGGATCACCCCACACTTTTCGTTATTTAGCGTCAACTGCCACCTGCCACACCATATAGCAATCTCTTCTAAATCGCTTTGCAACTGATACTGGTCTTCGGATGACCTTACTAGACGGTAAATTACAGCATCATCTGCGAACAACCTAAGAGAACTGCTCAGGTTGTCACCATGGTCATTCATATATAGTTCAGGAACAGCAAAGGTCCCAGGACGCTTCCCTGGGGAACAGCTGATATCAATTCAGTTTTACTCGATGACTTGTCGTCTATTACTACGAACTGAGACCTTCCTGACAGGAAATCACGAATCCAGTCTCACAACTGAGACGATACCCCATAGGCCCGCAGCTTGATTAGAAGTCGCTTGTGAGGAACGGTGTCAAAAGCTTTCCGGAAATCCAGAAATTCGGAATCAACATGAGATCCCCTGTCGATAGCGGCCATTACTTCGTGCGAATAAAGAGCTAGCTGCGTTGCACAAGAACGATGTTTTCTGAAACCATGCTGATTACGTATCAATAGATCGTTCCCTTCGAGGTGATTCATAATGTTTGAATACAGTATATGCTCCAAAACCCTACTGCAAACCGACGTCAATGATATGGGTCTGTAGTCCGATGGATTACGCCTACTACCCTTCTTAAACACTGGTGCGACCTCCGCAATTTTCCAATCTGTAGGTACAGATCCATCGGTGAGCGATCGGTTGTATATGATTGCTAAGTAGGGAGCTATTGTATCAGAGTAATCTGAAAGGAATCTAATCGGTATACAATCTGGACCTGAAGACTTGTCCGTATCAAGCGATCTGAGTTGCTTCACAACCCCTAAGGTATCTACTTCTAAGAAACTCATGCTAGCAGCTGTTCGTGTTTCAAATTCTGGAATATTCCATTCGTCTTCCCTGGTGAAGGAATTTTGGAAAACTGCGCTCAATAACTCCGCTTTAGCGGCACAGTCGTCGGTAACAGTACCATCGGCACTGCGCAGATAAGGTACTGACAGCGTCTTGCCACTTGTGTACTTTACATACGACCAGAATTTCTTCGGATTTTCTACCACTCGCCAAGCACCCCGCTGTGAGGGCGGATCCACCGCGGCGTGTGCACTAGGGGGTGCATCGGAAGCAGAGCTCGTGAGCAAAACAAGCGACATCTATGGTGTCCCATGCGACGCGCCAGAGTGTCCGCAACCGCTACAATCCGAGGAAGCACCCTGAAGGTGCATGACCGCAGCCAAAAGCACATTCAGCTGCTCGCTAATTGCACTCAGCTCCTCCTGCGTCGAAACACAGCATGCACACACACCCATCTTAGCACCCCAGAAAGACTAACTGAAGTAAATGAACTCTAAAAGCAAACAATTCTAGGTACGCAACTTGCTATTCTCCTGAGGCGTCACCAATGGTCGCTGATGCGTTCATGAGCTACGTAGCCGTGGTCTAGGGGTAGCGTCTTTGATTCATAATCAAAACGTCTTCTGTCCACGGTTCGATCCCCGCCACTGCCTAAATTTTGATAAATAATCAGCTTCCGAAGACTTCCGGCATAAGAAGTCAGCCTCATTCTGCCAACGGCCTTGTCAAAGAGGGCGGAGGAGCGGATACAGCTTCAGGGCACTCTCTTGTCCTAGGGGTGGGAAATTGTCCCTAAAGGCGGAAGAATCAGCAATGATCAAGGACATGAGGATGCACATGGCAATGGAAACCACTGCATTAAAGACACGTAACGTGTATCCACAGGACATGTGGCCTGCAATTGAAGAAGTGTCATGATGATCTCTCTATTGACAAAAGATTCCGGAATAGCCCCCATTCGGATCTCTGGGAGGGGACTGCCAAGGGGGAGGTTACCATGACAAAAAGATTGAATAATCTACGAAAGGATGACGTTCTACGAGTCGGAGAGTGGAATGTCAGGGAAACTAGAAAATCTGAAAAGGGAAATGCAAAGGCTCAATCTAGATATAGTAGGGGTCAGCGAAGTGAAGTGGAAGGAAGACAAGGATTTCTGGTCAGATGAGTATCGGGTAATATCAACAGCAGCAGAAAATGGTATAACAGGTGTAGGATTCGTTATGAATAGGAAGGTACGGCAGAGGGTGTGTTACTGTGAACAGTTCAGTGACCGGGTTGTTCTAATCAGAATCGACAGCAGACCAACACCTACAAAGATAGTTCAGGTATACATGCCGACGCTGCAAGCTGTAGATGAATAGATACAGAAAGTGTATGAGGATATTGAAAGGGTAATGCAGAATGTAAAGGGGGACGAAAATCTAATAGTCGTGGACGACTGGAATGCAGTTGTAGGGGAAGGAGTAGAAGAAAAGGTTACAGGAGAATATGGGCTTGGGACAAGGAATGAAAGAGGAGAAAGACTGAGTTCTGTAACAAGTTTCAGGTAGTAATTGCGAATACCCTGTTCAAGAATCACAAGAGGAAGAGGTATACTTGGAAAAGGCCGGGAAATACGGGAAGATTTCAATTAGATTACATCATGGTCAGAAAGAGATTCCGAAATCAGATACTGGATTGTAAGGCGTATCCAGGAGCAGATATAGACTCAGTCCACAATATAGTAGTGATGAAGAGTAGGCTGAAGTTCAAGACATTAGTCAGGAAGAATCAATACGCAAAGAAGTGGGATAGGGAAGTACTATGGAATGACGAGATACGTTTGAAGTCCTCTAACGCTATAGATACAGCAATAAGGAATAGCGCAGTAGGCAGTATAGTTGAAGAGGAATAGAGATCTCTAAATGGGCCATCACAGAAGTTGGGAAGGAAAACATAGGTACAAAGAAGGTACACGCCTGGAAATGGAAAAAAGAACACATTGACACCGGTGTGTCAGACCCACCATACTTGCTCCGGACACTGCGAGAGGGCTGTACAAGCAATGATCACACGCACGGCACAGCGGACACACCAGGAACCGCGGTGTTGGCCGTCGAATGGCGCTAGCTGCGCAGCATTTGTGCACCGCCGCCGTCAGTGTCAGCCAGTTTGCCGTGGCATACGGAGCTCCATCACAGTCTTTAACACTGGTAGCATGCCGCGACAGCGTGGACGTGAACCGTATGTGCAGTTGACGGACTTTGAGCGAGGGCGTATAGTGGGCATGCGGGAGGCTGGGTGGACGTACCGCCGAAATGCTCAACACGTGGGGCGTGAGGTCTCCACAGTACATCGATGTTGTCGCCAGTGGTCGGCGGAAGGTGCACGTGCCCGTCGACCTGGGACCGGACCGCAGCGACGCACGGATGCACGCCAAGACCGTAGGATCCTACGCAGTGCCGTAGGGGACCGCACCGCCACTTCCCAGCAAATTAGGGACACTGTTGCTCCTGGGGTATTGGCGAGGACCATTCGCAACCGTCTCCATGAAGCTGGGCTACGGTCCCGCACACCGTTAGGCCGTCTTCCGCTCACGCCCCAACATCGTGCAGCCCGCCTCCAGTGGTGTCGCGACAGGCGTGAATGGAGGGACGAATGGAGATGTGTCGTCTTCAGCGATGAGAGTCGCTTCTGCCTTGGTGCCAATGATGGTCGTATGCGTGTTTGGCGCCGTGCAGGTGAGCGCCATAATCAGGGCTGCATACGACCGAGGCACACAGGGCCAACACCCGGCATCATGGTGTGGGGAGCGATCTCCTACACTGGCCGTACACCACTGGTGATCGTCGAGGGGACACTGAATAGTGCACGGTACATCCAAACCGTCATCGAACCCATCGTTCTACCATTCCTAGACCGGCAAGGGAACTTGCTGTTCCAACAGGACAATGCACGTCCGCATGTATCCCGTGCCACCCAACGTGCTCTAGAAGGTGTAAGTCAACTACCCTGGCCAGCAAGATCTCCGGATCTGTCCCCCATTGAGCATGTTTGGGACTGGATGAAGCGTCGTCTCACGCGGTCTGCACGTCCAGCACGAACTGAGGCGCCAGGTGGAAATGGCATGGCAAGCCGTTCCACAGGACTACATCCAGCATCTCTACGATCGTCTCCATGGGAGAATAGCAGCCTGCATTGCTGCGAAAGGTGGATATACACTGTACTAGTGCCGACATTGTACATGCTCTGTTGCCTGTGTCTATGTGCCTGTGGTTCTGTCAGTGTGATCATGTGATGTATCTGACCCCAGGAATGTGTCAATAAAGTTTCTCCTTCCTGGGACAATGAATTCACGGTGTTCTTATTTCAATTTCCAGGAGTGTAGCTGCGAAGAAACCATGGGTAACAGAAGAAATACTTCAGTTGATTGATGAAATGAGGAAGTACAAACATGTTCCGGGTAAATCAGGAATACAGAAATGTAAGTCGCTGACGAATGAAATAAATAGGAAGTGCAGGGAAGCTAAGACGAAATGGCTGCAGGAAAAATGTGAAGACATCGAAAAAGATATGGTTGTCGAAAGGACCGACTCAGCATACAGGAAAGTCAAAACAACCTTTGGTGGCATTAAAAGCAATGGTGGTAACATTAAGAGTGCAACGGGAATTCCACTGTTAAATGCAGAGGAGAGAGCAGATAGGTGGTAGAATACATTGAAAGCTTCTATGAGGGTGAAGATTTGTCTGATGTGATAGAAGAAGAAACAGGAGTCGATTTAGAAGAGATAGGGGATCCTCTATTGGAATCGGAATTTAAAAGAGCTTTGGAGGACTTACGGTCAAATAAGGCAGAAGGGATAGATAACATTCCATCAGAATTTCTAAAATCATTGGGGGAAGTGGCAACAAAACGACTATTCACGTTGGTGTGTAGAATATATGAGTCTGGCAACATACCATCTGACTTTCGGAAAAGCATAATCCACACAATTCCGAAGACGGCAAGAGCTGACAAGTGCGACAATTATCGCACAATCAGCTTAACAGCTCATGCATCGAAGCTGCTTACAAGAATAATATACAGAAGAATGGAAAAGAAAATTGAGAATGCGCTAGGTGAAGATCAGTTTGGCTTTAGGAAAAGTAAAGGGACGAGAGAGGCAATTCTGACGTTACAGCTAATAATGGAAGCAAGGCTAAAGAAAAAGACACTTTCATAGGATTTGCCGACCTGGAAAAAGCGTTCGATAATATAAAATGGTGCAAGCTCTTCCACATTCTGAAAAAAGTACGGGTAAGCTATAGGGAGAGACGGGTCGTATACAATATGTACAACAACCAAGAGGGAATAATAAGAGTGGACGATAAAGTACGAAGTGCTCGTATTAAGAAGAGTGTAAGACAAGGCTGTAGACTTTCGCCCCTACTCTTCAATCTGTACATCGAGGAAGCAATGATGGAAATAAAAGAAAGGTTCAGGAGTGGAATTAAACTGCAGGGTGAAAGGATATTAATGATACGATTCGCTGATGACATTGCTATCCTGAGTGAAAGTGAAGAAGAATTAAATGATCTGCTGAACGGAATGAAGTCTAATGAGTACACAATACAGTTTGAGAGTAAATCGGAGAAAGACGAGGGTAATGAGAAGTAGTAGAAATGAGAACAGCGAGAAACTTAACATCAGGATTGATGGTCACGAAGTTAATAAAGTTAAGGAATTCTGCCACCTAGGCAGTAAAATAACCAATGACGGACAGAGTTAGGAGGACATCAAAAGCAGACTCGCTATGGCAAAAAAAGGCATTTCCGGCCAAGAGAAGTCTACTAATATCAAATACCGGCCTTAACTTGAGGAAGAAATTTCTGAGGATGTACGTCTGGAGTACAGCATTGTATGGTAGTGAAACATGGACTGTGGGAAAACCGGAACAGAAGAGAATCGAAGCATTTGAGATGTGGTGCTATAGACGAACGTTGAAAATTAGGTGGACTGATAAGGTAAGGAATGAGGAGGTACTACGCAGAATCGGAGAGGAAAGGAATATATGGAAAACACACATAAGGAGAAGGGACAGGATGATAGGACATCTGCTAAGACATGAGGGAATGACTTCCATGGTACTAGAGGGAGCTGTAGAGGGCAAAAACTGTAGAGGAAGACAGAGATTGGAATACGTCAAGCAAATAATTGAGGACGTAGGTTGCAAGTGATACTCTGAGATGAAGAGGTTAGCACAGGAAAGGAATTCGTGGCGGGCCGCATCAAACCAGTCAGTAGACTGATGACCAAAAAAAAAAAAAAAGCTGACTGTTCAGCGAGTAGCTACTGCGGTACAGACTGAATTAATTTAGACCTACAAAAACGCGAGATTAAACCTGTAACAAACACGCACGAAATTTAATTATATACTACGACGAATACACAGAAAAACACTCGTGTTCGTATATGTGTCGAGAGCTGGAGCCTGATTGGCTGGCTTATTAAACGAACGGACGGGTACTTCCAAAACATAACAAATGAGCAACTACAGCGATACAGACTGAATGAATTTACACTTACAAAAACGCGAGATGAAACGTCTTAAACAGAGAAACACGCCCGTAATATAATAAACATGTTACTAGGGAAACACAGAGAAAGAAAAACACATGATACGCCGCTTAGCAGTTGTACTCATACATCAGCCCAGTGCTGGATCCGCAAAAAACAGCGGAAGTCTAAAATAAATTGGTGAAGTTAGCGCTTTCCACATCTTATATATCCGAACAGCCTTTAATGTACGGAGAATCCGAACAGCCTTTACTATACACTCTTTCAATCTTTTCAGAGGGCCGTGACAACGTACATTCTGTTATTTTTTATCTTTTATACAGTTTTACAAATGAAGTTGTCTAAATTACAACCACTGACAACAACTGTCAAATCGTCATCCCGGAAAATCCTTAGAAAATTTCGAACGTTTAGGAGACTGTTACAGTGCCTTCACTAGTGTTGTAAACCACAGATGCATGTGGATACTGTAAAATAAAAGTACAACAATTCATCAAAGGAGTGAGATATCAAAACAGAGACGAAGTAAGAAACTGAAGTGGTGAGGTACAGCTGAAACTAATTTGGGGATAACAGGAAATAGTATTTGTGCCAAGCCACTCCCAAAAATCCAGTAGTCTAATACTACAGGTACAGGGAAATGGAGATTAGTATAGTTTTAGCGACAAATAGTACCGAAAAAATTATTTAAAATTGGGTATTGTATAGCTGTAAGTGACTCATAATTTAGTATGATTTTTGCTGTATCTGTGGTTTACAATAAATGTGCATGCACTGTAACAATCTCCTAATTATTCGAAATTTACTAAGAATTTTCCGAGATGATGATAATCACAGTTGTCAATGATGGTAATTTGACAGTTTCATGTGTAAAACTGTATAGAAGATTTTAAATAACAGAATGTATGTTGTCTCTGTATAGCTTGAAAGATAGTGCATACTGTATAGGTTGTTCGAATATATCAGTTGTGAAAAGAGCTAATTTCAACAATTTCTTTTAGCCTTCTCTTTTCTTGTGGATCCAAGTATATTCGTGTTTGTATTACGTATATTAGAGAAGTTTCCGTCCAGCCTGTGAGCCCAAAGCAACCTATGTAGCATTATGAGAGAGAATATTGAGGAATAAGTATTCGGAACCGGATGACAATCATTGTTTAAACTCCCGGAACAATTTATGACCGTGTATTTATTGTAATATGGATGCGAATATCGCAACCCAAAGCTGTTACGTTTTGTTTCCGCATTGTCACGTTTTACCTTAAATCTTATTATAATTTGATGTCATCGAGTGGAAGAAGGAAGTTAATTATATTTTATAACACAGCCGAAAATTAACAATAGAGTTCAAATCACCTTAGCGTAGAAACAGAGGGTCCGGAACCCAAAACACATCCTGTTCATCCCAAATACACTGACTGTGTCGCTAGAAGAGGTGGGAGGAGAAATATCTTTCGTACTACTAACGAACTAACAATGGACATAAAATTTTCTCTGCCCCAGTTGCAAAACATAACTAGTGTTGTAATTAGACTCTACAAAATTAACGATTGGGAGATACCCTGTGTGTGTATGTGCAATTGTATGTGTTTGTGTGAAATATACGCATAACTTTTAGATCTAGAGGAAGATGAATCTTTCATAAGCTACAAGGGGTAACTCATGTTACATAAACTTGTGAAATATTGTAACAGAATTTCTCACAGTGGAATTTTTTGCTCTGGTCAGTATAATTACTTTCGATTTCACTGTGAAGGGCATGCTGCTTGCAACGCTTGTAGTGCAATGCTGTTCCACCCAAAATATTCCTCTTTAACCTTCCTTCTGTCGCAATTTTCTACTCATTTACCTTACAATATTTGTTAAGCTACTCAACGACATTGTAAATCCTCGTTAAATATGAGTACATCCAAGTTGTGGTGACAGTACCTACTGATAAAATTTAATATGCCTGTTGCGTTTCTTAACGAAGATGGTGGAAAACAGTAGAGAAAAGTCAGTTCCGTAAACGGGTAAGTGTTATAGGTAGTAAATCCATAAAATAAAGAACATTATCGATGATGGATCCGAGCTCTGTGGTTACAAATTCTTTCATGCACAAATTGTATCAGGAGTACGGGTTCAAGTGTGTTGTAATACAGGAACTAACACCACGAGAGTCTAGCGTGTTGAAAATTCCAAATTTTGCTAAGAAGCTACTGAGAAACGTTTCAGATCAGTAAAATGTGCGTAGAGGCAAAGATGGTGTTCGCTGTTTGCGTTGGTGGGGGACGAAGCTGTTCATCTTCTGACACCGACTTTTAAAACGCGTCCATAACGTACACTCACAGTGGTATTAATAGTTTTCTATTGTAGGCCAGGCCAGGTGGTACGCACAAGATAAAGTACACAGGGAGTATAATAATTAATGGGGTGAACGCATTAAGTTGACACGATACTAGAAGCAAAAAGGTCTTGTTAACCAAGGACTCTAAGATGTATACATTGAGAGCTGTTTCAGTAGAAAAGATGTGTTTCACAGTAGCGAGGAGCACGTGCTCGGCTCTCTTAAGGTGTGCACTTTAGAGCCCATGTTTACTCGATGCTTTCTCGTTTTTTGGTGTCCGCAGCTCGTGGTTGTGCGGTAGCGTTCTCGCTTCCCACGCCCGGGTTTCCGGGTTCGATTCCCGGCGGGGTCAGGGATTTTCTCTGCCTCGTGATGACTGGGTGTTGTGTGCTGTCCTTAGGTTAGTTAGGTTTAAGTAGTTCTAAGTTCTAGGGGACTGATGACCATAGATGTTAAGTCCCATAGTGCTCAGAGCCATTTGAACCTTTTTTGGTCCGTATTATCACCTCTCAAAATAACTAAAGCAAAAACTTTGCATTAGAAGAGATTTATTTTACAGTATAGAGGATAATTGAGGGCTCATATCCATTACGGTACGCTTATCTTATCGTGTACCTTCAGATGAACGAGTTTCCGCCGTTAATTATGATACACCATGTATAACAGCATTTTACGGAGTTGTAAATACTGTTTAACACGAGATGCCTATAACAGAGTTGAAATTAGATATAATACTGCATACCTATTGTATCGTTAATGCTGTAACCGAAGTCTGTTTCAAAAGCATTAATTACTAAATTTTACGGAATATGAAAAACACTTTCAAGTTCTTTACGCAGAACACTAAGAAATAGTGGGCGAGATTCTCACAAGTCCCACAAGAAATGGAGGAAACCTTGAGCGGCAGACTTAAAATGCAATAAGTTTTTATCTGACGTTAAACATTTACCTGTATTACTAAATTACAAACCATTCATACTTAGTATAATCTAGGATAATAAATTACGCACCAATTTTTGTAATAATCTGAACCATACAAGGGTGCGAAGTACTGACAGAGCAGGGTGAAGGGTCTTCAGTCAAATGTTTTTCGATTTTGGAAAAGTTTCGTAGAAGAGACGGTAGGGCAGTTGTTAGTCAGAGGAAGGTTGAAGGAAACCAGAGAGACTGGGCTCGACACGCAGCTATGGGTGGCAACAGCGGTATGCAGATCTGTCAGGCGGAGGTAGCCGAAGAAGGCCGCATACAGCGCCTGATGCGAAGCGGCCAGATGTTCACACACTAACACGCCAGACCGTTTTCTCGGAGACTCCAACTCAGATTACGAGTTATTTCAGTCTGTATCACGCTTATCTACACGTATTCTGCACTCTGGGAGGGTTCCATGTAGCTCGTACCATCAGGCACTTCCTTCCATATGCCTCTCGCAAGCGGTGTGTGTGTGGTTTGAGGCTCTCTGGCGCTAAACAGCATGGTCATCAGCGCCCAAACGCATAGAAACAGGAACACATGTGGTGAAGGGACGAAGACGGACAGCGAACAAGGAGAACGGCTAGAAGACACAGACCTGACGCAGTTCCAAATCCCCACATACAGAGGCAAAACAAGAGGAGAAAAAACGCACTAAAAAAGGAAAGGGAAGATAAGGAAAAGAGAACAGAAATCGGAGTGAAACAAGTAGGTAATCGTGACTGGCGGACCTCTTACCTAAAACCTGGGTGAGGCAGTCACCCAGCAGCACATTAAAATCCTCTCCCTAAAATCCGAGGCAACAAACTGGACAGGACACAAAACCGTAAGACCTTAGCCACAGTCGTTGCGTCGTCTTGCAAAATAGAGGGCAAATCCGGTGGCAAGGAAAACACCACCCTCTGGTCAGAGAATAAATGACAGTCAAGTAAAATGTAAGCTGGACGCGGACGCTACAAGCACTGCAGATTGGGGGGGGGGGGGGGGGGGGCCTCCAGCCGGGGTAAAAAACCATGCGCTAAGGGACTGTGCCCGATGCGGAGGCGAGTGAGGAGAACCCCATCCCGCCTGCATGACTGGTAGGACGTACGCCATGGCCGCGTGGTGGCCTTGACCAGACGCAGCTTATTTTCACCGACTGCCAGCCACTCCTCTTACCATTGACGCATAACACGAAAACGCAAAAGGGAGGTAACAGCATGGAGGGGGACGGCACATTCAACAACGTGAGGGAGGGAACATGCATCTTTGGCAGCCACATCTGCCAGTTCGTTCCCCCTAACACCCACGTGCCCCGGCGCCCAGCAAAAAGAAACCTCTTACCCCTGCCGTTGCAGGTGGAATAGGGTATCATGGATGATCTGGACGACCGTATTCGCTGGGTATAAGTGTTGCATGGTCTGAAGGGCACTCAGGGAGTCCGAACAGATGAGAAACTTAAGACGGAACACATCTCATCTGCTACAATGCCCGCAAGATTGCAAACAATTCGGCATCAAAGGTGGTAAACGCCGCAGGAAGCCGTAACTTGACTCAGGGAAAACAACAGCACAACCAACAGTCCCCCTGTTTAGAGCCATCCGTAAATACGGGTACATAGTCGGGATGCTGGTTTAAAATATCGTAAAATAAGGAGGTATAAAACAAACGCAGGAGTGCAGCTCCTCCGGTACTCTGACTAGTCTAAAAGGACGCTAGGCCTCTGGAGTAACCAGGGAGGCAGGCGGGTAAAACCCTGAAGTATGGGTGCCACACGCTCCACACCAAGGGACTCAAGCAAATGGTTGGCACGAATCCCAAATCATCTCGTTGCACTGGGACGACTGGAAAAGAGACGTTCCATAGGCGGTCGGGCAACGGTGGGGTACGCAGGGGAAGTAGGACAGGCAAGGAATTGACACACCCGTCGCACCATGAGGAGTTTCCGCCGGATGGCGAGCGGCGGTTCCCCTGCCTCAGCACACAGGCTGGGGATGGGACTGGTACGGAAGGCACCAGCCTGATACCCTCATGGCGTACTGCGTCAAGAATCTTCAGATACGAAGGCCTCGCTGACCCATACACGATGCATCCATAGTTAAGACGCGACCGGACGAAAGCCCTATAAAACTGCAGCAGACGCGCCCGATCTGCTCCCCAGGACCGATGGCTCAGACACTTCAAAATATTCAGTGCCTTCAGGGGCCCCATCTTGAGGTCTTTAAGATGCGGCAACCACGACAACTTGGAATCAAAAGTAAGGCCCAGGAACCTCACAGTGTCGCTAAAACGAAGAATGGTGTTCCTGAGACGCAATTCAGGGGAGGTAAAAAGACGTCGAGAACGATTAAAATGAACACACACACATTTGTCTGCAGAAAAGGTAAACCCCGTCTTCGCAGTCCATGCCTCTAATCGCTTTATCGTAAGTTGCAACTGCCGACTAGCAGTGACAAGACCGGAGGAAGAACAGGAAACAGCAAAATCGTCCAGAAACAAGGAGCACTGGGCACGACTCCGGATACTGGACGTGATACTGTTGATGGCGACGGCAAAGAGGGTGACACTTAAAACGCTTTCCTGAGGAACACCATTCTCCTGCACGTACAAATCAGATAGCACATTTCCAACCCGATATCGAATGAGGTGGTGGGAAAGAAAGGGCCGAATGAAGATGGGGAGATGGCCACGAAAGCCCCACTGATGGAGTTGATTGAGGATAAGGCGGCGCCTAGTAGTGTCATACGCCTTATCAATGTCAAATAATACACCTAGACAATGCTGGTTACGTAGGAAGGCCTGCTGGATGGCCGCCTCAAGCAGGGTCAAGTTGTCTATAGTTGAATGCCATCTCCGAAAGTCACACTGAGAGTGGGTAAGGAGCTGCCTGGTCTCGAGCAGCCAAACCAAGCGACGGTTGACCATGCGTTCCAACGTCTTCCCGACACAACTCGTCAAAGCAATAATCCGATAACTACTTGGATGCGTTCGGTCCTTCCCCGGTTTGAGGAGGGGAATCAAAATCGCCTCCCTCCACGAGTCAGGCAACGTGCTGGATAACCATATCATATTAAAACAATTCAGATGAACTTCCTTGGATGGCAGCAACTAGTCCTACAGCACGCTATACCGGATCTTATCATGACTGGGTGCAGTTTCATGAGCCACAGACAGCACCAAATCCAGTTCCCACATTGTGAAGGGGCAGTTGTAGGGTTCAGAATTTGGAGACCGGAAGTCCAAGTGTCCCCTCTCGATGGCAGTGCGGTAGCTGCAGAAATCTGGATCAAAGTTAATAGTGGCAGTAGATTCCGCAAAATGTATGGCCAGTGTCTGGGCAATGTCTCTCGGCGCCATGAGGAGACATCCCTGATGAAGCAATGCCGTGACAGGTAGTTGGCTGCGTTTCCCGAAAATCCTCCTGATGGCTTCCCATACTTTCCTAGAACTAGTGGAGCGGGAGATGGAGTTCAAGAACGATTGCCATGATCGTCGTTTGCTCTCTTTAATCACTCGCCGCGCCTTGGCCCTTGCCACCTGAAAGGCCGCAAGATTGTCAGCTAAGGAACGGTACTTGAAGCGGCACAGAGCTGCACGGCGGGATCGGATTGCTAAGCGGCACTCAGTGGTCCACCAAGGGACAGGACGCCTATTGGGATGACCAGAGGACCGTGGGATCGACAATTCAGCAGCATGGGAGATCACGACTGTAACATGGTCGACCCATTCGTGGACGCTGGCACGGTGTTCCAAAACAGCCAAATGGCTGAAAAGTGTACAGTCAGCTCTGCAGAGGTGCCACCTGGGCGGCACCGGCAATGCCACAGCATCATCCAGGAGGCGACTCCAAAGGGGGAATTGGTCACTAGAATGGAGGTCAGCAGCAACCTCCCACAGAGCGAAATCCGAGAGTGCTGGAGAGCAAAACGAAAGGTCAATAGCTGACGACGACCCAGAAGCAGTACAGAAATGAGTGGGAGCACCAGAGTTGAGGATGCACAGTTCTTCGGACGTCATGAGGCTTTACAGAACGCGACCCCTGGGGCAAGTAGTCGTAGAGCCCCATAAGGCATTATGAGCATTAAAGTCCTCCAGAAGAAGACATGGGCGGGGGAGTTGGCTAATAAGGTCTGTGAGAGCCTCAGAGTCTATTGCGTCCTGAGGCGGTAACTAAACGGAACAGATTATGAGCCTCTGCCCCACAAGAAGGTCAACTGCAACTGCTTGCAAGTCCGTAACTAGAGGCAGCTCAGATGATTGGTGCATATCACGGACAAAAACCGCAACACCACCCCTTGCCCTTTCCCTCATCAGATCATCTTTTCGATACACAGTATAGCCCTGTAAAGAAGGAGCATCAGTGGCCCGAAAATGTGTCTCTTGGAGACATAAGCACAAGGGGCGCTCTCGAACAAGAAGTTGTAATTCGGCCACATGCGTCCTGAACCATTCAGGTTCCACTGTAATATGGGAGCCAGTGATCAGGGTGGCTGAACTTTCACCCTGCCTCTGTGCTTTAGAGGAGAGCCCGTACTGACCGGAGATTTATTCCTGGGGCGAGAAGATCGCCCCAAGTCGCCATCAATGTCCATCAGCTCCGATGGCGACCCAAGGGAGATGTCAGACAGTACGATGGCCTCGTCATCGGACTGACCCTGAATAGTCTCCTCAGGTGGCAAAACCTTCACCTTCGGCGTCTTTGTCTTGGGGGGCTTAGAATGCAGAACCTTGTCAACAGTTGGAGCTTTACTCGCCTAGGCAGAAGGCGCCCTATGAGGTGGGGCAGGAAGTACTCCAATGTCAGCAACCACGGCCTTGTGCGACTTTGTGGGGAGAGCTGCAGGTTGCAAAACAACCGCAGCAGCACAAGTGCACTGGCAAACGGAGGTATTAGTGCTGACACTAGCAACCTCCGTTTGTGTAGCAACAGTGGCCCACTGTACCGGTTTCTGCAGAGCAAATGCGAAAGATGTTGTAAACACAGGAGGCTGCATGGCCTTAAAGAGCTTCTAGGCCTCACCATAGGGGATGCGCTTAGATGTTTTGATCTCCTGTATCTTCCGTTCCTCGAGATAGAAGGGGCAGGCCCGGCTCCAGACAGGATGACTCCCACAGCAATTCATGCACTTCACAGGCGATGAACAATCGGCTCCTTCATGGGCAGGCTAACCACATTTACCAGAAGTGGCTATCCCATTGCACCCAAACGTAGTATGCCCAAAGCGCTGTCATTTAAAACAGCACATTGGGTTGGGGAAATATGGCTGTACTGGCAAACATAAGAAACCCGCTTTAACGGGAGAATAAACGAGTCGGATTTGACTAGGTCCCCATCGACTCGTTTCATAATATGCTGCGCGTCAACAATACCTTCGTCAGCCTACTCAGATTTCAACTCGTCTTTGGGGATACCCACCAAGTCCCTACATGTGACAACATCCTTAATATAGTTCAAAGTGGAGTGGAGCTCGGTCTCGATAGCGTATTCGCCGAGACAGGTTGCTTTCCGAAGAGAAGCGACTTGACGGGAACCAGAAGTCTCAACTAACAGAGTCCCATTGCGCAGTCGCTTCACAGATTTCAGTGTTCCTGCAATTCCCTCAAGACCCTTGTGGTTGTAAAAGGGAGAAACCCTTTCATAGCTACCCTCCTTCCGTGTGACAATCAAAAACACATTCTGGTTATCAGTATGTGCTCTGTTACGACAGTCTGATAAATCTCTAGTATCACCAGGGGCTGGAGGACTCACAGCACGAAGTCGCTTTTTCGATGGGGTGTTTTCTTACCAGTGGCCCACCCAATCCTCTGGTAGGGGGAAACGTAGAGGTCGAAGGGTCCATTGCGGTCCTACGAGCAGCTAGGGAACTAAAGGTCCGCTCAGACAGAGCCCCGCGAGTCTTAGTAAGTCTTATACAACTGGGGTGCGGCAGGTGCCCCAGAGGTTGCCCGCTTGCGACTGCATCTTATAGGCGCGCAGCACACCGTAAGATTGAGGGGTTTTGACCTTCCTCGCAATCCAGGCGGTAAAGCCAAGATTAACATTCCCTGCAGCACACAACTTTCCACCGCCGCGCCATATGCTGGTTGCTGAAACATGTCCGTAGATTGCGGTGACAGGAGACTGGCGGCGCTGACCAGGACCCCGGAGTCGCCAAGCCCGTACTCAGCAAATGAATGCTGAGCCCCAGGGGCCTCTCGCAAACGAGGCGAGGAAAAAACTGCAATCGCGTTTACGAGGCTGCTGTATGCAAGAGTGGGCGCGCGAACATACTTCGCGGAATTTGTCCAAGTTAAGCGATGCGGCATCGCCTACGCCATCCACATGAGAACTTGCATACAGTGAGGCGGCTGGCAGATCTGCATGTGCACGGCCAAGCGCATGTCACGTGCTTGCATTCACATGCACACAGGCTGCGAATCTGCGCTGTGCACATAACCGATGACCTTCGCTTAGCACCAGAGTTGGGCGACATGTATTCGAAAGACGAGTAACGAGAACAGATAAAAATTATTACTCATGAATAAAAAATGTTATTCGAAACGTATTTACTTGCACGAATAAAAATATTTGTTCGTCATCTGAAAATAAAATGTGTTACGAATAACAGATATATTTGAAATCCTATGACATTTATTGCTGTAATTTTTCGTGATTTATTAAATGCATGTACTTTTTGTTGCTTTTCAGTTAATATTTAGAACAACTCTTTTTGTCAATATCTCATCAGAAACATTATTTCATTTTCGGAGTTTTGTAGTTGTGACAATAAAGAAAATACGTTATGCACATTGAAGGAGGTTATCGGTGCTTTTTATTTCCCTAATTCGTCTTTATTTCATGATAGGGAAACAAGACTTTCATTTCGCAATCTTTTTTAGTAGCAAGTGACAAATCACCAAGTCGACTTTAGTTTTTGGCAAATAGTTCATAGTGACTCCGTGTTACCTTCACTTCAAAATTAAATTTCAAAATAAAATATTCTTTTTGCCTCATGACACCATTGATATCTTCGACATTTCTTTGACTACTTTATGTCTGCATTTCGTTGTAACCCTCTCTTGGTCACAGAATTGTTAGTTTCTAAATTGCGGATAAGACATTGCTGCAATAGCTGAAGTTATGTAGAAAAGCGAAAAACGTCTTCCCCAATCGTGTGTTGAAACTTTCTCGATATGAAATGAAATAAAATGAACTGATATTATGACATTAATGGCCGGTAGAGCCTTCCAGGGAATTTAGATCGAGCTGCAAAACAGAGGCCAGATTTCAGAGAATCGACAAGCACGTCGGAGTCGCTAGAAATAAACAGTGATTTCGATCCACCAAAGCTACACTGAATCTTGTTTTTTCTTTGTTCTGGCATTTTTAACTGACCTCCTTTAAGGTGCTATCCTTTTTTTTATTATTTTGTTTCATTAAGTATAAAAGTTGTCCTTCATAAAACAAATTTTTTTCTTAACCCTAGGATGTATGGTGCCGAAAACACACCTGATTGCATATGCAGGGCTTCCAAGGCCCTACCCTAATCAAAAATTTTCCTCATTTCATATAATCATTCTTTGGAGTTAAATTTATTTCTGTCAAATTTGTTGTCATATTGGAAGATTCCTAAGACACAGTAACAGGATCTGGTGGGCCTGATTAATATTTTATTGATTTTTTTAAAAAACTCTAAGAGTGAATTTTTATTAGTTACATCCATTAACATACAATATATACAAATAATTTTATTAATTCACTTATAAATTGCAGTTTATAACATTTATTACAACCAATTTCTTCAATTAAAACATACTCATTATTCACAATATTACGTATATAGGCAATATTTTGACAAAAAGTTATTATTCATTGTTCACATAAAATTGCATTTTTCTTAGTTTTCAACATGTGACAAACAAGAAGCACAAAGAACGCCACTGTGTTCCTTACAAATGTTGGTTTTACACTTAATGCATGTCATAGCACTTTTCCTGTGTTTATTATATGGACAATAATTGCATCGTCTTCTTTTTCCTGAAACACATAATTGGTTCGGCAATATGACATCTTTTTGAACATCACATCCTTCCATGGCATCAACGATTTTCTTTGGAATATTAGGGATCTTAATAAAAAGTTCCTTTAGTGGTCTTACCATTTCCTGTGCTAAATCTCTTAGGAACAAATGCCATTTATTACTTCTTCCACTATGGTATATCAAATGTTGGGTGGAAAATAAAATTTCGCTGCTCATTGCTGCGACGTCCATCATATTCATCCATAATGCAAATGGCCATCTTCTTGTTTGTCTCTTGCAAGTGTAATAAAGAATTTTCTGGTCAATTGGATCTACTCCACCCTTCGTAGAGCTATAGAACTTCATTATACCTTGTTTCTTTTTAACATGAGTTTCATCAATGTATCTGTCGTGATGCATTGTGCTAATGAGAACTACAGACTTTTTCTTTTTGGGAAAATAACTCACCATTGTAATGTCACCTCTAAATGCAAACAAAGAGGATTGAATCGCTCTTGAGGCAGATGGTTTCATCTCATTAGGAATTTCTGGTTTACTTTGTTTGATTGTTCCCACCACTGTAATTTGCTTCTGAAGCATCTCTTCTGCCAGCTGCACACTAATAAAGAAGTTGTCAACAGTAATATTTTTTGATGATCCTTCAATGGTTTTAGCAAGATCTTTCACCACATTCAATCTAAATACAATATTTATCTGAATAGGTTCATGGGGCTTCCTTCCTGTGGAAACAATTCCGTCTAAAGCATGTGCAGATGTAGCATCACATAACCAAATAATTTTTATGCCATACTTGGCTGGTTTAGAGGGCATATAATGGGTGAAGCTGCATCTTCCACGGAATGAGACTAGCCGTTCGTCAACTGTGAGTGAATAATTGGGATTCCTTTTATTTCTACACTTGTCAAGATATAGTTCCCATACATAGGGAACAGCTGCAAGATTGTCATCTGCAGGTCGAGCTTCATGGGTACGCCTGTCATCAAATCTAATCATTCTCCTTATATCCTCGAATCTATTTACTGACCTGATGGCCTTATATGTAGCATTTGCCTTTTCATCCAAGAATAATCCTCTAAAAGGGACATACCAACTCTTCTCAACACCGGAAAGTAGTAAAAGACCAAGAAAACCCTTCATTTCAGCAAGCGAAACGTTTTTCCACGTTTTACAACATAAAGCAGCCACACTTCTGCCTTCAATATTTGTGCAGTTGATGATTTCCTCTAGTATTTCCTTGGAGACGAAATAGTCCCAGGCATCCCTAGGTTTACAGGTTTTCAAACCATGGATTGTACCAGGTGCCTTCTTTACGATATTATGGACAAGTGTACGAAAAGTTTCAGGAGGATCTAATTTCCAAATCGTTCCATTCCGACTAATGTATGTGTGGCCTTCTATACCTTTTTGTGGTGATTCTTCATTTTCAGACTCTGATGAAGTAATATTATCGGAAGGACTGTCATCTGCCTCAATATTCACATCTGCAGGTTCATTGGCTGATTCTTCACTACTTACATCTTCAAAATTGTTTCCTTCCTCGCAAGAATCATCTTCTTCAAACAACTGAGCCACAACACTTTCAAAATTAGCTGCATTTGCACGTACTGACTCTCTTGCTTTGCGTGTCGAAGCCATAGCAAAAGGCGTGTCTCTCAAACAGAAGCTTGTGCAGCACTAAACGAGTCATACTCGTAACAATATGGGCCTTGCAGCAACAAACAAATTACAGCAACAATGAGGCTGACAAGAGCAGCACAAGATAACAATACTATGCAATAATAAAACATTTGATAGGAAAAAGATCAATAATACACCGACATCGTCAATATGTGAAAAGTAGTGTGTATTATTTTTTAGTTATACTATTACTACTACAGCTACTGGTGCTGTTGGCACTCCTGTTGCTGTAAATACCACTTCAGCTATTGTTGAATTAATAACCGCTCCCAAATAAATGTTGAATACAATATAGGCTAAAGAACATTTATAAACGTGTGAGAGCTTCTGAAGCCCTGCTTATGCATTCACGGTGTATGGGTAAACGTATTGAATTATACAAAACACCTAAAAAGGTATCTCTTTCAGACTTGATAGGCGGAATGTCACAGTGTTACTGAAAGAGTACTGGAAAGCAGTTTGAAACCAAAAAAAAAATTACAGAATATTTTTAAAAATGAAGACATACAAGGGCCTCGGAGGCCCTGTGTATGCATCCTAGGGTTAAAACGTAAGTGAGTATACTTTCTTATTCCGAGCGAGAAGGCGTGCCGGTCTCTCCACGAATCCGCCCGGTGGATTAGTGTCGAGGTCCGGTGTGCCGGCCAGTCAGTGGATGGTTTTTATGGCGGTTCTCCATCTACCTCGGCGACTGCGGGCTGGTTCCCCTTATTCCGCCTTAGTTATCTCGGAGATTGCTGCGCATACACTGTCTCCACGTACGCGTACAACCGCACAGTAACCTGGGTTCGGTGTGGGGCGGCCATTGGGTGGGTGGATTGTTATGGCCTATTATGGGGTTGTGAACCACTGAGGGCCACGACGGGGATGAACCCTCTCCGTCGTTCCTGGGCCCCAGTCCAATAGAATACAATGCAATACTTTTTCAACATCATATTTCCGAATTTTTTTTTTATAGACAAAGAGGAGGTGATAACAAATGATATTAGCCTATGAGCTAATGGAGCCGACACTTTCTCGGAAAAAAAATGTTGCCAGTGGACTACTCTATTATGAAGTCTTTCATGTACTGAAACGTAGTACCGACTCCGAAATTTCGGCATCTCAAAGCTCTAAGTAACTGCAAAGACGCATGTTGACTCAAAATACTCTCTCATAGTCTAACAGAAAGCTTACTAACAGTTAACCCTAATTCACCTTCGGATGGCTCTGGATGTCCAGCAGCAGTCCACAAACGTTCAACGAGATATTTAGTTTTGAAGTCTGTTGTTAATCTGTATCAATTTAGTTTTACCTTTGTAAATTCATTTTGTAGCAAGAAACACGTTCGCATGGTAAAAACAATGGAAACACGAAACATTGTAAACAATGTTCTCAAAAGCATCATTGACTTGAGCCGGCCGCGGTGGCCGAGCGGTTCTAAGCGCCACAGTCCAGAACCACGAGACTGCTACGGTCGCAGGTTCGAATCCTGCCTCGGACATGGATGTGTGTAGTGTCCTTAGGTTAGTTACGTTTCAGTAGTTATAAGTCCTAGGGGACTGATGATCTCAGATGTCAAGTCTCATAGTGGTCAGAGCCATTTGAACCATATCATTGGCTTGTTTTCTGCGAATGATTTCAAACTCAACTGAAGAAAGGTACAACATACTCAGTTCAGCTCATCTACATCTACATCTGTTTGGATACTCCGCAGAACACACTACGTGCCTGGCAGAGATGTAGAGGTACTACACCAATGGTAAGTGTAACACACTGTTCGGTCATAATGAACAGGGCAGAAGTTCAAAATTTTTGCTGTCCATATTAATGAAAATTTAAACTGGAGAAACGAACATGTTTTAACACCTGAAACAAATTAGTTCATCCGCATTTCCATTTAGAATAATTATAAAGCGTGAGGACCGACAAATCTGTGAGTGGAGATACAAATCAGTAAGTTGACATATTTTGCAAATTTTCATTCAGTAATAGCTTATGGAAAAATCTTCTGAGGGACCCCATCATTAAGAAAGAAAGTCATCATTTTGCAGAAACGTGGTGTAAGAATAATATGCTGTGCTTACCCACGATCATCTTGCAGGCAACTGATTAAGGAGTTGGGCATTCTAAGTATTGTTTGACATTGTAATTATTCCCTCATGACGTTTCTTGTAAGTAATCCACTGCATTTCAAAAGGAACAATGATGTACATAATTAAAACACCAGAAGGGAGAGTGACATTTATTTCTCCACATTACGGTTGTTTTAGCACAAAAAGGGATGCACAACCCTGCAACAAAAAATTTTGATCATTTATACAGTGATATAAAAAGTCTAACAGATAGCAAAGTAAATTCTGAAAATACAACGAAAAGTTTTTCCCTGACAACTTCTATTCCGTAGAAGAAGCTCTGTTATTGTAATATGGAAAGATATTGGACAGAAATTACTAACTCACATCTGTATATTTAAAAGAAAAAAAGAAAAATCTTATAAACGGTCAGCATGTTGCCTTATTTACTAATTAATTTGCGATGTGAATGTAAAATGACCCTTGCCACATCATTACGATTTTCGTGCAGTATAATAAATGGGACATGAAAATAACTAACTAACCAAAAATTGCAACATGTCACCAAGCCTAATACTTAATAAGATATGTTTTAGTCTATAGACGATACCTTAGAGTCTGAGATATATGTTTCGAATATTGTACTGGTCGCTGCTCCACCGACAGCATGTTGGGAATATGTCTCATGCGTAATAGGGTTTAGGAAACCAGCTAGCATTCATAACAGCTTCCAGTCGCTTTCTTCTTATACACGGCGCATCGAAGTTGACAAACGAAATCCTCGCTCCGTAACGTGAATCACCTTCGCTTTCCCTATCCAAAAAGTGTCTCAATATCAGTCTTACTTTAGTAATACACTGAACGCGAGCACTATTCATCAGGCATACTTTCACGCGAATTTACGGGTCCACAGCTAAATCGATGACCATTAGTAACACTTTTCGTTTGAATATCATTTCAATGTTTTTTACATATGGTCATAGTAGTCATTGTGGTAATATTTAGTGACTCAAAGATGTACAGTAGAGAGTTTCTACATCTGCATAATTACTCTCCAATTGAAAATTAAGTCCAACGAAAAATCCAGCTAAAGATGCAAACTTCACATTTTTATTTACTCGATGACTATTTGTGGGCCGGGATCTATTTTCAAATCATCGTAAGAAATAGGAAAAAATGTATTTCCGAAAATACAAAAATCAAGTCAAAAATATATATGCATTATGAAATTCATATCATTCATTTCCACTGCATAATATGCACATATTTCTGGCGTGGGTCTTGTATTTTCGGAAATATCTTTTTCACTTTCTGTTATGATGATCTGAAAATGGACACAGCCCGAAAATAGTTATCGAGTTAAGAAAAAAAGGTGAAATTTGCAACGTGGGCTTGTTTTTCGTTGTACTGATAAACAAAAGTTGCTGACCTGCAATTGTTACAGCATGCTGTAAGTTGTCACAAATAAGTTTCAGATGGAGGGTGCCTAGAAAATCGTTCAAGATGTTTTTCAACCGTTGTACACTCGAACAGCTTGCGGGGAAAACGAACACTTAAATCATTCCGTGCGACCTCTAATTTTTCTTACTTTATTATGCTCCCTGTGTTAGTGGATGCAAAAAAAATTTTTTTCATTCTCTGAGGAGAAAGTTGGTGATAAAAATCTCATGAGAATAGCGTACCACGAAGAAAAACGCCTTAGTTTTAATGAATGCCATTCCAATTCCTTTATCACATCAGTGGCACTCTCTCCCCTATTTCGCAACAATACAAAACAAGCTGCCCTTATGTGCACTTTTCTGATGTCCTCCGTCAATCCTGAGTGATGAGAACCCCACATCACACAAAATACACAAGAAAATGGCGGACAAACGTAGAGTAAGCAGTCTCTTTAGTAGCCTTGTTGCATTTTCTAAGCATTCTACATCTAAATCTACATCCATACTCCGCAAGCCGCTTGACTGTGTGTGGTGGAGGGTACCTTGAGTACCTCTATCGGTTCTCCCTTCTATTCCAGTCTCGTATTGTTCGTGGAAAGATGGATTGTCGGTATGCCTCTGTGTGGGCTCTAATCTCTCTGATTTTGTCCTCATGGTCTCTTCGCGAGATATACGTAGGAGGGAGCAATATACTGCTTGACTCCTCGCTGAGCGTATGTTCTCGTAACTTCAACAAAAGCCCGTACCGAGCTACTGAGCGTCACTCCTGCAGTCTTCCACTGGAGTTTATCTATCATCTCCGTAACGCTTTCGCGATTACTAAATGATCCTGTAACGAAGCGCGCTGCTCTCCATTGGATCTTCTCTATCTCATCTATCAACCCTATCTGGTACGGATCCCACACTGCTGAGCAGTATTCAAGCAGTGGGCGAACAAGCGTACTGTATCCTACTTCCTTTGTTTTCGGATTGCATTTCCTTAGGATTCTTCCAATGAATGTCAGTCTGGCATCTGCTTTACCGACGATCAACTTTATATGATCATTCCATTTTAAATCACTCCTAATGCCTACTCCCAGATAATTTATGGATTGAACTGCTTCCAATTGCTGGCCTGCTATATTGAGGCTAAATGATAAGGGATCTTTCTGTCTATGTATTCGCAGCACATTACACTTGTCTACATTGAGATTCAAATGCCATTCACTGCACCATGTGTCAATTCGCAGCAGATCCTCCTGCATTTCAGTACAATTTTCCATTGTTACAACCTCTCGATACAGCACAGCATCATCCGCAAAAAGCCCCAGTGAACTTCCGATGTCATCCACATGGTCATTTTTGTATATTGTGAATAGCAACGGTCCTACGACACTCCCCTGCGGCACACCTGAAATCACTCTTACTTCGGAAAACTTCTCTCCATTGAGAATGACATGCTGCGTTCTGTTATCTACTAACTCTTCCATCCAATCACACAATTGGTCTGATAGTCTATATGTCCTTACTTTGCTCATTAAACGACTGTGAGGAACTCTATCAAACGCCTTGCGGAAGTTAAGAAACACGGCATCTACCTGGGAACCCATTTCTATGGCACTTTGAGTCTCGTGGACGAATAGCGCGAGCTGGGTATCACACGATCGTCTTTTTCGAAACCCATGCTGATTCCTACAGAGTAGATTTCTAGTCTACAGAAAGGTTCAAATGGCTCTGAGCACTATGGGATTTAACTCCTGAGGTCATCAGACCCCTAGAACTTAGAACTACTTAAACCTAACTAACCTAAAGACATCACAAACATCCATGCCCGAGGCAGGATTCGAACCTGCTACCGTTGCGTCTCCAAAAAAGTCATTATACTCCAACATAATATGTCTTGCAAAATTCTACAACTGATCGACGTTATAGATATTGGTCTATAGTTCTGCACATATGTTCGACGTCTCTTCTTGAAAACGGGGCTGACCTGTGCCCTTTTCCAATCCTTTGGAACGCTACGCCCTTCTAGAGACCTACGGTACACCACTGCAAGAAGGGGGGCAAGTTCCTTCGCGTACTCTGTGTAAAATCGAACAGGTATCCCATCAGGTCCAGCGGCCTTTCCTCTTTCGAGCGATTTTAATTGTTTCTCTATCCGTCTGTCGTCTATTTCGATATCTACCATTTTGTCATCTGTGCGACGATCTAGAGAAGGAACTACAGTGCAGTCTTCATCTGTGACACAGCTTTGGAAAAAGACATTTAGTATTTCGGTCTTTAGTCTGTCATCCTCTGTTTCAGTACCATTTTGGTCACAGAATGTCTGGACAGTTTGTTTTGATCCACCTACCGCTTTGACATAAGACCAAAATTTCTGACGATTTTCTGCCAAGTCAGTACATAGAACTTTACTTTCGAATTCATTGAACGCCTCTCGCATAGCCCTCATCACACTACATTTCGCTTCGCGTAATTTTTGTTTGTCTACAAGACCTTGTCGTTGTTTATGTTTGCTGTGAAGTTCCCATTGCTTCCGCAGCAGTTTTCTAACTCGGTTGTTGTACCACGGTGGCTCTTTTCCATCTCTTACGATCTTGCTTGGCACATACTCATCTAACGCATATTGTACGATGGTTTTGAACTTTGTCCACTGATTCTCAACACAATCTGTACTTGAGGTAAAACTTTTGTGTTAAGCCGTCAGGTACTCTGAAATCTGCTTTTTGTCACTTTTTATAAACATAAAAATCTTCCTACCTTTTTTTAATATTTCTATTTACGGCAGAAATCATTGATGCAGTAACCGCTTTATGATATCCGAGTCCCTGTTCTGCGTTAACTGTTTCAATACGCCGCAGTTTTTGGTTAGCATTGCTCAGAACATTACCTATATGATCGGTCCAGTTAAGGTTGTTCGTCATTGTTATCCCTAATTATTGAGTAGAACTGACAACTTCTACTTTTGTGTGATTTATCACCTACGCGAAATTTAGTGGATTGCTTTTAGTAATCATGTGGATGACACCACACTTATAGTCAACTGCCACCTCTCGCATCATACTGATACCTTGTCTAAATCATTTTTCAATTGGTTTACTAATCGTTTGCAGAGATCAGGAACAGAACAGGTCCTATAACACCTCTTGGGCAACGCCGGATATTTTTTCTCCAGTCATCGATCATCTGACTGGTTTGATGCACCCTACCACGAATTCTCCTCCTGTGTCAACCTTCCCAGCTCAGTGTTTCAGTTGCAACCCACGTCCTCAGTTATTTGCTGGACGTGATCCAATCTCTGCCTCCCTCTACGTTTTTGCAATTTACAGCTCCCTCTAGTACCATGGAATTTAGTGCATGATGTCTTAACAGATGACCTATTATACTGGCCCTTCTTCTTGTAAGTGTTCACCTTATATTCCGTTTTTCGCCATTTCTGCGGAGAACCTGTTCATTTCTTATACACTGAAGTGCCAAAGAAACTGTTAGAGGCGTTGGTGTTCAAATAGAGACATATGTAAACAGTCAGAATATGGAACTGCAGTCGGCAAAGCCTATACAGGGTGAGTCACCTAACATTACCGCTGGATATATTTCGTAAACCACATCAAATACTGACGAATCGATTCCACAGACCGAACGTGAGGAGAGGGACTAGTGTAATTGGTTAATACAAACCATTAAAAATGCACGGAAGTATTTTTTTAACAGAAACCTACGTTTTTTAAAATGGAACCCCGTTAGTTTTGTTAGCGCATCTGAACATATAAACAAATACGTAACCAGTGCCGTTTGTTGCATTGTAAAATGTTAATTACATCCGGAGATATTGTAGCCTAAAGTTGACGCTAGAGTACCACTCCTACGCTGTTCGATCGTGTGTATCGGAGAGCACCGAATTACGTAGGGATCCAAAGGGAACGGTGATGGACCTTAGGTACAGAAGAGACTGGAACAGCACATTACGTCCACATGCTAACACCTTTTTATTGGTCTTTTTCACTGACTCACATGTACATTACCATGAGGGGTGAGGTACACGTACACACGTAGTTTCCGTTTTCAATTACGGAGTGGAATAGAGTGTGTCCCGACATGTCAGGCCAATAGATGTTCAATGTGGTGGCCATCTTTTGCTGCACTCAATTGCAATCTCTGGCGTAATGAATGTCGTACACGCCGCAGTACATGTGGTGTAATGTCGCCGCAGGCTGCCACAATACGTTGTTTCATATCCTCTGGGGTTGTGGGCACATCACGGTACACATTCTCCTTTAACGCACCCCACAGAAAGAAGTCCATAGGTGTAAGATCAGGAGAACGGGCTGGCCAATTTATGCGTCCTCCACGTCCTATGAAACGCCCTTCGAACATCCTGTCAAGGGTCAGCCTAGTGTTAATTGCGGAATGTGCAGGTGCACCATCATGCTGATACCATATACGTCGACGCGTTTCCAGTTGGACATTTTCGAGCAACGTTGGCATATCATTCTGTAGAAACGCGATGTATGTTGCAGCTGTTTGGGCCCCTGCAATGAAGTGAGGGCCAATGAGGTGGTCGCCAATGATTCCGCACCATACATTTACAGTCCACGGTCGCTGTCGCTCTACCTGTCTGAGCCAGCGAGGATTGTCCACGGACCAGTAATGCATGTTCCGTAGATTCACTGCCCCGTGCTTTGTGAAACCCGCTTCATCGGTAAACAGGTAGAACTGCAACGCATTCTCTGTTAATGCCCATTGACAGAACTGCACTCGATGACTAAAGTCATCACCATGTAATTGCTGATGTAGCGACACATAAAACGGGTGAAAGCGGTGACGATGCAGCATGCGCATGACACTACTTTCACTCAGTCCACCAGCTCTCGCAATGTACCGTGTACTCATGTGTGGGTTCATGGCAACAGCAGCTAACACACCAACTGCACCCGCTTCTCCTGTGACGGGCCTGTTACGGACCCGTTTGCGTGTTACGACCATACCTGTTGCATACAGTTGGCGGTAGATGTTTTGCAATGTGCGGCACGTTGGATGCTCTCTGTCCGGGAACCGTTCTGCATACACCCTGCAGGCTTTAGCTGCATTTCGTCGGCACTCGCCATAGATGAGTATCATCTCCGCCTTTTCAGAGTTCGAATACACCATGGTCACAGTTCCTACAACACTACACTATCACAGACGTCTGGTAACACGGTGTACTACAGTTGGTCTGCGTGCGGAGACGAATGCAGAATAATTATACCAGCAAGCGCTACATGCGGACACTGCGACAGCTAGACCAAACCACAACAGTGCACTGCAGCCACACTCGTAAACACGGTGGTCATCGTAAACATGTCCCTGCAGATGCTGCTCGCCGACTGTGGCCCGTAATTGTTACAACACGCAACTGAACGTCGGAGGTTTCAAGCGTCAACTTTAGGTTACAATATCTCCGGATGTAATTAACATTTTACAATGCAAAAAACGGCACTGATTACGTATTTGTTTATAAGTTCAGCTGTGCTAACAAAACTAACGTGGTTACATTTAAAAAAACGTAGGTTTGTGTTAAAAAAACATACTTCCGTACATTTTTGTATGGTTTGTATTAAACAATTACACTAGCCCCTCTCCTCACGTTCGGTCTGTGGAATCGGTTCGTCAGTATTTGATGTGGTTTACGAAATATATCCAGCGGTAACGTTAGGTGACTCACCCTGTATAAGACAACAAGTCTGTGACGAGGTCTTTAAATTGCTTACTGCTGCTACAATGGCAGCTTATCAAGATTTAAGTGAGTTTGAAAGTGGTGTTGTAGCCGCTGCATGAGTTATGGGACACAACAGCTCCGATGAAGCTATGAAGTGAGGGATTTTCCCGTACAACCATTTCACGAGTGTATCGTGAATATTAGCAATCCGGCAAAACATCAAAATCTGTTACATCGCTGCGCCCGGAAAAAGATCCCGGAAGAACGAAACCAACGACGATTGAAGAGAATCATTCAACGCAACAGAAGAGCAACCCTTCCGCTAATTGCTAGAGATTTAGATGCTGGGCCACCGACAACTTTCATCGTCCGAACCATTCAACGAAACGTCTTCAATATGGGCTTTCGGAACCGAAGTCCCACTCGTGTACCCTTGATAACTACACGACACAAAGTTATACACCTCGCCTGGGCTCGTCAACACCAACATTAGACTGTTTCCCGGTTGGACGAGTCTCGTTACATATTGAATCGAGTGGATGAATGTATCGGTATGGAGGCAGCCTTATGAATACATGGACCCTGCATATCAGCAGGGGACTGTTGAAGCTGGTGGAGGCTCTGTAGTGGAGTGAGGCGTGTACAGTTGGATTGATATGGGGCCCTTGAAACGTCCAGATACGACTCTGACAGGTGACACGCACTTAAGCATCCTATCTGATCGCCTACATCCATTCATTCCCATTGCGCATTCCGACCCACTTGGGCAATTCCAAGACGACACCACACACGACTGGAATTGCTTCATAGTGGCTTCTATGTTTGAAACTTCCGCTGGCCACCAAACTCTCCAGGGATGAACATTATTGAGCAAACTTGAGATGCCTTGGAACGTGCTATTGAGAAAAGGTCTCCGTCCCCTCGTACTCTAACGGATTTATGGACAGCCCTCCAGGGTTCATGGCGTCAGTTCCCTCCATCACTACTTCCGACAATAATCGCGTCCATGCAATGTCGTGTTGCGGCACTTCTGCATGGTTGCAGAGGCACTACACGATATTAGGCAGGTGTCCCAGATTCTTTGGCTCTTCAGTGTATTATCAGTCCACCTAATTTCCAACATTTTTCTGTTCCGGTTTTACCACAGTCCATGTCTCACTGCCATACAATTCTATGGTTCAAAGATACATTACCAGAAATATTACCCCTACATTAAGTTCTATGTTTAATCCCAGTGGACTCTATTTGCCAGGAATGCCATTTTTGCCAGTGCTAGCCCTGCTTTTAATGTCCTTCTTGCTCCGTCCGCTTTATGTTCTTTTGCTGGCCAGGTGGCACACTTCCTAAACATTTACTTTGTGATCAACTCTGATGTTAAGTCTCTCGCTCCTCTCATTTCTGTTATTTCTCATCACCTTCGTCTTTCTTCAGTTTAGTCTCGATCCATATTCTATAGTCATTAGACTCATCATTCCATTCAACACATCCTACAATTGTTCTTCACTTTTTCTGGGGATGGTAATCTCATCAGAGAATCTCAACAATCAAATTTTTGCCCCTGGAATTTTATTTCCCTCTTGTGTCAATATTTTATTTCCGTCGTGGTTTCATTGATGTATGGATTAAAGAGCAGGGGAGAAAGACTGCATCCTCGTCTTGCACCCTTTATAATTCCTACACTTCGGAAGTGGTATCTTGGTTCTTGTACATATTGTTTATTACCCGATTTGCCCTATAGCTTACCCGTATTGTTCTCAGAAATTCGAACCTCTTACACCTGCACCATTTTACAGTGTCGAAGGCTTTCTGTGGGACATCAAATCCTACGAAGGCGCCCTGCAGTTCTTTCGTCTTGCTGCCATTATGAACGGGAATGTTAAATCTGCCATAATGGTGCCTTTGCCTTTCATAAAGCTAAACTAAACTTTGCGCATTGTAGGAAGGAGACCCTGTTTTCAGTCGTTGTGTGCAACCCTCACTATTAACTGCTAGCAGCCAGTAAGATTCACTCTCTCTCCGAGCGGCTAGCCGTGGGTTACAAACTAGACTGCGAGACTCTCTCTCGCATGCTGCGCTGTTGCCGTATTTCGCGACAATGCAGTTTAATTCACCGAGCGACCGATAAATGAATTCTGATGTCATGTTACTTTCTTCTAACAGTATTGCTGTGGCTGGGAGATTTCCAAATCAGTACGTGAGGTGACGGCAACTTTGATTAAATTGCGTTCATGTGGAGTATCGTCTTAGTTGAGCGACTGGATGATTTCCTGTCAGAAACGTCACAGTATGCAGTAACCGACAGAAAATCGTCGAGGAAAACGGAAGTGATATCCAGTGTTTGCAAGGAAGTGTTTTAGGCCTTCTGCTGTTCCTGAGCTCACAAACGATTTAGGAGACTATAAGAGCTCCCCTGTTAGACTGTTTGCAGATGATCCTGTGATTTACCGTCTCACAAAGCCATCAAATGACTAAACAAATCACAAAACGATTTAGACAAGATATCTGTATGGTGATAAAAGTAGCAATGGACTCTAAATAATAAAAAGTCTGAAGGCTTCCACATGAGTACTAAAAAGAATCCGCTAAATTGCGGTATAAAGAATAAAACGCAGAAGTCTAAAGGCTGTAAATTCAACTAAATACTTTGGGATTACAACAATTACAAAAACCTTGAAACTGCAACGATCACATGGATAATGTTATGTGGAAAGCAATCGAAGACTGCAATTTGTTGGTAGAACACTTAGAAAATGCAACAGCTCTACTAAAGAGGCTACTTACACCACGCTTTTCCGCCATCTTCTGGAGTATTGCTGTCCGAAGTGAGATCCACAGTAGACAGGACGGATCGAAAAAATTCAAAGAAGAGCAATTCGTTTTGTACTGTTGCAAAATATGGGAGAGACTGCCGTGACTGTGATACGCGAATTGGGATGTCAATCAACAAAACAAATGCGTTTTTTTTTGTGGTAGCATATTATCGTGAAATTTCGTCGACATCTTTTTCTTCAGAGTGTGTCTTTGGCGGCAACCTACATAAGGAGGAATGATCATCATAGTAAAATACAAGAAATTAGAGGTCTTACGGAGAGATTAAAGTGTTCGTGTTTCCCGCGCGCTGTTCAAGAGTGGAACGACACAGTGTTTCGTAGAATCCTGTGCCACGCACTTAATTGTGAATTGCATAGTAATCATGTAGATGTAGACGTAGATGCTTCACAAGCAATCAAGGAGGTTTATGTCCCGCGTTTATAACCTTTTGAAATGTGAATCTGGAAGCGAGACTTCTATTTTTGGCGTTTTGAAGACGCAAGAAACGAATTTCAGAAGGGTGTGTCAGCAAGAGAACTGTACAGAGAATAGCAAACAAAAGTGTTGGAGCTGTAGAAACCTCAGGAATTTTTTTTTTTTTCGCACGAAACCTGTAACAGGAACGGATTGTTTTAACTACGATATTTTAAAGCGCTTCATGTTCGGTATGTGTATAAGCGGGGAATACCCGACATAAAAAAAAACTTGTTATAATTATTCCTGAGCAAATTGGCTTTAAAGTACTTCGTTAGTGCAAAGAATTTTAAAAGACATTGGATTCAAATATCTTAAGAAGACAGTTTTTAATTGAAAGAATCGATATAGAAGCAGCACGATACAAGATGGGGAGGTAGTTCTACAATGAATTGCACTGACGAAGCATGGATGAATCAGAATAATTCCACGAATACCTCCTGGATAACGTGGTACTGGTGGTTTTAAACTCCTCTTAGGAAAAGGTTCTCGGATACTTTTTCTCCATGCTGGCACTTCTTCTGACTTGGTTTCTTAGAGTAAACTTGTATTTAGGTGACTACCATTCGGCAATGAATGGTGTCACTTTCAAGAAGCGATTCACTCAACAGTTCTGGCCATACGTTGTTTTGAAGTCGGTCATTGTAATTGCCATGACAATTATCATTCATCTGTTACAGAGAAAGACCGAGTACCATCACCAGGAATGGTAATATTGTGTTCTGGCTGAAAAATAAAAATATTCCTGGAAATATAAGCCAGACTCGTGCTTAACTCCTGCAGATCCTTAATTTATAAAAGTCACGTGACAGAATGTACAAATCTGACTTTCTTGTTTACCCACATTCCAATGTCTGTATAACCCGATAGAATTAATTTGCGCACACATTACAAGCTATGTAGGGAAAAAAAAATAAAACATTTAAGGTAACATACACTGTAACGCTTCCGCATGAAGCAACAGACAGCATCACCCTTCAGCGTGCCCACACTGTATGCGGCACGCGGAACTGTTTCCGAAATAATACTGACAGGGAGGTGGAGGTGGAGGTGGACAAAAGCCTTGCAACTATCATCCTAAATATAGAATGAAATTGTTCGGGCATGGACTTGGATAGCAGATGATATTACGATGTTGACTTTGAAACAAAGTTAAGTAATAATCTTTCTTGGTTTTAAGGTTCAAAAAAGGCTCTGAGCGCTATGGGACTTAAAATCTATGGTCATCAGTCCCCTAGAACTTAGAACTACTTAAACCTAATTAACCTAAGGACAGCACACAACACCCAGTCATCACGAGGCAGAGAAAATCCCTGACCCCGCCGGGAATCGAACCCGGGAACCCGGGCGTGGGAAGCGAGAACGCTACCGCACGACCACGAGCTGCGGACTTGGTTTCAAGGACTCATTTCTTAAAAATACGCCGGGCCGCTTAGTGTCGAGGTCCAGTGTGCCGGCCAGTCTGTGGATGGTTTTAAGGCAGTTTTCCATCTACCTCGGCGAATGCGGGCTGGTTGCCCTTATTCCGCCTCAGTTACGTTGTGTTGTTGATTGCTGCGCAAATACAGTTTCCACATACGCGTACATCATAATTATTCTACCACGCAAACAGTTGGGGTTACACTCGTCTGGTATGAGACGTTCCTGGGGGTTCACTGGGGCGCCGAAACGCATGATAACTTTGGGTTCGGTTTGGGGCGGCGGTGGGGTGGGTGACTGCTGTAGCCTGTTGTGGGGTTCAAAACAACTGAGGGCTATGGCGGGACGAAGCCTCTCCATTGTTTCTAGGTCCCCGGTTTTATACATACATACAGTCTAATTAAATGCCAAATGTAACTAACTGTGTACTGAATGAAAACTATTTAACTCAAACACATTACTGAAGTACATTATGAAAATCGCATGATATGAAGTGTAATTTCTGACTAGAAATGTCCATAAAAAAAAATACTGTTTTACACAGGAGAAAAATAACTGTTTGACATTACCTACACTGGTCACTATGAATTAATCTGCTCAACATCTGATAATTGTGGCAATGAACTGTTTCCTCATAAGAACGCAAAATGAGACATGCACTGTAATGAAAGTAGCTTACCTTATGCTCAGCATGCTTTTTGACTGTTGTACTGACGTTCTAGAAAGTAAATAGATATCATCAGTTGCAGCAACTAAAGAAAACAGACTATTCACCACATTTTATTTCTTTTTTGCTTGTCAGAATCATTTTGTGGCTTCGTGTGGCGCAAGGTGCCATACAGACACTACAAAATACTCAAAACTTTACTACGAATAATGGAGGAGGCATTGTACTTTAAAGAAAGTCGTTTTTGGACCATTAATTCTTATTATTCTTAAAAAAGATCGGACAACGTAAATTTGTTGTTGTTGCGGTCTTCAGTCCAAAGACTGGTTTGATGCAGTGCAGGTCTCCATTCTACTCTATCGTGTACGAGCTGCTTCATCTCCAAATACCTACCGCGCCGGTCGGAGCGGCCGTGCGGTTCTAGGAGCTACAGTTGAACTGAGCAACCGCTGCGGTCGCAGGTTCGAATCCTGCCTCGGGCATGGATGTGTGTGATGTACTTAGGTTAGTTAGGTTTAATTAGTTCTAAGTTCTAGGCGACTGATGGCCTCAGAAGTTAAGTCGCATAGTGCTCAGAGCCATTTGAACCATGTTGAATACCTACCGCAACCTACATCCTTCTGAATCTCCTTAGTGTATTCATCTCTAGGTCTCCCTCTATGACTTTACCCTCCACGCTGCCCTTCAGTACTAGATTGGTTATCCCTTGACACCTCAGAACATGTCCTATCAGCCGATCCCTTCTTCTAGTCAAGTTTTGTCTCAAATTCCTCTTCTCTCAATTCTATTCAGTACCTCCTCATTAATTACATGATCTATGCATCGCATCGTCAGCATTATTCTGTAGCACCACATTTCAAATGCCTCTATTCTCTTCTTGTCTAAAGTATTTATGGTCCATGTTTCACTTCCATACGTGGATACACACCCTACAAATACACTCCTGGAAATTGAAATAAGAACACCGTGAATTCATTGTCCCAGGAAGGGGAAACTTTATTGACACATTCCTGGGGTCAGATACATCACATGATCACACTGACAGAACCACAGGCACATAGACACAGGCAACAGAGCATGCACAATGTCGGCACTAGTACAGTGTATATCCACCTTTCGCAGCAATGCAGGCTGCTATTCTCCCATGGAGACGATCGTAGAGATGCTGGATGTAGTCCTGTGGAACTGCTTGCCATGCCATTTCCACCTAGCGCCTCAGTTGGACCAGCGTTCGTGCTGGACGTGCAGACCGCGTGAGACGACACTTCATCCAGTCCCAAACATGCTCAATGGGGGACAGATCCGGAGATCTTGCTGGCCAGGGTAGTTGACTTACACCTTCTAGAGCACGTTGGGTGGCACGGGATACATGCGGACGTGCATTGTCCTGTTGGAACAGCAAGTTCCCTTGCCGGTCTAGGAATGGTAGAACGATGGGTTCGATGACGGTTTGGATGTACCGTGCACTTTTCAGTGTCCCCTCGACGATCACCAGTGGTGTACGGCCAGTGTAGGAGATCGCTCCCCACACCATGATGCCGGGTGTTGGCCCTGTGTGCCTCGGTCGTATGCAGTCCTGATTGTGGCGCTCACCTGCACGGCGCCAAACACGCATACGACCATCATTGGCACCAAGGCAGAAGCGACTCTCATCGTTGAAGATGACACGTCTCCATTCGTCCCTCCATTCACGCCTGTCGCGACACCACTGGAGGCGGGCTGCACGATGTTGGGGCGTGAGCGGAAGACGGCCTAACGGTGTGCGGGACCGTAGCCCAGCTTCATGGAGACGGTTGCGAATGGTCCTCGCCGATACCCCAGGAGCAACAGTGTCCCTAATTTGCTGGGAAGTGGCGGTGCGGTCCCCTACGGCACTGCGTAGGATCCTACGGTCTTGGCGTGCATCCGTGCGTCGCTGCGGTCCGGTCCCAGGTCGACGGGCACGTGCACCTTCCGCCGACCACTGGCGACAACATCGATGTACTGTGGAGACGTCACGCCCCACGTGTTGAGCAATTCGGCGGTACGTCCACCCGGCCTCCCGCATGCCCACTATACGCCCTCGCTCAAAGTCCGTCAACTGCACATACGGTTCACGTTCACGCTGTCGCGGCATGCTACCAGTGTTAAAGACTGCGATGGAGCTCCGTATGCCACGGCAAACTGGCTGACACTGACGGCGGCGGTGCACAAATGCTGCGCAGCTAGCGCCATTCGACGGCCAACAACACGGTTCCTGGTGTGTCCGCTGTGCCGTGCGTGTGATCATTGCTTGTACAGCCCTCTCGCAGTGTCCGGAGCAAGTATGGTGGGTCTGACACACCGGTGTCAATGTGTTCTTTTTTCCATTTCCAGGAGTGTACTTTCAGAAAACATTTCCTGACACTTTAATCTATGCTCCATTTTAATAACTTCCTCTTGTTCAAAAACGCTTTCCTTGCCATTGCCAGTTTACATTTTGCATCCTTTCTACTTCTACCATCATCAGTTATACTGCTCTCCAAAAAGCAAAACTCCTTTATTACTTTAAATGTCTCATTTCCTAATCTAATTTCCTCAGCATCATCCGATTTAACTCGACCACATTCCATTATCCTTGTTCTGCTTCTGTTGATGGACGGTGAGGGCTTGATAATTCGAGCTATTCTGATTTCCCACGAAAGAAAGTAACAGGCAGTGTTACAGGCAAACCAAAACCTTTACTTTTCATGGAAGGACCCAGTATGCGAACGTTACGTGATTGTCTTTTTCGCGCTTAACTGTGTTAATTTTTTCTACGTTTGGTGCAATCTACCATTCATCGCACAAAACAGAAATTTTTTATAACTCATCATGTATCTTTCGTTCACTGAACCAAAGAGCCACAGATTGTTGCTAGCCCTATCCGCCAGATAATTTATGTGTTTATAGAATTCGAGCCGCCCTGTCAGACTTCTCTGGGCCACTCCTTACGATACGCTCGTCTCTGATGTACACTCGCGGTCGAAGATAACATACCGAAGAAAACGTACTGGTTTCTGTTACTTAAGAAATCATCGAGCCACTACGATACCTCGGACCTATTCCATACGCTCAGATCTTCGTTCACAGTCTGCAGCGGCTCAACAAGTAAAACCGTTTCCGGATATCTAAGAAATCAACCTTTTGCCCTTCATCTGTGATTCGCAGGACATCGTGCTAGAAAAGGCAATATGAGTTCTGCACGAGTAGTGCTTTCTAAATCCCTGGTAATTTCTCGACAGGAGCTTTTATGTCTCAAGGAAATTTATTATATTCGAACGTCGAATGTCTTCAAGAATTCTGTGGCATACTGATGTTAGGATATAATTTTGTGGGCTAAAATTGACGGGTGCTATTCCTTTGAACAAAAAAAGCCTGCCAGCTGCTATGTTGCGTAAAGAAGGGAGGCAATCAACATCTTGGAAAATTTTCGAAGTAAATTCAAGGACATTCTGGAGGCCCTGTTTATTTGCATTAATAAGGTAGCATGGTTCAAAGTTCCACTCCAAAACGCGGTTATTTTTACTCAACGTGCAAAGTACAGTACTTTACTGAACTATTCTCCACTACCACTGCTAACATAAAAATTCTACTTTATTCCAAAAATTTCTTATCGTAGAGGTAGTGCCGAACAATTACAGCTGAAGTAGGGAAAGTAGGGAGCTTCTTGCAGTGGACTCGCTAAAGCAGTGCCGTCGAAAAGTGAGTGAGTTTAACACTTCCATATCGTAATGTGACTAGCTGGAGCGGTAAAACGTTACAACATCAACGGCGGATGTTGTTTTTACTGAATTATCTCAGTCACTATAATAATGTTAAACACTACATGAACACACTTCATTCCTTGTTTTCTATAGACGTTAACTACTAACCTCAGTACACACTTTTTAATGTCTTTATTCCCATATTGCTTTGGCTCGTCTTCTTCCGAAATGTCGAGAATCGCCTTCCAGTAATGGTTGAAAGTGTCGCATTCAGTACTTAGGTTAAACTGAAGTAGTGATAGGAATGTAACAAGTTTTATTTGTGAAGAGTCGATTTTATGCGTAACAGATAAACGTGAGGACAAGACTGCTGCGGTTCTACGATTTTACATTTTAGTTACTTATCTGACTGTGGGGCCTTAAACCACATTAAACAAGCGTCTTTGTCGTCACGGAGATTCAGTAATTTCATGCTATATAATAAATGCCTAACTTGCTTTCCCGTCAATTAAATTGAATGTCTGAGTCAGATCGGTAAAGATTGTATGTTCGTAAAAGAGTCAAAAAAACCATCCGTAATAAACTTCTTTCCAGCCTTGAAAATATTATGTTATCCATTTTCTAACTTCGAGGTAGGAAAAAACAAACTTCTAGTCGTAATTGTTACGCGTTATATCTAAATACACAGAAGTACGAGTATATATCGCCAAATTGGGTTCGGTTTTAACCTTTATTTAAATCCGTGACATTGGGGCAACTGACCGCTTCCATGGCAGTTACCTAACGTTTTCAGTGCTTACTGTGCCACTGCAATGAAAGAATCATATGAAGAATGAGAATGAAAGAAATGTGATCTCTCGTTTCACATTGAAAACATCATAATTCCAAATTTGTATGTACGCTTATTGGGTGCAATCACCTTGCTTTATACATTGCTACGAGTTTTTATTAGACAACTTTGAGGGACGTAACTGTAATGACAAAGGCTTGCTTAAATCATTTACAAGATTTGCTGGAACTGTTATGGAAACCCAATATCTGGAAACTTACCATTTTATAGTTACTCTAAAGTTTGGTCATTACTATTACCATTAAAGAGAATGTTATACGCAGGAGATGTTTAATTGCCCGAATATTCTGTTGACACTAATTTATTAACACCTTTCCCAGCTGCTAAGCAGTCTCTGCGATTCCGTGCTTCTCTCCGTCCCCTCCATTTCTCTACAAATTTCACATTCACGACCGGTTTTTACATAGTTTGTCAGCTCCCGCATTTACATGCTAATGGCAGTACGACATGGAAGCTCTCGACCATCTTTATGGAATTGCGCCAGAACCATTAGAGGACGACGGCCCCACACACTGCACGTACGCCACAGTTAGACGGTCGGTCCGAATATTGCTTCTAAATCTCGTCTATGCTGCTAATGTCGCTTTTACGCTCCTGGACAGTTTTGTATGCTTCAGTGACAGACAAGAATAGTAGCATTAAGACGAAGAGAATGTTACGTACAGTGTAGTTAAAACTACAAAAATGAGCAAAAGGTTTCTTGGATGAAATCTTAGTTTCCAACATATTTAAATTACAAGGATATCTTTATGTTCCTGTCTGATAACTATTCAGAGGATAATAGAGTAATCTGACTGTACAATTTAGAACTAATCGATCGATTGTGCGTCAGCTTTCTAGTTACAGTGCTATAGTACTGTGCACCACCAGGCTGAAATGTAGATGACAACTCACATTAAAGAAAACAGTTTACAGCTGCACTTTTGACAGGACCCGTATAAAAAAAACTAACGTTTACAGCAAACAGATGCTTAATATTACGCAATGATCTGCCTCCTCTCTATCTATAAATTTACTGACGAGGATTTGGTGGGAACAACGTCACGTTTCTTGCGAATATTTTCATTTACAGAGTGGCTACAATATTAAACCTTCGCGAGAACCAATATACACGCAAAACTACTCACCGTATGAATACCAAGCTCTATAAAGTTCAGATTGTGCACTGCAGGTTTCGCGTTGTTTGTAGTACTACTCTCACTACTTCTTGCTAGGTATCAGTACTGCTTCGGCCACGTAGGGCTCAAATACAAGCATTAAAGTCCGTCAATGTTACAGACTATCTACATGGTTCCAGACAAGGTGAACACAGGTTCACTTGTTTAGCTGTTTTATCACAACAACGGCAATAGTGCTGCTTCTCTTCGCGAGGATCGGTGCATTGAGGGAATACGAAGAGGTCCTCCTTCAGTTCATGGATTAATGAACATGATTCGGAAGTTCGAATAAACAGGCAATGTGGGAATCATTCCTGGTACATGCTGACGCCCAATTGCGGCACAGACTGTTGAAGTTACTGCTGCCATGTCTGAGAATTCTGGATGGTACACCATTCGAAATATGCTGTGAACAATTATGAAATGGCATCTCTGGTGCTGTACCACGCCGTCGAGGATGCAGATAGCAGTCACAGAGCAATGTTTGTAACTTGGAATGTAAACTGGGTGCGCAGTTAATAGATGCTACCTTCTCATATGCAAATAAAATGTGTTTCTTTTGCTAGTTTATTAGTTATTTCTCTTCCGTAAGTCCCTACAAACCTTTACGCTATTGTCCTGTGATCACTCTTATATCAAGTGGACACTCAAGAAGTGAAACTTTAATTGTAAACATCCTGTACGTTCGTCCTTACGCCGTTGTACATTTAACCTGAGGCGCTCTAAATTCTTTCGACGTTAGATGTCAGCCCCATTTGGTAAGTCTTCCACACGCCACGCTGAAGTAGTGGAATTGCTTGGAGCAGTTCCATACCATTCCAGGCAGTTGCTAGCATCAGTAATACGAGTAACGAGTGAGCAAATGGAATACCACAGACTAACACAAGAATGCCTAAAGACGTCATACCTTCCCACCGTGGGACAGACGCAGTTCCGATGGGAGAAACGAGAACAGAAGCCGAGAGAAGAACCGTGTTAAGCGAGAAGGCCCTACGATAAGGGACGGACACCCACTTCGCCAGCTAACTGCTAGGACCACACAACTCGCAAGTTTTTTAGCGTGAGACTTTTCGCGTCTGTTACGCTGCGAACTTTAAAAGCATTGCCCTACCACGAAAAGTATAACGTTTCTAATTGGATATACAGTTTTTGTAGGCGGAGCTTAAGGTTAACATTGAGACCCTGATTGGTCAGATGAAAACACAGCCAGATAGTTCTTTTAAACCAACTTCGGTAAATTGTAGTAAGGAGAAGTTAGAAGAGAGTTTATTCCGAGAGGGCGAGCTGGACGGAGGTGCGCCGGCCGCCGCCCCCTGACGAACAGCGACAAGGTAATGAACGCACGTGATACCGCATTTGTGAGCACATAAGGCTTCACTCAGAACTGCAGAAGTCTCATCTGTTACATCCCCTTTACGTAATACTAGTGTCGATCGTCAATTAAAGCTCATGGTGTTCATATTTGCCACTTGAAGTAAAAGTCTGAAACGCGATGATTTTTCTGTTATATAGTTATTGTGAACCCACTTCAGCCACTGTATTTTACGACAAGTTAGATAAGGAATTAAAGATAATTGAGGGTCACTGTAGACCATTTTGATAGTTTTCTCTCTTGAGAAACTTAATTGAAACCTAGATTATAGATGTGATATGGCATAGGTGATCCTTCGATCCATTGTAGAACTTGAAAACCCATTCAGGGAATATTCGTTCACATTTGTCGAACGCAGTTGGCTTTTCCTATCCTGTATGAAAACATTTCCTTTTGTCAATAGTGCAATTTATAAACAATGTTTTGTGAGTAGAATAAAATTTCCAATGGTAGACTTAACTGCTTTTTCGACGTTATTTTACCAGCTAACTAAAATACGAAAGCCTTGACTCCTCCCACTAAATTTATTTAGTATTAAGATTCCTTTACGATGAGTGCATTGGAGTTGATGCTGAAATCATTACGTATTTGGTTATATCATCGCTAGTCTCACTGAACTCTTCTGAATTCTACATGTCATGCGTGGTCTGACGTCTCCTTACCAGCAACAGGTCCCAGGTTCAAACTAGTCAATTCCCTAAAAAACACACTCAGAGCATCGTTGCGCGAAAGTGGTAGGCAGACATGATATAGAACCAACAGACATCACGCAGAATGTTTAGAATTTCCCATCAAAAATGCTGCAGGAGCGTGAGAAGTAGGGTGCGTGAATTGCTTTTAAAACAGAAAATATGGGATTCGGAAAGATTAGCAATGGCAAATCGAGACCTTGACCGAATTGAGGTAGAGACCCAGCATGAAAATGGACAGAGAATAGAGGGCAGTACAACAGACGGTGCAGTATCCCGAGAAATAGGACATATAACGCACCATAACGAGGATAATGTACGTCAAGGCATAGAAAACGTAAGTCAGCATACGACAGATGAGCAGGATAGTAAAGAGACAGTGGATGAGGATTCTCACTTGCGTCTTGAATACGTAGAACCCATAGTACAAGTAATCAGAGCTCCCTCACCACAGAGTACAAGGAATGCGAGCAGAAACGTGTCACAGCACAGTTCAATGCAATCGGTTGCAAACCAACAAGTGGGCGAAAACACAGAGCGTAGGACGTCTGAAGAAAACGCAATAGGACCCACCAATCTGGCAGAATTACTACAACAAATTACGGAAACCATGACAAGGCAAAATAAAGACATAGCGAGCCAAATTCAAATTGCAGAAACAGCGAGACAAATGCGGGAGATTAAAGAACAAAACAAAAAAATTCAGTTACACCTAAGTCATATTGAAGACGAGGCAAAAGAATCTCGAGAAGTGATAGGAAACTTAACAGGTTACAGTCAATCGAGAACAGACATTGACAAGGTACAAGTGGACGCACAAACGTTGTGTAATGACACTCAGGACGAGATCAAAACATTACGTAACAACACCAACGGAGAAGTCAAGAAACTAGAGAAACGTATAAACGTAATTACTAGACAAGCAGCCGGTACAGCGCGTAAAGTTGTTGAAAACAGTGTGTTACACAAACGTATCACAAAAGCAGCGCTGAAAGGATATGATAACCGCATAGTCAAAATAGAAGCGCAAACGAAGCGACAATTTCAGAAATTGCGAACAGAGTTGTTGCAAACCATTGAAGAACGTAGTGAACAGGATCGAACAAACACAGAGTCTGCAACCACATCCGTATCTGTAACAGCACCGGAAAATCAAGCTATTAACGAAGATATTACGCATTTGTGATTCCAATCACAGGCGGAAAGTAACATACGTGACAATGGAAAGCCAGGTCGCGAAGAGTACAGTGCAATGCATTCAGCTACACGTTCACAACCGATGGAAGAAAATTACTGCGTACCACTCCAACGATACTACGCAAGGGTAGGCGAAAGCTACAGTGGACAGTATCCAATGGATCCACCACAACCGGAAAGAACGACGGGAGAAATGATCAGAAACAAAGGTGGCGAAGAATTGCGAATTTCATATGGAAGTATGGCGAAGTACGACAACGATCATTTCCTCACAGTCAGAAAATTTCAACACTTTCGAGAAGGAAACTCATTACATCCACGACCTTTTATTGATCAATTCCGAGTAGGATTACCAGAACACTGGACGCTAGCACACAAATTAGACTTTATATGTGCACACATGTCAGGAACAGTCGCAGAAACCATGCAGAATGTTGCAGCGACATGGCGATCGTACGAAGATTTCAGAGAGAAGCTTCTCTCACGATATTGGTCCAGCGAAGCACAGAAGAGAGTGAAGTACGAGTTATTACAGAACCCATATTTTGAAAATTCAGGAGAGAAGAGTCCCGTGAAATTTTTCTAATTAATGTCAAAGAAAAATCAATGCTTAGATGTACCATACAGTGACGGAGAGTTGATTAAATTATGCGCGATGAAGCTACCATTGAAATACCAGAAATCATTTGCAGGTCGCGGAGGCAATGACGTCGAAGCATTTAAAGGTATTCTAAGGGAACTAGAGTTCATATTTTCGGAGGATGACGCAAGAAAAAGACGAAGCGCACGTGAAAACGAAAGCAAAAAGCAGTGGAATCCACAAGACACAGTACGAATGAACAATAATTACGAACCATGTGATAACTTCGCACCAAGAAACGACAATAGATTTCAACAAAGAACCGGTTATGGATTTAGAAGAGAATATGGCAATAGCTATAATTCACCCAGGAACGGCAGCAACTATTACAGAGGGAATAACGACAACCGGAACGGGTACTGAAGAACCAATAGACCGACAAATTATCAAGAAAGAAACCACTATCAACAAGCTGAACAAGGAAAGAGAATGCAGGTAGAAGAGGTGGAGGTAAGACCACCAAACCCCGATAAACGTTCGAATTGACAGCTAAGCGCCAAAGAGAATGACGCACCGACCCAGGACAATTGCAGCACCTTGAACAGAGAAGTAAAGATCTTATCACGAGAAGTGATGAAGGAAGAAACAAAACCGCAGGGACCAGACGAAAACGAAGAAAGGAAAATAACAATATCGTGTTGGGACGAAATTAATTGGGAGAATACTGGCGAGGAAGATGAATTACCAGAGGCATGCACAACGAATGTAAGAAGAAAGGACTAAGTAATGAGTATTGCAGAGCTATTTGAGATGAAAACCAGGGAAAGCGAATTCAATGAGGATGATGTGCAGTCGACAGAAGTTGAAAATAAGTTACGAGTGGGCACACAACCCAACGTATATAATGAAGGAAGTTATGAAGCGATAATTAGAGTATTTAGATGCGATTATGTGGAAGTAGCGACGAAGGAGAGGATAGACGAGGATGAGGAAAAAGTAGAGGAAGTTGAAGAAAGCGTAAATGAAGGAAGAAATAGAGAAGAGGAAATAAAAGAGAGAGAAGTAGCAGTCGAAGCTTATCCTACAGAAAGTTCGAATTCACAAGGGAAATTCCTAAAAAGACTCATGTACGATTCAGTGGAGGATTCGTTGATGCAAGAAGAGGAAGAACAGGACCAACCCTTTCAAATTCAACCAATTGTGAAGGCCATGGTGAAGCATATCCCAGTCAATATTGTAATTGATAACGGAAGTGAACTGACTGCGATCTCAGAAAATTTATTCATGCAGTGTAATGCCAATGAGGAATTGCCAGTTCTGAAAACACGTAAGTTTAAAGTAAGAGGTCCTATTAGAAACAATGCTGCGGAAGTTACGAGACAAACAAGGTTAACTCTTTCGTGCCAAGGTCAAAAAGCTGAAGCCAACTTCGTGATTATACATAAACGAACTGTAGATTTGATTATAGGTGCAGATTTTTTAAATGAGAGACGAGCGATAATAGATTTGGGGAAAGGTAGCGTAACATTCGGGAATGTCACACTTCTCTTTGAGAAAAAGCTAAAATTAAAGGACATAACAGTTATAAACCAACAATTAAGAATGATGCGAGATAAAGAGGATGAAGAATTAGAATGGTATGCACAAAAGAGGGAATCGCCTCACCTCATGTTAGACGTCCATAAAGAAATCGACGAAAAATTGCAAGAAGTTCAAGGTATTTTGGAATACAGTAAAAGAGAATTAGAGGGTATTTTACGAGAAAGCAGAGGTGTTTTTACCTAAGACTGGCAGTATTAAACACTTTCAGTACAAGTTTGAAGATTAATTTTATTACTGGTAAATAATCAGCACAATATTTCAAGATTACATTGCAGAAAAGATCGTCAGGAGAAAGAAGAATGAAGAGAGAGGAAGGTGGAAAGAAGAAAATAGTTTCAATAATAACACCAATAGTACCAAAGATTAAGGTGAAGGGATAAAGTTTAGATAATCTAACAGTGTGAAATACTAAAATGGTATACACCACAACACTACACAAAAATAAAAAACGAATTTGAGGATTCTTCTAGAAGTTAAGACTCAAAATATCTTAGAATTGTAACATGGAAAGGGCGCCGAAATTTGTAAAGCTTTTTAAGAAGGCGTAAAATACTGTAGGTACTAGACATATGTTTGATGATAAGTAAAACTTTTTGTAAGAACCATTGTAAAAACTCCAGCAAGGACCAGATGCAACAACCCACAAGTTGCAATGCGAGAAGTATCAAGAAAGAAAAGGACATAATTAGGAAGACACGATTCCTACAAGGCAGAAGCGTCGAGAGAAGGGTAAGGACAGCGAGACCAACAGAAGGCCCTCGTAGAGCGGGGAATAAATTTGACCGCTAGGCGGAACCCTGCTGGGATGGAACACCCTGCAGTGACGTGACGCAACGCTGAACGCCGGAAGGGACTCCGAGCGCCCCCACTCAGTGGAGGGAGCAAAAAACGACCTGACGAGAAGACCACTTGGGCAAGCCACCACTGGCAAAAAATATGTGTAGAAGTCACACTACTGCTATTAAACAGCACGCTGATGCACGAAACTGTAGAAAAATTCCATAAAAGTAGAAATGACATGTCCAAACAATTTATCAAACTGTTACTAAGAGGAGAACTTCAAAGCGACTAGTTATCAATAAATATTTCCATATCCTACCCAGAGAAGAACCAAGAAGCAAGTAAGAAGCAGAGAAAAAGCAGGAAAAACAGAAGTTGAAGATTCACAAGATTGAGACCAAGAAAGAAAGTAGGTCAACAATAGACGACATACCTTCCCAAATCCCTGTCCTATTGCAAACTAGTCGTCTGCGAAGTATTACAACGAAAACCGACCGCATTCAGCGACACATAACGATGACTTTCACGCATACAAAGCCAGTAAACCACGAGATTCTGCACTCGCAGCTCCATTCCATTATGGGACCTCCACAACAGCAACACACACTTGCAAAACCAACAAGGAACCATGAATGAAGCTGTACATCAAATACTTCCCCACATCCATCTCGATCAAGTCCATCAATTTCGTGCAAAAATATTAGCCAACCTCATGCTTAAACATTGTGTGAAATCAAATTATGTGATGTAGGAATTGTGCAACAGAAACATGTGAAAAACTAAATAAGTTAAGCACACTAGACAGCTAATAAACTACAAAATAACGGTCATTTACTATGGGCTTAAGTAAAAAATAGACTATCGATAAAAATAAGTCATTAGTTCCGAAATGGGCAGTATAGAAAGAACAAAAGTAAGGCATAATAAACACAAACTATATGCCACTTATTTTCTCCTCGTAAAACTAAAAGAGTAACTATTTTACTTATTTTCTCATATTAAAAACAAAGAATAAAAAATTACCTGGTTGGATGTTTTCCCTTTTTTTTAACATTTGTACCATTTGTTAGGATAATATCTCAATACTTGAGTTTGTATATTTCTTTGTCAAAGCAATTCTTGGAAATAATTCTTATTTGTTAGTGTAACAATGTTGAAATGAGTGTCTAGAAACAAAAACATTTTACTTGTACATGGTATTTAGAAAATGTGTTAGGAATACATTTTACTTATTTACTACATTTATAAAAACAATATATATCTAAAAACATCGATGTGAAAGACTCCTCACTTTCGATAACAAACTTCACACTTAAATAAAGAAAATAATTAAAAATTAATAATAGCTTAAAAATATACTTCTCTCGTCATTTTTAAGAATAATGTGGAAGAATATAAAAATATAAATTAGTAATACAAACTAGCATAGAACCAGAATAACGTGACTGAACAGTAGGCAACAAAATTAAAGATAAAGCAATAATATTTGACTTACTTAGACAACGATTCAATCATTGCCTAACTTCAGTGCAAAAATTAAGTTCGAAGGGTTTTGATATGTAAGGTGTCAGGCAAATCCAACACCTTCCATGAAAACCCTGGCATGATAAGCAAATCCAGTAGTATGTCACATAGCTCCGTGACATTAAATTGACCAGCGTGAGACTTTTTCGCGTCTGTTACGTAGAAAACGCTAAAAACATTGCCCCACCACGAAAAGTATAACGTTTCTCATTGGATATACAGTTTTTGTAGGCGGTGCTTAAGGTTAACATTGAGACCCTGATTGGTCAGATGAAAACACAGCCAGATAGTTCTTTTAAACCAACTTCGGTAAATTGTAGTAAGGAGAAGTTAGAAGAGAGTTGCTTCCGAGAGGGCGAGCTGGACGAAGCTGCGCCAGCCGCTGCCCCCTGACGAACACCGACAAGGTAATGAACGCACGCGATGCCGCATTTGTGAGCACATAAGGCTTCACTCAGAACTGCAGAAGTCTCATCTGTTACATACCTTTTACGTAATACTAGTGTCAATCGTCAATTAAAGCTCATGGTGTTCAGATTTGCCACTTGAAGTAAAAATCTGAAACGCGATGATTTTTCTGTTATATAGTTATTGAGAAGCCACTTAAGCCACTGTAATTTACGACAAGTTAGATAAGGAATTAAAGATAATTGAGGGTCACTGTAGACCATTTTGATAGTTTTCTCTCTTGTGAAACTTAATTGAAACCTAGATTATAGATGTGATATGGCATATGACATCCTTCGATCCATTATAGAACTTGGAAACCCATTCAGGGAATATTCGTTCACAGTTTTGTCGAACGCAGTTGGTTTTTACCATCCTGTATTAAAACATTTCCTTTTATCAATAGTGCAATTTATAACCGATGTTTTGTGAGTAGAATAAAATTTCCGGTAGTAAACTTAACTGCTTTTTCGACGTTATTTTACCAGCTAACTAAAAATAGGAAAGCCTTGAACCCCTCCGACTTAATTTAGTTATTATTAAGATTCCTTTGCAGGGAGTGCAGTGGAGCTGACGCTGAAATCATTACGTATTTCGTTATATCATCGCAAGTCTCACTGAACTCTTCTGAATTCTACATGTCATGTGTGGTCTGACGTCTCTTTACCAGCAACAGGTCCCAGGTTCAAACTAGTCAATTCCCTAAAAAACACGCTCAGAACGTCGTTGCGCGGAAGTGGTAGGGAGACACGATATAGAACAAACAGACACCACGCAGAATGTTTAGAATTTCCCATCGAAAATGCTGCAGGAGCGTCCTCATTTCTCCTGCAGTTTAAGATCGACAGTTGTCATGAAGAAGGAAGGGCATGAATGTTTCGTTATGTGGAGTAGCATGAAATCAGGCGAAACCTCTTACCGCGTACCGCTACGTGGCTGAAGAAACTACTTTTCTAGGCACCTTTATATGCTCACCGCGTGCTGAGAACTGAAAAAAGTGACGTGACGCTATCGACAGGCATACTAGAGACTGATCAACATGTCTGTGCGAAGCTTCATCGGATTTTCCCTCTCGTTTCTTTTTCGCGACCTATCGGGTCTTACTTTCCGAACAGCCGTTGTATTCACGTAATTGCTCCAACGTCGCAGCGTGTCAGTAATAGCAAACAAAGCGCATACGACGACTCATTTTATTGGTACAATTTCTACGAATTTCTGGTGAAACATCTGAACAAGCACGAAACCCTTAATCTGCTCTACTGCGGATGCACACATATTGCCGGCCGCGGTGGCCGTGCGGTTCTAGGCACTGCAGTCCGGAAGCGCGCGACTGCTACGGTCGCAGGTTCGAATCCTGCCTCGGGCATGGATGTGTGTGATGTCCTTAGATTAGTTAGGTTTAAGTAGTTCTAAGTTCTAGGGGACTGATGACCTAAGATGTTAAGTCTCGAAGTGCTCAGAGCCATTTGAACCATTTTTTACACACATATTACCCGAACTCTTGAGGAACTTGGTAAGAATGTCTTCCAAGAGTGTGTTGGGTAGGGACGCTACGAATGTAGTGTGTGGACATACAAGGTGAGAATGTGGGTCTCGCTGGAAGCGTGCGGTCGCCCTATCCTCTGTCCCGTCCGTGGTTCAGATTGATGCTATGTAAGCAGGAGATCCCGGGTTCGAGTCTCGGTCGAGGCACACATTTTCACCTGTCCCCGTTGATATATATCAACGCCCGTCAGAAGCTGATGGTATGAATCTATAATTCTGATTTCTAAATCTGTTAAGTCATTCTATCCGTCTGCTGCCTGTCGTGACTCGGGAAGGATGGGAGGTCTCACGCCAACTTAAAGGGACGTGCAAACCTGCACGTGAAAAACGTACAGGTATATAATTAAGAAATTACGTGTGATTTCACATCCGTCTTTACGAAGACGAAAATGGAATTACAGGTACTTGTAAGAACTTACAAGAACGCAAAGTAGATTAATATACGATTATCTTCTAGGGAAGGCAGCGTGCTGCCGATGAGAACGCGTGCGGAGTCAATTAGAACTGATTTGCTGGATACTTTCATTAAAATAACCGCGATCTCTCGTCCATATGAAACATGGAATCTTCGTCAAACAGGCATTGGGAAGGAACCTTGTTCCGGACTGCAGAAAATTTGGATGACATTTATGGAAAGTGATTTATAGTCACTTAACTACTCGCCATCGTGGCCACAGCATTTGTAATTTGGTAGTAGGACGTATGAGCTTCGTCTTTCTTGGTGCCTACATTGTACGTACAGCAACTTGTCGCCTACTTGTGGTTTAAACGCCATTCAACTACTCTAACATATTCCAGACTGTAAAAAACATGACCGGCTAAAAATCTCGTTTCAGCGCCGGCCATAATAACCTGCCAAGTTAGATACAAAAACACTTGAAGTTCCTGCATTAACATCGTTTATGACTAAATGAAACAATCAAATATGATATTCGATGCAACAAATTCAACTGCTGTAAGATTCGCCTTTCATTTAATTGACAAGTAGTTTCGTGCTACCTTAATCCATTTTAAGTCATCCTGCGAGACGAAAAGTTAAAATTACAATTGATCCAATAACCTTACAAAAATTATTTCTTGCATATAACAAAATACAGATCGTATCGTACGAGGAGGTTCATACCAGACAGACCAAACATTATTTTCCGAAATAGCATATACAGCATGTCAAGATTATGCATACACATATAGCATATTTAAGTGTAACCATTAGCAGTGATGGAACAGACGTACAACTAATAGTCTACTTCCTACGCTGATACAAGAAAACCGCAGGTAGGTCGTTGGGCAGCGGACGAAGCAGAGTAGTAGCTAAATGAAAGTTTCTGGTAGATTAAAACTTTGTACACAACCGAGATTCGAACTCTGGACCTTTGCTTATCGGGGCCAAGGGCTCAACCATCTCAGCAATCCAAGCACGTCCCGACCCCTCTTCAAAACTTCAATTCCCCCAGTAACCCTTCTCCTATCTCCCAACTTTACAGAAGCTCTCCTGCAAATCATGCAGAACTAGCACTCCTGGGAGAACGGATACTGCAGAGATATGTTTGTTGTGTCACTTTTGATGATTAAACTTTACTTTGTTATACGTATGCGTTTAATCATGAGGTGGCTTATATGCGATTTTGAAACAATTACTCCAGACAAATTGACCGAGGTTTTGGAAGAACTCGTCTATAGGCTTCGATGTGCGACATATGCTGGTCGAACTAAACACTTGTAAGAATTTGCCGTATTCACAATGAAATATTCACTCTACAGTGGAGTGTGTGCCGATCTGAAACTTCCTGCCACATAAATACTGTGTGGCGGACAGAGAGTCAAACTCGAGACTTAAGCTTTTCGTAGGTAAATGCTCTACCGACTGAGCTACCCAAGAACGAGTCATGACTCTTCTTCACAACTTTGCTTCCGCCAGTACCTTGTCTCCTACTTTCAAAACTTCACAGAAGGTGCTACTTGCAAGACTAGCACTCCTGAGTGGAAGGAAGTTTGGAAGGTAGCTTGACGGTAATACCGACCACCTTAAACGGCAATCGATGTTAACGTTAAACTTCTCCTAGGAATTTTTGAGAAAGTTGGGAACAGAACCATGAAGGTGGGATTCGTTTCCGAGACACTCTAGCAGAGTACAACCAACAGTGAACAGGTGGATCAGAAACAGACGTCCTCCCAGCACAAAAGCAAGTGGTAACATTACATATTAATATCGGTCGCCAGCCTAATTAGGCAACGTCAAGCAACGTCAAAGCAGAAAGCAGTGCTAAGGCTAACCTAACCTTCCTTGACACACACACACACACACACACACACACACACACACACACACACACACTAAATGCATTATTTATATCTGTTCACACTACAACACAGTAACCTAACCTTGCAGATAAATGTGCTACTACATGGGGAATCAGATAAACAAATGGTCAATACGACAGCAAACAGTAACATACGGCTCTCAACAACACGTACGTTAAATGAACGAGATGCAGCGGTTTATACAACCAAACACACATGAAACTAATAGCAATACTAGAAAGGGAGGTGCATGAAATGATTCTGACTTAAATCAGAGGATCTATTAATGATCGTAGAGGGTCTAAGCATGTGCACTAACCAGGTTGCAGTAGAATAGCTAACACAGTACATATTTCTTTCTTAAGCTCAGTTTGAAGCAGTTAAACAGAATGCAAATCTAACTATACTGACTGAAGGAACGTTTCCCTTACTTCATTAACTTACTAGCATAGCACATGAGGGCCCTCTAACTTTCATGGTTTGAAGAACCATGTGAGACGCCCTGCTTAACCCGAAGGACAGGACAGATAAAATAAATTATGGAAAGGGGCCAATATAAGGGGCTGTCAGCTACACTCGAACATACAACTTTATTATTTAATCAAACATTACAAAAGCCCAAAAATATTTTTTTAAACACACAGCTATAATCTTTGGGACTTAATTACTGGCCACTTTAAATTAAAAACGGTTGAAGGCCAATAACTTAAACGCAACCATAATCAGAAGGTTAAAAGTCAAGCCTTATCTTAAAACAGTTCTTTAGTTAGGCTGAAGTAAGTAAGTTAAATTAAAATCGGCTGAAGGCCGAACACTTAAAAATTACAAAAAAATTTTAAATGCCAAAGGGCTTACGTGAAACAGTATTTAAAACTAGGCTAAAGGCCTTAAGAGTAAAACAGCTCTAATTTAAAACACAAAACCGGCTAAAAGCCATCCATGCAAGTACCAACAACAAAGAATAAATTTAAAAAAATTAAGGCAGTACACAGAAGGGCGCCCAGATGTTCGAGGGTCGGCCTGTAATTCAAACACTAACGCTCGATCAGGTGAGACAGGCAGTCGGGCCAATCATTCACGATCCGATGACAACCCAACCGACCGACAGTCATCGGACCCACTGACAAAATAACTACCACTTCAACTGACCAGGGCACAGAAGAGAGTTCAACGGAACAACGTAGAAGATGTTGGTGCCCACAACCAATCATAAACAGAGCTGTCAAATTACACACGGTGCTGGACAGCAACAACATGATGAGCAAACTACACTGCCTGAAATTTACGTCAACGGCCAGAGCAGGTAACCGGAACGTTAAAGGCCACAAGGCAGAAGATACCTCTGGTGCACTTCTATTCAAATAACCAAATATAGTCAAACTCCACTGGAGGGTGCCTAGAATTTTCCAACTTCAAAACCACGTTGTCACTCGCAACGGCCGACAATGAACTCCAAAAGACCCAATGTGAACAGTCCTGATTTGCTGGTAGGTTAAATCAAAACTCAACTTTCGTGTCCACGGTCGGCGAGCCACAGACCTCGTAGCAGTGGCAACAGCGCCACTCTCTCAGACACCGTGGAGAGGCCGCCAGCAGGGCCCGGCCAAACTAGGCCCCACCGAGAATTCCTCACTGCTCCACGACAACCGACCGACTTCTCAGAGTCAGTACGCTGAGAAAATTTAAAATAAATTGTCAATCAGAATCTCGCACACTACACACAGTTACATGAACAGTTGCATGAAGAAACAGACAATGCTAATGGCAGTGACTGAACAATAACAGGGACGAATCACTAGTCAGCACACCCAGCCAACTCATAAGCGATCGCCAACCAAATACACGTCGTCCGACAAAACGACCAACCGACGACCAACCAAATTCGTCCTGACTCAAATCATGTGTGTCGGTAACCGTCGGGCAAATCATGGCGGTCCGGACCTCCGTGCTGCCGCGACCCGACTGAACTTGTGCCGCGTGCCAACTCAAACACTCCCAGGGCCCAACTAACTGCTGGCGCATTCCAACTCACTGCCAGATACGAACTACCTCGGAACACACGACAACCGGGAAGTAATAGCAGTCAGCAAAGATAATACGCCAGGGCTTATATCGATAAGAGCCACTGCTGCCGCTCACGGTCAGGCGAGGTGGCAACTCAGTGACACCAGTAATTGAAATTAACATAACGAGGTCGTAGTACAGGAAAAACTGGATGTCAAATGAGACATGGCGCGACCACGAACTACACACGGCTCACCATGCTCACCAACAAAACTTCACAAGTACGTATGAGATATATTCTCTTCTATAATTATTAATTATGTAAAGCACCAGAAGCTGTAGCACTTTAAATAACAAATATACTTTGATAAGCACTCTTTTAACCTCCTCAAAATATAGTTGGCTGTGGAAATGCCAACACAACATTAAATTAAATTTCAAACTCTTTCTCATGAAACGAACACTGAAAAATATTTGTAATTCTGATGAAAGTGCATAAATGCAGCAGTTAATAATCTTTGCCACTTCAGATCAACTTTACTACTTTCAGGCAACTTTTCAAGTAAGGTAAACTACTTAGGGAAATGACTAATATAAAAATACGCTAGAAGTGGAGTATTTCTGAAACTATAAAACTGAACTTTAGATATTATAGCTATACACATTTGAAGTCAATCACAACTATTTTTTACAGCTGCCGAATAAGTGTTTCCATAGTAAATTAGGACACTTGGAATTAAATTCACGAGGATAGGATTCCTGTCCAGGTTTGTGATTTGGGGTAATCACGAGAGTAAGACAGAGTTCTTAGCAACGAAACTATTAGTATTAAAATCAACCAAGTCAATTTACAGAGTGCCAAATATAAACAATTTAGTGCAAGGCTGATGGAACTGGTGCCGTAATTTGGAGTGGCTGTTAACATGGCGGCGATGCAGTCATTGCAGTACTGATGCCCTCGCCTTGTTACAGATCTTCTTTATAGGACCAAAAATCATGCCGTGGTAATACTACATCCAAATGCAGTACACGACGCCCATAAATACTGCTCCGAAGCTCCTCTGGCCTCAAAACTCCAAGAATATGTGCCACAATGATCCGCTACTGTTAACGATATGTGAACCACAGCACTGCTCAGCCCAGACTCCGTACCCGTCACAAAGGAAGAGTGGCCACTTTCGGGCCAGCCACTTCTTTTCCACTCCGCCAGGCTACTTCCGTAGCTGCGGGGATTCACCTCATCTTTTAAAAAACTCTACGTTTCCTAAACATTCATTTACGGTACGTTACATAACAATGACTCCAGTAGTTGCTTAAATCTACAAATATATTTTAAACAACATCGTTCAAAAAGTTCACATAACTGATTATATATATATATATATATATATATATATATATATATAGTCAAAGAATTTCCATGACAGATACAAAACTCTACATATGCAACACTACAAATTGTCGGGTAGCTCAGGTTGTAGAGCTCCTGTCCGGGAGAGGGGAAAGTCCGAAGTTCAAGTCTCGGTCCAGCGCACAGTTGTAATCTGCCACGATGTTTCATTTGATATACCGGGTGATCAAAAAGTCAGTTTAAATTTGAAAACTCAATAAACCACGGAATAATGTATATAGAGAGGTAAAACTTGACACACATGCTTGGAATGACATGGGGTCTTATTAGAATCAAAAATAAAACAAATTATTGCTAGACTCGTGAAAGATCTCTTGCACGCGAGGTTTGGTGATGATCATGTGTTCAGCCGCCACTTTTGTCTTGCTTGGCCTCCCCAGTCCCCAGACCTCAGTCCGTGCGATTATTGGCTTTGGGGTCGCAAGTGTAACGTGATCGACCGACATCTCTAGGGATGCTGAAAGACAACATCCGACGCCACTGCCTCACCATAACTCCGGACATGCTTTACAGTGCTGTACACAACATTATTCCTCGACTACAGCTATTGTTGAGAAATGATGGTGGACATTTTGAGCATTTCCTGTAAAGATCATCATCTTTGCTTTGTTTTACTTTCTTATGGTAATTGTTGCTATTCTGATCAGATGAAGCGCCATCTGTCGGATATTTTTGAACGTTTGAGTTTTTTTTGTTCTAATAAACCCCATGCCATTCCAAGAATGTGTGTAAATTTGTACCTTTCTATCTACATTATTCCGTATTTATTCAGTTTTCAAATTTATACCGACTTTTTGATCGCCCGGTACTATTCATAACTGTAAGTTTAATGTAATAAGTGCTACAAAGGCTTAAAACCTGTATATTCGTCTTGAAAATTCCTATATTATCTCACTCTGTTATAATAGTGTAGCTAACGGCAATGTGGTTGAACGCCAGTGTTCATTGGCGTCGCTGCGACACATAAACCTGCACCTACCGCAGCTCTGGTACTATGGGAGCCCGAGTTCGGGATTCTGCGGTGCGGGGCAGGGTTGCACGGGCCGCTGTAGGTACGCATTGTCTTTGCGCGGAATTAACTGCGCGGGGTGCGGCGGGCTGTGATTGCGTGCGGCGGCGCGCTGCCGGCCCAATTTCCCAGTCAATGGCCGCCCGCGGGCCCCAAATTGCTGGCGGCCGGTGCGCTCATTACGAGGTGTTGCGTGTCGCAGAAACTGGCCGCAAATTGCGGGCCTAAACTGATTATGCATCTATCACGATGCACCGCCCGCGGGCTCTGCCGGGCCCCCGCCCCGCTGCAAACCGACCTCCGTCTGCTCTGCTACCCCCAGCGCCGCCCTCAATCTGCTTCGTGTCGCGCGGGTGTGCCTCGAGCTGCCCCGGAACATCGGTGCGTGGTCAAGCAGCCCTGACTGAGAAAAACATTACATTAGTCGCTGGTACAGTTGTGGAACAAGTGCAGACACTTGGTTACCACTCAACTGGCAGATCTATTTCTGTTAATGAATTGAATATAAACGGAAGTAGCTCTAATCTGTAATTTTCCTGGTGATCTCAAATTTTTTTCCAAGTGTAGTACATAGAAACTTTGCTATGCTATGCATGATTGTCATACTTCTTTGATGCTGAGAAACCGTTAACCGGCTTTACTATATACACATTTATTGTGCTTTCTTGAGTTTATAAATTGTGATTAGTTATATAATTAATAGAAACGGGCTTTTGTATACTATTAGGGTCCCTATAGACAATTATTGAAGATCATGTTTATTACTTGTCTTAATCGAAAACGCATTTCTGGAAACCTACCCCCATTCAAAGGGTAACCTTACACGCACTTATACTTACAAGGGGAGGCCGCCAATTGCGAAATTCAGACTCGATTCATACTGCGCATAATAAAAGCTCATGGCCAGAGGTGTACTGTGGCAAAGCACCAAGATGCACTTCTCAGCCGTTGTCGAGAAAATCGACAGTTAAAAGAAACCGTTACAGTGAAATACTCCCTACGATTAATAGTTCTCCGCAGCGTCGTGGCGCAGCGGTAAGCGCTCTGGTTCGTAATCCGAAGGTCGCGGGATCGAATCTCGCGCTATACAACTTTTTTTTTTAGTATTTGTTTTTTATAATTCATATATATATATATATATATATATATATAAAATTCCCGGCAATCAATTGCAACAATTAAGCATATAATAAGTTGTTGAAAGTCGTTTGTCGTGGAAAAAATGGCGACTTCGAACATCATTATGTTTTCCGCAAACAAAGTTGTATTTCACAAATGTTATTAATTGTCTTCATAATGTTAACCACGCATAGTTAACGGAAGACGTAGAAACGACATTCCGAAACAAATACGTATAGCGTAAGTCAAACGTTCGAATTAGAATAGAGACCCCACGAACACAAATTTGCTGTGGCAGATATGAAATATTAATTCCGTTTCTCGCTCGTTACACTTGAATGACAGATGTTGAATGGACCGAAACGAGCCGCCACATGACAGCGTAGTTGCCTGCTGACTTCGAAAGAAGGTAGATGCGGTCCCTAGCGCAACTTATGACATTATCGAAAATCAGTGCGGACGGGAGAGCTTTGGTACACCTTGTTAAAAAAAACGGAAAAATGGAGGCGATACAATTGGAGAGCGATCCGCCTTCACCAACATGCATAAGCAATTCATTAATACAATATATATATATATATATATATATATATATATATATATATATATATATATATATATATATATATAAAACTAATAATAAAAAGAATTCCATGGCACGAGATTCGATCCGGCGACCTACGCATTACGAACCCAAACGCTTACCGCTGCGCCACGACGCTGTACAAAATTACTAATCGTCGAGAGTATTTCACCGCAACGGTTTCCTTTAACTGTCGATTTTCTCGACAACGGCTGAGAAGTGCATCTTGGTGCTTTGCCACATTACACTTCTGGCCATGAGCTTTTATTATGCGCAGTATGAATCGAATCTGAATTTCGCAATTGGCGGCCTCCCCTTGTTAGTGAGCCATGGTGGCTCGGGTTTGATCTATCGAACGTACCGCGTATAATATTGTCGCTGTATCGCGGAGGAGAGAGAGAACCGGCGCCCCCTCGTGGGGGAAGTCGGCGAGGCACCTGTGACAGTCGAGTTGTTGGATTTTGGAGGGCGAGCAGAAACAGTGAGATAGGCAGTAGTGCGCGGAGCGTGAAGTCGTGTCTGCCGACGCCGTGTGTGGTGGCAGGAGGAACGTTTGCCACGTTACCTGATTCTGTTTGGGCATTTGCGGCGGACTAGGTGGGTAGAGGCGCCGGAAATACGGAAGCGTCCGATCCCACCCGTCTGCTTTGACCCATGACGTCACAAATATGGCGGAAACAAAAACACACACACTTTCCACAAGAAGCCTAATGACACTAACGGGACAAGCGCGGGAAATGGGGTGTTTTGGGTGGGGGCAAACTAAATATAAACAAATTTAGACGCCTTGCGTAGCTACAACGTGTAAGTGAAGACCCATACAAGGTAAAGATGCTTCAGTAGCTGATTAGTGTTTTTTGTCTTTTAAAAAAAAATTCTCGCGAGATAGAACGAACAGACCAGAAAGATAAATATAATAAACTAAAACAGAAGTTCGAGCAAACAGATAATTAACATAAGTAAGAAGTGTTTTTAAATTTAAAAAAAAAGTCTCAGGAGATAGAACGAACAGATCAGAAAAGTAAATAAAATAAGATAAAACAGAACTGGAGACAGCCACACTCAAACCAAACTCTGCGCCGTCATGACGTCACACACAACACCCTTACGTCACGGGTCAAAGCCGACGCGTGGGATCGGACGCTTCTGTCGACGCGAGGCGCCGATGATGTCGGGAAAATGCTGCTTCCTTGTTTATGATGGATTTACCGTTTGCTTCTAGTGACTACATTCTCGTCTCTATGGCTCTGTGACTGATTTGATGCCGTTGCGAGCACAGTTGGTTTCGATATAAGCAGCATTCGTTCCCAGTGTCCATCGTTCTGGCGATTACTGAGTGCGCTTTCCATTGTGGTGTATTTATTGAGCAGTGTGCTTTGGACGCTTGGCATTACTATTAGGAGTCCATTGCGTAAGGCCGCGTTTATCCTGTGAGGACTTGTGTCAATTGCATTCATACTTCTCTGCTTAAGTGTTATTGTTTTACGCCCCTGTGAATGGGAAAATGGTAAAGGGCCTTACTATTACTGACCTTCTCGTGTGCCACTGACTTGGTTGTGTTTTTCAGCCACGTAATTTGTGCGTTTATTGTAGCGAACCGATGTCTGTTTCTGATTAATGTTTCCCTGTGACATTGAGAGTTTATCTTGTAACGAACACTGTTTCAGATATTTTAATCAGTGTGTTACAGGACAGTGGAGAGCGGAGGTGGTTTATTGGCCATGATGATGTATTGGTAGATCCATTTCACGAGTCCAGGCCAGTCACCCGGAGATTTAGAAGTTGTATGTTGTGTTAAGTTAATACTCCTTATTTTAACCGTAGTGCGCTCATGCAGGAAGTTTATGTGGCTTTGCGCAGATTGCGCGGTATGTTTAGATGACTCTGAATTCACTGCGTTAAGTGGTGTCCTCTGAGGTGCTGGAAGTAGTGGATAGACAGCTGTTTTGGTCACGCTCTGTATGCAAATAATTTATGTCCTTATTACGTTGGTGAGTTGCTTGCCCTTGTGTCACAGGTGGTGCCAATTTCATTAATTTCGCCACCGGTCTTCGCAGAGGCTGCGGGAGGAACCGACCCACTGTGGCAAGCAGTTACGTAGTCGCGCCCGCCCACCGTAACGGGCGTTGTTTACTAGCCCGACGCCTTTCTGCACTTGGTGGCTGGAGCGTGTTGACTGGTTTCTTACGGCTTGCAGTCTGGGAAACCGTGCCTTTGGTGTGCACGTGGAAGACTTACGTTTTGCTTCCAGTACCTCGGAGTGGCTCTATGTGGGTAACGAGAACGACTTATGTTGTTGGTGGCTCAGGCAGAAAGTGGTTCATTTGCTAAACAGAAGGTGTATATGCATTTCTTTCCCATAATTCTGTAAACATATTTAGGTGGTTGTGTTTTCTTTTTTTTTTCTTTGGTCAATTGATTTTCTGTTCAGAGGTTACTATGTAAGGCCATTAACTTATGCAAAAATTTGATAGCAAGGAACTGTATTGAATTCTAGTTTCAAGTTGTGTTGATTCTGTGGGGAAACTGCTTTGAACAGACTTTTAATTAATTACGAAGCAACTGAATGCTATTTGTAAGCTGAAATTTGTGTTCTTAAACATATTAACGATTATTTTTAGTAGTTCACTTCTGCAGTTAGACAATTTACAATGTCTGTTGTGTTGTTTCCTTTTAACAGTATTTTCAATGTTATTAACAAAGAAGTGAGTTGTTTTGTTGTTGTTGTTGTTGTGGTCTTCAGTCCTGAGACTGGTTTGATGCAGCTCTCCATGCTACTCTATCCTGTGCAAGCTTCATCTCCCAGTACCTACTGCAACCTACATCCTTCTGAATCTGCTTAGCGTATTCATCTCTAGGTCTCCCCCTACGATTTTTACCCTCCACACTGCCCTCCAATACCAAATTGGTGATCCCTTGATGCCTCAGAACATGTCCTACCAACCGATCCCTTCTACTGGTCAAGTTGTGCCTCAAGCTTCTCTTCTCCCCAATCCTATTCAATACTTCCTCATTAGTTATGTGATCTACCCACCTAATCTTAAGCATTCTTCTGTAGCACCACATTTCGAAAGCTTCTATTCTCTTGTCCAAACTACACTCCTGGAAATTAAAATAAGAACACCGTGAATTCATTGTCCCAGGAAGGGGAAACTTTATTGACACATTCCTGGGGTCAGATACATCACATGATCACACTGACAGAACCACAGGCACATAGACACAGGCAACAGAGCATGCACAATGTCGGCATTAGTACAGTGTATATCCACCTATCGCAGCAATGCAGGCTGCTATTCTCCCATAGAGACGATCGTAGAGATGCTGGATGTAGTCCTGTGGAACGGCTTGCCATGCCATTTCCACCTGGCGCCTCAGTTCGACCAGCGTTCGTGCTGGACGTGCAGACCGCGTGAGACGACGCTTCATCCAGTCCCAAACATGCTCAATGGGGGACAGATCCGGAGATCTTGCTGGCCAGAGTAGTTGACTTACACCTTCTAGAGCACGTTGGGTGGCACGGGATACATGCGGACGTGCATTCTCCTGTTGGAACAGCAAGTTCCCTTGCCGGTCTAGGAATGGTAGAACGATGGGTTCGATGACGGTTTGGATGTACCGTGCACTATTCAGTGTTCCCTCGACGATCACCAGTGGTGTACGGCCAGTGTAGGAGATCGCTGCCCACACCATGATGCCGGGTGTTGGCCCTGTGTGCCTCGGTCGTATGCAGTCCTGATTGTGGCGCTCACCTGCACGGCGCCAAACACGCATACGACCATCATTGGCACCAAGGCAGAAGCGACTCTCATCGCTGAAGACGACACGTCTCCATTCGTCCCTCCATTCACGCCTGTCGCGACACCACTGGAGGCGGGCTGCACGATGTTGGGGCGTGAGCGGAAGACGGCCTAACGGTGTGCGGGACCGTAGCCCAGCTTCATGGAGACGGTTGCGAATGGTCCTCGCCGATACCCCAGGAGCAACAGTGTCCCTAATTTGCTGGGAAGTGGCGGTGCGGTCCCCTACGGCACTGCGTAGGTTCCTACGGTCTTGGCGTGCATCCGTGCGTCGCTGCGGTCCGGTCCCAGGTCGACGGGCACGTGCACCTTCCGCCGACCACTGGCGTCAACATCGATGTACTGTGGAGACCTCACGCCCCACGTGTTGAGCAATTCGGCGGTAAGTCCACCCGGCCTCCCGCATGCCCACTATACGCCCTCGCTCAAAGTCCGTCAACTGCACATACGGTTCACGTCCACGCTGTCGCGGCATGCTACCAGTGTTAAAGACTGCGATGGAGCTCCGTATGCCACGGCAAACTGGCTGACACTGACGGCGGCGGTGCACAAATGCTGCGCAGCTAGCGCCATTCGACGGCCAACATCGCGGTTCCTGGTGTGTCCGCTGTGCCGTGCGTGTGATCATTGCTTGTACAGCCCTCTCGCAGTGTCCGGAGCAAGTATGGTGGGTCTGACACACCGGTGTCAATGTGTTCTTTTTTCCATTTCCAGGAGTGTATTTATCGTCCACGTTTCACTTCCGTACATGGCTACACTCCATACAAATACATTCAGAAATGACTTCCTGACACTTAAATCTATACTCGATGTTAACAAATTTCTCTTCTTCAGAAATGCTTTCCTTGCCATTGCTAGTCTACATTTTATATCCTCTCTACTTCGACCATCATCAGTTATTTTGCTCCCCAAATAGCGAAACTCCTTTGCTACTTTAAGTGTGTTGTAAAAAAAAAAAACAGTGAATGAAGTGCCTCAAATCCCTTTGGTCCACACATTCCGTCATTCACCCTTGGGTGGTATTAACAAACCGTGGAAGCCTAATTCACTTAGTAAGATATTGCACAATACTGTTGCGTAATCAGTACCTTTTCACACTTCTGAAAATTTTAAATGAAAAGAAAGCAGAAATCTGGACTGACGGGACGCTTTTCATAGCTTTATTGAATTAGCCGGCCGGAGAGGCCGAGCGGTTCTGACGCTACAGTCTGGAACCGCGAGACCGCTACGGTCGCAGGCTCGAATTCTGCCTCGGGCATGGATGTGTGTGATGTCCTTAGGTTAGTTAGGTTTAAGTAGTACTAAGTTCTAGGGGACTGATGACCTCAGGAGTTAAGTCCCATAGTGCTCAGAGACATTTGAACCATTTTTAGACCTTCTTGTCTAAACTGCTTGTCGTCCATATTTCACTTCCATACATGGCGGCACTCCATACAAATGCTTTCAGAAAAACCTATCTGCCATCTATATCTATACTGGATATCAATTTTTCTTCAGAAACGCTTTCCTTTCCATTGCAAGACTACATTTTATTTTCTTTCTACTTCGGCTATCATCATTAGTTATTTGGCTGCCCATATAGCAAAATTCATCTACTTTAAGTGTCTAATTTCTTGGTGTAATTTCCTCAGCATTACCTCATTTAATCTGACTACATTCCCATACCTTCATTTTGTTTTTTTTTATGTGTATCTTGTATCCTCGTTTGAAAACTGTCTATTCCGTTCAATTGCTTTTCCAAGCCCTATTCTGTCTCTGACCGAATTACAAGGTAATCGGGAAGCCTCAAAGTTTTTATAAGTATAGAAGCTGAAGTAATGAGTTAAAATTTGTGCCACGGCCTACTACGATCTACTACTTACTAGGCATACTTGCAAACCACTGGGATACTGGCAGAATTTCTCCCTTACGTACAAAGCTGGGCTGCTGTTCCAATACAGAATTAATAAACCTATGTCCAGAGGGCGACCTTCTCAGTCTTCGCTTTTATAGCTCTTCTACTGCAGCGTGAGGCACAACTGACCCTCATTCCACTTTAGTAAAGACTGAATACTTGTGTAAGTGACTGCAATACCCTATGTTCGTCAAGTAGGCCCTCAACGTCCCGGTAATTAATATCAGATTCATCTTCTGTAAGTGGCCGGGCAAATGTGTGAATTCCTAAGGGACCAAACAGCTGAGGTCATGAGTCCTTAGACTTACATATTACTTAAACTAGCTTAAACTAGAACGAAATTTTCACTCTGCAGCGGAGTGTGCGCTGATATGAAACTTCCTGGCAGATTAAAACTGTGTGCCGGACCGAGACTCGCACTCGGGACGTTTGCATTTCACGGGCTAGTGCTCTACCAACTGAGATACCCAAGCACGACTCATGCCCCGTCCCCACTTAAACTAACTTACGCTAATAACAACACACACACACACACATGCCCGAGGGAGGACTCGAACCTCCGGCGAGAGGAGCGGTGTAGTCCGTGACATTGTGCAGCAAACCGCGCGGCCACTCAACGCGGTAATATGTGTGTTCAGAAGCCTGACACCTTCACGAACTTAACATTTCTCTCATCAAAATATATCAGTTTGTCTATTTGTTCAATGCAGATCTTAGTTTTCTTCTTTTGTGCTTTGGTTTGTATATAACGGCCTATGTAAAGTTGCCCCACCTAAGCGTGAGTAGTACCTTCTCAGTTGTTTTCGACTTTCTGATAGCATGCCTCAACAAAAAAACCAATTTCTGGCTCGACCTCTTGAGGTCCTATTAAAGCACATTTCATAGAAATAAGGATGGCAACTACAGCATAGCTGTGACATGGCAATGAAAGTTTCGAGGCAACGTACAATAGGTAAAGATCAGACGTCTTATCCGAAACGGGCCACGTGCGGCGCTCGATAGAATTTAATGGTAGGCGTGTCAAGTATTCAGGGATCTGTAAACTAACACTATTTCACTGTACAGCATGTAAACGAGACGGGGGATTGGACAAGGTGTCACTGCTATAACGCTCCCGGAACCAGTGCAGGGAATTGTGACTGAAAGACTGTGAAATGTGATTTTTATATATTGAGAATCAATGTGTAAATTTTATTACAGAGTTACAGATTTTTCAGAGCAAGTAAGGAGCTCCAAAATTATCTTAACTGAGGAATACTGAAGTAAGAACCGTGGAAGCCAGAGAACAACCTATACATCGAAGCTGGCTTGTAAACGACATATACTATTGGATCAAAAGTATCCGTGGCTCGGAGGTATTGGGGAATTAACTACTAGATTATAAAAGGAGGCGGTGATGGTTGTGTGGTCAGTAGAGAAGCAGAAACAACAGAATGACTCGGTCAAGAGAACTCACTGACTTCGAAAGTGGGCTAGTCGTGGGATGTCACCTGAGAAACAGCTCCACCGGGGGATTTCAATCCTCCCGAAGCTACCCAACGCGACTGGTGGTGATGAGTTGGCCAGGAGAGCCCATTCACTTCAAACGTGGACCAGCCATTGGATTTCACGTGACTGTCATTCCATCGGGGACATTTCAAACCTTCGAAAGCTGCCCAAGGTGACTGTTGGTGATGTGACTGTAAAATGGATACGCGAGGGAACAAGGGCCGCTATTCCAACATAGGGCGGAGATGGAATCACACGTGGGTTTCGGAGAGCTAGCATCTGTCCATCTAGCACAATGACTGTGAGTGGGGAGTTAAAAAGAATGGTAGAGCTGGTTCTCATAAACCACAAATTTCTATAGTCAACACTTGAGGTGGTCGAAAGAGGGGTGCCTATGGACAGCTGGTGACTGGTGACGATTTATTTGGTTATGAATCACGTTACGTGGCAATTCGATGGAACGGTTTGGATTTGGTGAACGTCTGGAGAAGATTGCTTGCCATCACATATCATGCCACAGTGAAGTGCGGTGGAGATGTAGTTGCCGTGGGGGTTCGTCCTTTGTTGTTAGGGTCAGGTTCCCTTACTGTACTTTAGAAAACACTGAATGCGGACGGATGTGAGCACTGTTTAACATATTATGTATTGCACGTAGTGGCTGAACGGTTCGGAGAATGTGACATTAAATTGGCATGGCAATGCACTCTCGTCATTAGACAGCCTATATGAGGCAATGGGTTGTTAACAACAATGTTCCTGAATTGGACTGTCCTGTTCATGCTCTCCACCAGATACAGCACCTTGCGATGGGTTAGAATGTGCTCTTTGCTAAATATCCTGGAGTTTTACATTACTATTTCCTCTCGTTTCGAATCTTGAGGAGGAATGTGCTGCTGTTCCTCCACAGACATTGACACCTCACTGGAAGTGTCCCCAGTAGAGCTGAACGCCTTGCAAAGGAGGAGGGTGGGAACACGCCGTATTAATACCATCGGAGTCTTCCGCGGTGGCATGCTTCAATTTAATCCTCTCGGTTTATAAGCTGTGTCACTTCGAATAACACACTGGAGAGTCCGATAGCTGTCTCTTAACGTCGTCATTAGGAGCTAAGATTACTCACTGATTTCCAGGCATAGCACAGTGTGACAAGGATGCAATGACAGCGTCTCAAGCTCTCCATAAACGGGCAGACACGCACGAAGTATCAAACAGAGAAACTTAGAAGCAGAGAGTGGCTGAACATTGCCAAGAAAATGGGCATGCAATACAATTTGGGAAGATGAGGATTTGGCCTCAGACCTCAACAAACAGGGGTTCTGTGAGACAAGAAGCGGCCGAACTGGAAAAAAAACAGCAACAGGTTTGAGACAGTAGGTACACACTTATTATGGCATTGGGCGTGCTTTGGACATTGAACGAAAGGAAAGTCGGAGGTAAGAGCGATCAACAGTTTCAAACGTGACGCAAGCCGCTGTAGCTATCTGACATCGCTCGGTCCCCCGGCGGGACAGGGCTGCAAAGAACCTCAACTTGCCTTCCGCGTATCCGTCACTGCGGTCCTCTCTGGAACTTCCTAGACTCTGCCACTGCATCTACACTGAAGAGCCAAAGAAACTGGTAAAGGCACGCGTATTCAAATACAGAGATACGTAAACAGGCAGAATGTGGCGCTGCAGTCGGCAACGCCTACGTAAGAATGTTCAAATGTAGGTGAAATCCTATGGGAGTTAACTGCTAAGGTCATCACACCCTAAGCTTACACGCTACTTAACCTAAATTATCCTAAGGACAAACACACACACCTATGCCTGAGGAAGGACTCGAACCTCCGCCGGGACGAGCCGCACAGTCCATGACTGCTGCGCCCGAGACCGCTCGGATAATCCCGCGCAGCGCCTACGTAAGGCACCAAGTGTCTAGGGTGAGGCAGTTGTTAGATCGATTACTGCAGCTACAATGGCAGGTTATCAAGATTTAAATGTTTGAACGAGGTGTTATAGTCTGCGCACGAACGATGGGACACAGCGTCTCCACTACATGTTGTAATCAGTTATTCGGGAATATTTGTGAGCAGTGAGATGCCATTGCTTGACATGGAAGTTTCTCTTATTATTATTATCCTGCGTCTAAGAAATACGCTAAAAGTGGGGGTGTAAAATACAATTTCTTTCAGGAAATGCATCGATTAGTACAAGGTGTGAAATGCTGTGGTACTGGAAGACAGAGCGCCTATTTACTACAAGAAGGAACTAAAATGAATACTGTATTACAACATAGAAGACTATTTACTATGTATCCCAAATAGTAGAAGTGCCATTAAAAAATGGTTGAAATGGCCCTGAGCACTATGGGACTTAACATCTATGGTCATCGGTCCCCTTGAACTTAGAACTACTTAAACCTAACTAACCTAAGCACAGCACACAACACCCAGTCATCACGAGGCAGAGAAAATCCCTGACCCCGCCGGGAATCGAACCCGGGAACTCGGGCGCTGGAAGCGAGAACGCTACCGCACGACGAAGTGCCATTAGATTAACGTAAGAACAGAAAAAAAATCGAATAATACTATATTTTCGAAAGATTCCATAGTACATATCTAAATGAGATTGTAGGAGGAATGATTTGATTCCATTACTATGGAAAAATTAAAATTGCTATCAGATATACAATTAAAATCACTATGGAAAAGAATTCCATTGATAAGAAAAAGAAAATTACAAGTTAACAAAGAAAATTATTGATCATAACTTGGTATAATGAGTGATAACTCGGAATGATATTCCGTGGTTGGCTTATTTGCAAAAGGAAGTCTGATAGGCGAGAATACGAATTTTCTCCATGGCTCATGGAAGAATAAAATTTAATTAGTAGATTCATTAATTTTAAAATAACTAGTACTAGAGATATTCTTTAGATCCCGAGTATACGATCGAATTAACCAGAATTTTTTTTTCATGCTTATTAAGAGATACGCTAAAGATATTAGTACATCCAGGTGATAAAACCATAGCATTTGCGAAACGCTTGGTTTTATCAATTATTGAGTAGGAGTATTATTATAATTATTTTTAGGAAGTTGTATATTAATGGACTGTTGGCGTGATTGCTAAAATACACTCACCTCTATATGTACAGTGGTGTCATAATTAATGTCGTAAAAGCGTACAATTGAGAGTACTCGATACTGCAAGCATACGTCTCAGTAAACATCGTCTCTAAAACACGTAACCTAAGAGTTGTGAACAGTTGTTCATCTTTGCTACTGTGAGACACATCTCCTGAAAACGTACGTATAACTCTTGAGCTATGTAGAGTCCATGTTTAGTGGACATCTCTTTTTGTGTTTTATCCATGCTACTTCCTTCCCAAAGAGCTTGCTGGAGAAGATGAAGAAGTGATCATAGCTGTTACAGTATAGTTCAGCCAGACTTTTCTGCTTCCGGCATCGAGTACTTTCAACTTTATGCTTTTAAGCCTTTTTTTATGATGCACCCAGTATATTTTTTAACTCTTTAAGGTTTTTTTTGGGTGCACGGGTGGTAATGACACAATAATTCATTATTGCTCGTATAATCTGCTTGTGTTAATTTCTTTGCAGGTCTATGAAGCATGACACTGTACGTTACCACACTTCTGGATAATCACTTTAATGTATGTACCCCTGCTCCCCGCTCTTCCTGTAATTCGATGGTCATTGGTAGTTACAAATTTAATGGCAGCGAGTCAAATATTCCTGGTGGTGAAGAACTCATATATGTGTCAATAATGGAGGGTTAAGTTTGACAGCCATCGCTTCTTCGTGTAAACCTCAGACATATTTGTTACGGTAATGTCATGTCTCTGTTAACATTTTCATCTACTTTAGAACTCATGTGGATCAGTATCCGTTACTAATTTAATCACCCAAGGTTTAAACTACCTTAACTCATTTTCCTTAAACTCGTAAGACAGTGCCTATGGAGCTAATAATTATATTTAGCGTTTTTCGTTTGACTGTTATTGATGTTGTTGTGGTCTTCAGTCCTGAGACTGGTTTGATGCAGCTCTCCATGCTACTCTATCCTGTGCAAGCTTCTTCATCTCCCAGTACCTACTGCAACCTGCATCCTTCTGAATCTGCTTGGTGTATTCATCTCTTGGTCCCCCCCTACGATTTTTACCCTCCACACTGCCCACCAATACTAAATTGGTGATCCCTTGATGCCTCAGAATATGTCCTACCAACCGATCCCTTCTACTGGTCAAGTTGTGCCACAAGCTTCTCTTCTCCCCAATCCTATTCAGTACTTCCTCATCAGTTATGTGATCTACCCATCTAATCTTCAGCATTCTTCTGTAGCACCACATTTCGAAAGCTTCTATTATATTCTTGTCCAAACTATTTACCGTCCATGTTTCACTTCCATACATGGCTACACTCCATACAAATACTTTCAGAAATGACTTCCTGACACTTAAATCTATACTCTAAGTTAACAAATTTCTCTTCTTCAGAAACGCTTTCCTTGCCATTGCCAGTCTACATTTTTATATCTTCTCTACTTCGACCATCATCTTATTTTGCTCCCCAAATAGCAAAACTCCTTTACTACTTTAAGTGTCTCATTTCCTAATCTAATTCCCTCAGCATCACCCGACTTAGTTCGACTACATTCCATTATACTCGTTTTGCTTTTGTTGATGTTCATCTTATATCCTCCCTTCAAGACACTGTCCATTCTATTCAACTGCTCTTCAAAGTCCTTTGCTGTCTCTGACAGAATTACAATGTCATCGGCGAACCTCAAAGTTTTTATTTCTTCTCCATGGATTTTAATACCTACTCCGAATTTTTCTTTTGTTTCCTTCACTGCTTGCTCAATATACAGATTGAATAACACCGGAGAGAGGCTACAACCCTGTCTTGCTCCCTTCCCAACCACTGCTTCCCTTTCATGTCCCTCGACTCTTATAACTGCCATCTGTTTTCTGTACAAATTGTAAATAGCCTTTCGCTCCCTGTATTTTACCCCTGCCACCTTTAGAATTTGAAAGAGAGTATTCCAATCAACATTGTCAAAGGCTTTCTCTATGTCTACAAATGCTAGAAACGTAGGATTGCCTTTCCTTAATCTTTCTTCTAAGATAAGTCGTAAGGTCAGTATTGCCTCAAGTGTTCTAGTATTTCTACGGAATCCAAACTGATCTTCCCCGAGCTCGACTTCTACTAGTTCTTCCATTCGTCTGTAAAGAATTCGTGTTAGTATTTTGCAGCTGTGGCTTATTAAACTGATTGTTCGGTAATTTTCACATCTGTCAACACCTGCTTTCTTTGGGATTGGTACACTCCTGGAAATTGAAATAAGAACACCGTGAATTCATTGTCCCAGGAAGGGGAAACTTTATTGACACATTCCTGGGGTCAGATACATCACATGATGACACTGACAGAACCACAGGCACATAGACACAGGCAACAGAGCATGCACAATGTCGGCACTAGTACAGTGTATATCCACCTTTCGCAGCAATGCAGGGTGCTATTCTCCCATGGAGACGATCGTAGAGATGCTGGATGTAGTCCTGTGGAACGGCTTGCCATGCCATTTCCACCTGGCACCTCAGTTGGACCAGCGTTCGTGCTGGACGTGCAGACCGCGTGAGACGACGCTTCATCCAGTCCCAAACATGCTCAATGGGGGACAGATCCGGAGATCTTGCTGGCCAGGGTAGTTGACTTACACCTTCTAGAGCACGTTGGGTGGCACGGGATACATGCGGACGTGCATTGTCCTGTTGGAACAGCAAGTTCCCTTGCCGGTCTAGGAATGGTAGAACGATGGGTTCGATGACGGTTTGGATGTACCGTGCACTATTCAGTGTCCCCTCGACGATCACCAGTGGTGTACGGCCAGTGTAGGAGATCGCTCCCCACACCATGATGCCGGGTGTTGGCCCTGTGTTCCTCGGTCGTATGCAGTCCTGATTGTGGCGCTCACCTGCACGGCGCCAAACACGCATACGACCATCATTGGCACCAAGGCAGAAGCGACTCTCATCGCTGAAGACGACACGTCTCCATTCGTCCCTCCATTCACGCCTGTCGCGACACCACTGGAGGCGGGCTGCACGATGTTGGGGCGTGAGCGGAAGACGGCCTAACGGTGTGCGGGACCGTAGCCCAGCTTCATGGAGACGGTTGCGAATGGTCCTCGCCGATACCCCAGGAGCAACAGTGTCCCTAATTTGCTGGGAAGTGGCGGTGCGGTCCCCTACGGCACTGCGTATGATCCTACGGTCTTGGCGTGCATCCGTGCGTCGCTGCGGTACGGTCCCAGGTCGACGGGAACGTGCACCTTCCGCCGACCACTGGCGACAACATCGATGTACTGTGGAGACCTCACGCCCCACGTATTGAGCAATTCGGCGGTACGTCCACCCGGCCTCCCGCATGCCCACTATACGCCCTCGCTCAAAGTCCGTCAACTGCACATACGGTTCACGTCCACGCTGTCGCGGCATGCTACCAGTGTTAAAGACTGCGATGGAGCTCCGTATGCCACGGCAAACTGGCTGACACTGACGGCTGCGGTGCACAAATGCTGCGCAGCTAGCGCCATTCGACGGCCAACACCGCGGTTCCTGGTGTGTCCGCTGTGCCGTGCGTGTGATCATTGCTTGTACAGCCCTCTCGCAGCGTCCGGAGCAAGTAAGGTGGGTCTGACACACCGGTGTCAATGTGTTCTTTTTTCCATTTCCAGGAGTGTATTATTATATTCTTCTTGAAGCCTGAGGGTATTTCGCCTGTTTCATACATTTTGCTCATCAGATGGTAGAGTTTTGTCAGGACTAGCTCTCCCAAGACTGTCAGTAGTTCTAATGGAATGTTGTCTACTCCCGGGGCCTTGTTTCGACTCAGGTCTTTCAGTGCTCTGTCAAACTCTTCACGCAGTATCGTATCTCCCATTTCATCTTCATCTACATCCTCTTTCATTTCCATAATATTGTCCTCAAGTACATCGCCCTTGTATAGGCGCTCTATATACTCCTTCCACCTTTCTGTTTTCCCTTCTTTGCTTAGAACTGGGTTTCCATCTGAACTCTTGATGTTCATACAAGTGGTTCTCTTACCTCCAAAGTTCTCCTTAATTTTCCTGTAGGCAGTATCTATCTTACCCCTAGTGAGATAAGCCTCTACATCCTTACATTTGTCCTCTAGCCATCCCTGCTTAGCCATTTTGCACTTCCTGTCGATCTCGTTTTTGAGACGTTTGTATTCCTTTTTGCCTGCTTCATTTACTGCATTTTTATATTTTCTCCTTTCATCAATTATATTCAATATTTCTTCTGTTACACAAGGATTTCTACAAGCCCTCGTCTTTTTACCTACTTGATCCTCTGCTCCCTTCACTATTTCATCCCTCAAAGCTACCCATTCTTCTTCTATTGTATTTCTTTCCCCCGTTCCCGTCAATTGTACCCTTATGCTCTCCCTGAAACTCTGTACAACCTCTGGTTCTTTCAGCTTATCCAGGTCCCATCTCCTTAAATTCCCACCTTTTTGCAGTTTCTTCAGTTTTAATCTACAGGTCATAACCAATAGATTGTGGTCAGAGTCCACATCTGCCCCTGGAAATGTCTTACAATTTAAAACCTGGTTCCTAAATCTCTGACTTACCATTATATAATCTATCTGATACCTTTTAGTATCTACAGGGTTCTTCCACGTATACAACCTTCTTTCATGATTCTTAAACCAAGTGTTAGCTATGATTATGTTGTGCTCTGTGCAAAATTCTACCAGGCGGCTTCCTCTTTCATTTCTTAGCCCGAATCCATATTCACCTACTATGTTTCCTTCTCTCCCTTTTCCTACACTCGAATTCCAATCACCCATGAGTATTAAATTTTCGTCTCCCTTCACTATCTGAATAATTTCTTTTATTTCATCATACATTTCTTCAATTTCTTCGTCATCTGCAGAGCAAGTTGGCATATAAACTGGTACTACTGTAGTAGGTATGGGCTTCGTATCTATCTTGGCCACAATAATGCGTTCACTATGCTGTTAGTAGTAGCTTACCCGCATTCCTATTTTCCTATTCATTATTAAACCTACTCTTGCATTACCCCTATTTGACTTTGTGTTTATAACCCTGTAGTCATCTGACCAGAAGTCTTGTTCGTCCTGCCACCGAACTTCACTAATTCCCACTATATCTAACTTTAACCTATCCATTTCCCTTTTTAAATTTTCTAACCTACCTGGCCGATTAAGGGATCTGACATTCCACGCTCCGATCCGTAGATCGCGAGTTTTCTTTCTCCTGATAACGACATCCTCTTGAGTAGTCCCCGCCCGGAGATCCGAATAGGGGACTATTTTACCTCCGGAATAGTTTACCCAAGAGGACGCCATCATCATTTAATCATACAGTAAAGCTGCATGCCCTCGGGAAAAATTACAGCCGTAGTTTCCCCTTGCTTTCAGCCGTTCGCAGTACCAGCACAGCAAGGCTGTTTTGGTTATTGTTACAAGGCCAAATCAGTCAATCATCCAGACTGTTGCCCTTGCAACTACTGAAAAGGCTGCTGCCCCTCTTCAGGAACCACATGATTGTCTGGCCTCTCAACAGATACCCCTCCGTTGTGGTTGCACCTATGGTACGGCTATCTGTATCGCTGAGGCACGCAAGCCTCTCCACCAACGGAAAGGTCCATGGTTCATGGGGTCTCTTATATGCGGTGAGAATGTAAAGGAATGGTCTGTTGAACAGAGTTTATCTATGAAGCAAGTAATACTGTGTATGTACTTTGATCATTATATTGCATTTCAGGACCGTTGGTATTTTACGGAGTGCTTACCGTTCTCAATGGTTTTTGTTCAGTGAATCTTTCCTTGTATTCCATTCCTCCAAATGTGTTCACGCAACTACAACAATTTCGAATTGTACCCCATTCACTGTATTTTTTTTTTTTTTGGGTCGTTAGTCTTCTGACTGGTTTGATGCGGCCAGCTGCGAATTGCACTCCTGTGCCAACCTCTTCATCTAGAGTAGCACTTGCAACCTACACTGTCAGTTATCTGCTGGATGTATTCCAATTTCTGTCTTCCTCTACACATTTTGCCTTCTACAGTCCCCTCCAGTATCATGGATGTAATTCCCTGATGTCTTAACAGATGTCCTGTCCCTTCTCCTTCTCAGTTTTTTCTACATACTCCCTTCCTCTCCGATTCTGCGCAGAACCTCCTCATTCCTTACCTTACCAGGCTACCTGATTATTAACATTCGCCTGTAGCACCACACCTCAAATGCTTTGATTCTATACTGTTCAGGTTTTCACACAGTTCGTGTTTCATTATCATACAATGCAGTGCTCCAGACGTACAATCTCAGAAATTTCTTCCTCAAATTGTGTCCTATGTTCGATACTAGCAGACTTCTCTTGGAGGAATGCTCTTTATGCCAGTGCTAGTCTGTGCTAGTCTGCTTTTGATGTCCTCCTTGCTTCGTCCGTCATTGGTTATTTTTTGCCTAGGAATCAGAATTCCTTAACTTTATCTACTTTGTGGCCATCAATTCTGATTTTAAGTTTTTCGCAGTTTTCATTTCTTGTACTTCTCACTGCTTTCCTCTTCCTTCTATTTTCTCTCCATTCGTATTCTTTACTCATTAGACTGTTCATTCCATTGAGCAGGTCATGTATTACGCCTCACTTTCGCTCAGGGTATCAATGTCATCAGCGAATCTTAACACTGATATCCTTTCACCCTGAATTCTATTCCCACTCATGAACCTTTCTTTTATTTCCGTTATTGCTCTTCGATGAACAGAGTGAACAGTAGGCGGAAGGACTACATCCCTGTCTTACACCCTTTTTAATTCGAGCACATCGTTCTTGGTCATCAACTCTTATCATTCGCTTTCGGCTCTTGTAGATATGGATATTAACCCTCTCTCCCTAAAGCTTACCCCTACTTTCCTCAGAATTTCGAACATCTTGCACCATTTTACACTGTCGAACGCTTTTTCTAGTTAGAAGAATTCTATGAACACGTCTTAATTGTTGTTTAGGCTTGCTTCCATTATCAACTGCAAATTAAAAATTGCCGCTCTCGTGCCTTTACCTTTTCTAAAGCCAAACTGATCGTCCTGTAGCCCAACCTCAACTTTCTTTTCGATTCTTCTGCATATTAATCTTGTCAGCAACTTGGATGCATGAGTTGTTGGGCTGATTGTGAGATAATACTCGCGCTTGTCAGCTCTTGCAGTATACGGGATTGCGTGAATGATATTTTTCGGGGTGTCAGATGGTATGTCGCCAGACTCATATATTCTAAAAGCCAATATGAATAGTCGTTTTGTTGGCACTTCCCCTAATGACTTTAGAAATTCTGATTAAGTGTTATCTATCTCTAATGCCTTATTTGATCTTAAATCCTCGAAAGCTCTCTTAAATTCTGATTCCAATACTGCTTAAGCTGTTGTTGTTGTTGTTGTTGTTGTGGTCTTCAGTCCTGAGACTGGTTTGATGCAGCTCTCCACGCTACTCTATCCTGTGCAAGCTTCTTCATCTCCCAGTACCTACTGCAACCTACATCCTTCTGAATCTGCTTAGTGTATTCATCTCTTGGTCTCCCTCTACGATTTTTACCCTCCACGCTGCCCTCCAATACTAAATTGGTGATCCCTTGATGCCTCAGAACATGTCCTACCAACCGATCCCTTCTTCTGGTCAAGCTGTGCCACAAACTTCTCTTCTCCCCAATCCTATTCAATACTTCCTCATTAGTTATGTGATCTACCCATCTAATCTTCAGCATTCTTCTGTAGCACCACATTTCGAAAGATTCTATTCTCTTCTTGTCCAAACTATTTATCGTCCACGTTTCACTTCCATACATGGCTACACTCCATACAAATACTTTCAGAAATGACTTCCTGACACTTAAATCTATACTCGATGTTAACAAATTTCTCTTCTTCAGAAATGCTTTCCTTGCCATTGCCAGTCTACATTTTATATCCTCTCTACTTCGACCATCATCAGTTATTTTGCTCCCCAAATAGCAAAACTCCTTTACTACTTTAAGTGTCTCATTTCCTAATCTAATTCCCTCAGCATCACCCGACTTAATTCGACTACATTCCATTATCCTAGTTTTGCTTTTGTTGATGTTCATCTCAAGACTCTGTCCATTCCATTCAACTGCTCTTCAAAGTCCTTTGTTGTCTCTGACAGAATTACAATGTCATTGGCGAACCTCAATGTTTTTATTTCTTCTCCATAGATTTTAATACCTACTCCGTTCTTTTGTTTCCTTCACTGCTTGCTCAATATACAGATTGAATAACATCGGGGAGAGGCAACAACCCTGTCTTACTCCCTTCCCAACCACTGCTTCCCTTTAATGTCCCTAGAATCTTATAACTGCTATCTGGTTTCTGTACAAATTGGAAATAGCCTTTCTCTCCCTGTATTTTACCCCTGCCACCTTTAGAATTTGAAAGAGAGTATTCCAGTCAACATTGTCAAAAGCTTTCTCTAAGTCTGCAAATGCTAGAAACGCAGGTTTGCCTTTCCTTAATCTAGCTTCTAAGATAAGTCGTAGGGTCAGTATTGCCTCAGGTGGTCCCACATTTCTACGGAATCCCCAACTGATCTTCCCCGAGGTCGGCAACTACTAGTTTTTCCATTCGTCTGCAAAGAATTCGTGTTAACGCGTTAATATCTTGCAGTTGTGGCTTATTTAACTGATTGTTCGGTAATTTTCACATCTGTCAACGCCTGATATCTTTGGGATTGGAATTATTATATTCTTCTTGAAGTCCGAGGGTGTTTCGCCTGTTTCATACATCTTGCTCACCAGATGATAGAGTTTTGTCATGACTGGCTCTCCCAAGGCCGTCAGTAGTTCCAATGGAATGTTGTCTACCCCAGGGGCCTTGTTTCGACTCAGGTCTTTCAGTGCTCTGTCAAACTCTTCACGCTGTGTGGTATCTCCCATTTAATCTTCATTTACATCCTCTTCCATTTCCAAAATATTGTCCTCAAGTACATCGCCCTTGTATAGATCCTCTATATACTCCTTCCACCTTTCTGCTTTCCCTTCTTTGCTTAGAACTAGGTTTCCATCTGAGCTCTTGATGTTCATACAAGTGGTTCTCTTGTCTCCAAAGGTCTCTTTAGTTTTCCTGTAGGCAGTATCTATCTTACCCCTAGTGAGATAAGCCCCTACATTCTTACATTTGTCCTCTAGCCATCCCTGCTTAGCCATTTTGCACTTCCTGTCGATCTCATTTTTGAGACGTTTGTATTCCTCTTTGCCTGCTTCATTTATTGTATATTCTCCTATCATCAATTAAATTCAATATTTCTTGTGTTACCCAAGGATTTCTACTAGCCCTCGTCTTTTTACCTACTTGATCCTCTGCTGCCTTCACTACTTCATCCCTCAAAGCTACCCATTCTTCTTCTACTGTATTTCTTTCCCCCATTCCTGTCAATTGTTCCCTTATGCTGTCCTTGAAACTCTGTACAACCTCTGATTCTTTCAGTTTATCCAGGTCCCATCTCCTTAAATTCCCACCTTTTTGCAGTTTCTTCAGTTTTAATCTACAGGCCATAAGCAACAGATTGTGGTCAGAGTCCACATCTGCCCTGGAAATGTCTTTCAATTTAAAATCTGGTTCCTAAATCTCTGTCGTACCATTCTATAATCTATCTGATACCTTTTAGTATCTCCAGGATTCTTCCATGTATACAACCTTCTTTCTGGATAAGCTACCTCTCCTAAATCGACTCATGTTTCTTGTTCTATCACATCAGACAAATATTTCCCCCTCACAGAGGCTTACAGTGTACTCTTTCCATTTATCCGCTCTCTCCTCTTCAATTAGCAGTGGAATTCCCTTGACACTCTTAATGTTGCCATCTTGGTTTTAATGTCGCCGAAGACAGATTTAACTTTCTTGTAGGCTGAGTCAGTCCTTGCGACAATCATTTCTTTTTCTATTTCTTCACATTTTTCATGCTGTCCTCTCCTCTTAGCTTCCCTGAACTTCCTATTTATTTAATTCTTCAGCGATTTGTATTACTGTATTCCTGTATTTACCTGAACATTTTTGTTCTCTCTTCTTTCATCAATCAACTTAAATGTAGAGTCCCTTACGCATTGTTTCTTAGCAGTTACAATTCTGCACCGGTAGTCCAAGAGCAGAGTCTCTGATTAGTAATCAATTCGCCCTCCGTCCCGGTTTCGAAACTCATCACAGCCTAAATTTTGATTAATAATTACCATTGGCCGCCGAAGACTTCCAGCATAAGAAAGCACTCTCATTCAGCCTACGGCCTTGTCAAAGAGGGCAGAGGAGTGGAGAGGTGTCCAGTGCACTGTTTTGCCGTTGGTGTAGGGATCTTCCCCTGAAGGCGGAAAACCCCAGCAGTAGAATGAGATTTTCACTCTGCAGCGGAGTGTGCGCTGATATGAAACTTTCCTGGCAGATTAAAACTGTGTGCCGGACAGAGACTCGATCTCGGGACCTATTGCCTTTCGCGGGCAAGTGCTCAACCAACTGAGCTACCCAAGCACGACTCACACCTTTACTTCCGCCAGTCCCGAGTTCGGGTCTCGGTCCAGCACACTGTTTCAATCTACAATGTAAATTTCAACCCCGGCAGTGGTCAACGGCATGGAAATGGAAACCACTGCAGACACATGACGTGTGTCCACATGACGTCTGACCAGTGATTCTAAAATTGCCCTCTCCATTTTCCAAAGATTTCGGAATATTCGGTCTTTCGGATCTCTGGGAGGGGACAGCGACGGGGCAGATGACCATGAGAAACGATGACGAAAGGACAACTTTCTATGAGTCAGGGTGTGGAATGTCAGAAGCATGAATGTGGTAAGGAAGCTAGAAAATTTGAAAAAGGAAATGGAAAGGCTCAATCAAGATATAGCAGGGGTCAGTGAAGTGAAATGGGAGGAAGTCAAGGAGTGAGATGAGTATAGGGTAATATCAACAGCAGCAGAAAATGGTATAATGGGAGTAGGATTCGTTATAAATAGGAAAGTATGGCAAAGAGTGTGTTACACTGAGCAATTCATTGATAGGGTTGATCTTGTCAGATTCTACAGTAGACCTACACTGACAATGATAGTTCAGGTATATATGCCGACGTCGCAAGCTGAAGATGAAGAGACAGAGAAAGCATATGACATAGGGACTGATGAGCAGTTAAGTCCCATAAGATTTCACACACACACACACACACACACACACACACACACAGAAAGCATACGACATTACTGAAAGGTGTAATATAGTACATAAAGGGAGATAAGAGTCTAATAGTGATGGGTGAAAGGAATGTAGTTGTAGGGGAAGAAGTAGAAGAAAAGATTATAGAAGAATATGGGCTTGGGACAAGGAATGAGAGAGGGGGAAGACTAATTGAGTTATCTAATAAATTTCAGCTAGTAACAGTGATTACTCTGTTCAAGAATCACAAGAGGAGGAGGATTACTTGGAAAAGGTTGGCCGAATGATACGGGAAGATTTCTGCTAGATAACGTCACGGTCAGACAGAGATTCCGAAATCAGATACTGGATTGTAAGGCGCACTAAGGGGCAGATGTTGATTCAGATCACGATGAGTAGTGACGACGAGTAGGAAGAATCAATAGGCAAAAAGTACTAAGGGATGACGAGACACGCTTGGAGTTCTCTAAGGCTATAGGTAAGGCAATAAGGATTAGCTCAGCAGACACTATAGTTGTATGGACATCTGTAAGAAGGGCAATCACAAATGTTGAAAGAACAACGTAGGTACAAAGAAGGTAACTGCGAAGGAGCCTAGTGACTATAACTAACTGTATATAAAGTTGGGGTGAAGAAAAATGAATTAAGCTGTACGAATTTCAGGTATATAGCAAATCAGTAGAAGTTTGAGGGACGTGTTGGTGAAGACAAGCTACCTCGCAAGGTCTAGGTTGATTCAGATTGTTAGACAGTGCACGGCACAGATGTAATACGCTCTTGTCCTGCACAGTTGTATCTGTATGACACAATTTATTTACAAGCGCAGACATTAGATGCATGTGGTATACAGTAGGCAACCTAACTTCACTTTGGTCTTGGTTAACTCTGGTTAACTCCCCTGTCTTCCGTTGCGTTTAGTGAAAGTCGATGCCCCTCAGATACTTTAAGAAACTTTAGTTGTTACAGGCAGATTGCGTTTTCTTGCATGTGGTTCAAATTGATATAATGCCAGTGTTATAATATGACACCCGAGGTTATTGTTAAATAATGGACGGTAGGTTTTCAAGAGTCTTGACTGTGTGCAGGTATCAATTAAGTATCCTTACTTTCATATTAGTACAACATGGTTGTATTACAGTTTCAAAAATGAGAGGATACACTTGCTTGATATCAAACAACTCTGTTGAAGAACACAGGTGATCAACTCACCGTTTATTACACAACATTTTTAACCAAACTGTGCTTCAGTGCTCATTCACTCTCACCACCTCCTTTCCGTTACTGTTTCACTCTGGTTAAAATAATTCCGGAAATTTCGCATGCAAATGTTGGATTCTCGTATTGGCCAATTGCCTTTTTTGTCATACATCCTTGTTAATTTCAAACACTTTAACTACTTATTTCCGTTCGCATTTCCTTAGTGATTTCTTATTACAACTCATCCAGTTAAATGTTTAAATAATATTCTCCATCTTATCATACTTATCCATCTAACACCTGTCCACATTTATCTCGCCTTTAATGTAAAGTCAATGTTCTCCTTATCTTACTTCGTCATGCGACCTACTGGCTCACTCACAAACCACCACTGAACTGAAATAAGCATGCGTGCTCCAGTCTAAAAACTCGTCTTGTTTGTGAGACAATGTCCAACACATGTCCGTCTACGAAAGAGCTTCACCCACCCCTATCCTCCCCATCCTCCGTCGTGGTAGTTGTGGTACGTATACGCAGGTTAAAAATATATTCTTAATATTTGTAAAACAGGTGCGGACATCTGTAACTGACTGTACGCGAAGGTGTACTTTTCGGCACGATTTACTCTTGCGACCTCTTTTTATCTACTATAGTAGTGAAGCAATAGGCGTTATTGGGTATTGAATCATGTGTTTACTTGAGCGATATTCGATAGTTTGTGACAAGTGAATCACAGCGATAAACACTAATCAGTGTTCTGCAGGGGAATGGTACTCAGAAGTAACCGGAAATATTTGAAATGCGAGAATAATATTTGCAGCAGAAAATCATTATGCAAGCGACTGCACGTTAAATGGGCCTGGAACTGTGGTATGCGGGCAGAGATTGAATGCCATTCTGTACGTTTCCTGAGCTATTTTCGCGTATCATTTCATTGCAAACATTGGCAGGGGTCCTGTTTCATTTCTCTTTACTACAGCTGATTTATAGTAATCAGAATGGTCCTTTTATCTGTCTCTTCATAGAATACAAATATTAACCGTAGAACAAACCACTCACCCTCATTTTCCACGCTCCGATCGACATCTCGAGCTGTTTTTTAAACAGATTTCAAGTGGAAGTTGCACGAGAGACTGAATCCCAGTTTTCACTATGGATAACGTAGCTCGTGCTATAGCAACGTAGTACAGTATTTGTTGTCACATGGCACAGTGCATGCCCGACACTGGAAAAGATTGGTATCTGAGATGAACCATGCAAACATACTGCAGAGTAGCGACTCAGTGTGTGTCAACACCAAGTGAGGACGTCTCTATTCTGATCTGAATAATTGTAATACACAATCATCTAGCGGAATAGTGACTCGAGATATAAATTTACCAGCATTCTTCTGTCAATGACGTCCCTTTCGACAGGTCTGCTCACTGGAACTGACCGTGAATTAACTCTCCTGATTAATTATCTAACAAGACTTACTTGTGCTGGGGCTTTGCACCCAACAAGAAAGAATCAGCTGAAGGAATTGTAAATAATGTCTTCCAGAAAACTATTAATTGGTTCTCTACCAATGGACTCTCACTAAATTTTGATAAAGCACAGTTTATACAATTCTGTACAGTAAATGGCATAACACCGTTGGTAAATATAGACTATGGACAGAAGTCTGTCCCTAAGGCAGAATACTCAAATTTTCAAGGTGTTTGCATTGATGAGCAATTTAATTGGAAGAAACACATCGACGATCTGCTGAAACGGTTAGGTTCAGCTACTCATGCTATTAGAGTTATAGCAAATGTTGGTGATAAACATGTGAGTAAATTAGCCTACTATGCCTATTGTCATTCACTGCTTTCATATGGCATCATATTTTGGGACAACTCGTCGTTAAGAGAGAAAGTATTCATTGTACAAAAGGGTGTAATAAGAGTAATCGCTGGAGCCCACCCATGATCACCTTGCAGACATTTGTTTAAGGAACTCGGCATATTCATAGTATCTTCGCAATACATATATTCACTTACGAAATTTGTCATTAATAGCCCATCCCAATTCAAAAACAATGGTGAAGTGCATAGCTACAACACTAGAAGAAAGGATTAAATCTCACTTTGGCACAGAAAGGGGTGAACTACGCTGCCACAAAAATCTTTGGTCATTTGCCATATAGTATTAAAAGTCTGACAGATAGCCAAGTAACATTTAAAAGCAAATTAAAAGAATTTGTGGATGACAACTCCTTCAACTCTATAGATGAATTCTTAGGTATGAAGCAGTAACTGTAAAAATTAAAAAATAATTAATTGCTTTGTGTAAAGAATACTTACATTGAAGTGACACGTCCCACATCATTACGAAATGTCGTATTCATGATCTACGAAACAAGGATTAATGTATGTACTTTTTCGTGTATGGGCTTTGAACTGAGTATCACACAGTTGAAGACTCTTAACTCGCGCCATAGTGTCGTATTGACTACACATCTGTTTGTAATAGGTTAATTCAGATATCGTGTCCACACTTGCTGCATACACTACATTTAATCGCAAAATTTGGGCGCAATACATGGCACATCTTGAAATGTGACCTGTTTGGGCATATATGTCACCCTTCCCCCGGGTTTCATTGTGAGAAAATTGTGGCTGCATTGGGTCTCAAAGCTACCCAATTGAAACTACGACCTTATGAGAGTAAGACGTAACGGAGTTATTAGAGCAAGGGTTGAACAAATAGGTAAGTACTTGATAACAGATTTTAAACCTGTAACGAGTGTATGATTTTAACCCCAATATACTACAAATTAATAACGTTAGCCCATATTGTATTAGTAAATTCAATTGCTCCTTGTACAAGAAGTGAAAATTCGCGATATTTGCCAGCTAAATCTGCAGTGTTAAAGCCCCTTTTGCCCACAAAAAAAACGGAGCGTGAAGAACATTGGTTTCGTAATAGGGCTCGGAAAGCCAAAGTGTTTGGCGGAAAATAGCCCGTGGCACAGGGGTGGGTAGAGTGGGAGGGGGGTGATGGGGGCGGCTTATGGAGATGCCGCGTTCGATACCGGCAGCAGGAAATTGTGCCGCGCGCAATATATTCCGCGGCGAGCTGTAAAACGGGGTCCGGTGCGCCAGAGGAAATCCAGCGGGCTGCCTGCCCCTACGCGCTATACCTGCCTCACAACGCAAACTCGGCTCGGAAGCGGATAACTGCACTGTTTTCCGTCCGGCAATCCTACGGGATGAAGAAAATGACCAGCGCTCTCGTAATAAAGACGGGAACAGAACAGTGCAGCCTGGCCGTGCGTGGCAATTAACGTATTCACCACCGCTAGCGTCGGGCAGATGAACCTCATACATCTGTAATTAGAAAATGACCTTAGTTTATCATCGCTCCTACTATCAGCGTAAAGGTTTTTAGCATTTTACTCTCTAATTGAGCGTCGGATATAAGTTTCATCAACACAGTTGATGACAATATTTTTGCCCTGTCACTTCCTTATAAGAATTACGTATTTATCTGTCCATGTTACACAAATTCTGAAATATCTTTAGTTTTTCTTTAGCCTGAAACAATAGACGGTGGAGTGAAGCCGAACAGGTCCTCTGTTGGAATAGAATAACATTTTGCGACGACCCTTGAATTTTACGATTTACCATTAATTTCATATTATACGGATTGTGCTCACGCTATATCATTGTGATTAGAAATATTTCGAATAAGTTACTTTTTTTTCGTTTTGATATTACAGGACTGTACTCTGGACAACAAACTTGTATTAGAACTGAAGAACCTCTTGCTCCAGTTGTCCATGTGCCGCAAAAGATGAATTGTCAAATGAGTAACAGAGTTTCCTGAAGAATATACTGAAAAGGGCATCGAAGCTATTGATCCACTCATGAAGAAAGCTATTAAAAAGTTTCGAGAAATGTGTAATCCAGACCCCTACGATAACCATACGAAGATTCCTTGATTATTACTCTTTCCTGAAACTTTGTAAGTAGGCTGTAAAGAATAGTCCCTATCTTTCTTCAGGAAGTTGCAAATTCAGGTTTTTCAGCATGCCCGTGACGCTGCCCCGTAAGTAAGACAAACCAACGACCATTCGTACGCCCTTTTTTTTGTATACGCTCAATGTCCCCGATTAACCCTATTTGCTATGGTTCCCACATACTTACGAAATGTTGTAGGACTGGTTACAAGAGCTTTTTTAGTAATATTATTTGTGGACTACTAAATTTTCGCTTTATCTTACAAGTGAAGCTAAGTCTACCAGATGATTTGTCTACGACTGAACCTGTGTGATAATTCCTTTTCATATTCGAACAAATAGTTATATCCAAGTGTACATGTATGTGAATTGACTGATTCCTACTAAGACTTGTTCTGTTATAAGTCTTGAATACTGGTATTATAGAGGGAGAAAAGCCCGACAGCGAACAAAGAATTTGATGTTCATTGCAAAGGAACTGCAAAACACAGGTGAAAACGTTTTCTTGTGTTTCTTCGTCAATTACTCAACAGCTCGGAGGTGTACAGCAGATTACAGTTCAATATCATTTTTTTCTAGGATGTGAGTATTGAATTCATTGTAATTATGCTTCCGAAAATGTGAGGTCACTTACGCTTAAAAGCCTGAGTAAATTCAGTATCATAAGTAAATAAGAGTGTAGTTGAGTAACTTCGACAAAACATGCCGTTACATAATTGTAGAACATTAATGGAGCGTGAATTTTTCTTCTGCCTGTTCCGTACTTAATACAACGTTTAAACATGCTTTGTACATCACATGAATGTGCACATTCTGAAATGTGTTGATAACGTAAGTGAGCAGCATTGACTATGCAACACTGTAATTATGAGAAAAAACATCTATCAGTTACTTAAAATAAAATTAACATAACTGACGGTTGTCATTACATAATCACATAAAAACATGTTTTACTTTGAGCAAAATAAGACCGAAAATTAAGTGAGAAGTAATAAAGTAACCATAGGACGAGCAGCTATACTCCGCAACCCATCTTACGGTGTGTGACGCAGGACAACTTTGCAGTGTGTTGAGCAAACTTAGCGGAAATTATAACCCAAACAAATATGTAGAGAAAAAGGCAACAAAGAAAATTATGAAGAAAAAATAAAAAAATGCCATAATAAATGGCAACTGGGAGAAGCTGAAAAACAATATAAACTTGAACCACCCAAGAAAAGATTATACAGGGATAAAACGCAATAGAATTGAAAGAGTAAATGGCAGATAATATTTCTAAACATTGAGTAATGTTTCTTCATTACTAAATACTTCGTACTACAGATGTATAAATGTTAAAAACAAGGATTTGAAGAAAACGTTTGAGAAAAATTGAGAAGAAAAGGAAAAAAAGACGTCAGTGAGCCCTCCCTTGTTCCAAGTCCTCGTTCCCATTTCTCTCATCTTTTAAATCTGATGTGACGGTAAAAGCGCGGATTCATTTAATGAGGAAAAATATGAGTTTCAAGAATGTCAGTAAAATTGGAAGCTTCGTTTGGTCACTGCGTTCTTAGATTAGCGCTGAAGCCGCGTTGCAATAGTTTTACGGTGCTTTGTGGAAAAAGTGCTGCAGTCTTCGCATAGGTAAGTGTTGTAATTCGTTTGTTGATGTCTATTATAGATTATCTCTCTATATCTGAATACTATGAATGTTGATTTTCCTAATAATCACTTACGTGCTCATATGAGGGCATTATGAATCAAGATACTTTCAGTCACTGTCTTTAATACATACAGAATTGTTTTCTTTCATTTTATGTTTTTTAATCTGTATGTATTGAGTGTATCACCCAATAATTTCTGAAATAAACTTAACGACTACGTGCATTCGTGGAAAGGACCACATGATTTATGCTGAAAATATTTTTTAGCAACATTTCCTTGGCACTGAAACTTAGTGAGCTGAACAGTGAATGTTGGTCCCATTGACAATGACAGACTGCAGGGAGAAGAAAGAAAACGGGAGTTTGGGAAACAGTTACAGAAGTAATGACATGGCAGCTCTTCAGTGACAACATCAACGGTGGGAGTTATTGTCACAAGATGAACTGAGAGTTCACTTGTAATTAATGTAATATCATTTGCAAGAACTGAACCAGAAGGAGTCGTTAACTAGCTTAGATGAAAGGTTAAGAAGTTTATAGAGATCAAAAGATCCCCGCTACACTGAAATTTGTAATAATCACATGGGAGGGTTTGAGGGTTTAACTTGATGAATTCTCTAGTTACCCTTTACATAAAGGACTCTAGAGACCTCAGGCGATACATGAGGGTTTTCTACTACATGCTGAACGTAACTGAAGGTAATGCCTGAATACGCTGGAAGATGAACGGAGAAGAAGTTAAGGATCTCTTGGCGTTCAAAAGTAGAGTGGCCTCAGTACTGAAATGCTGTACAAGAGGAAAAAAATAATTGCAAGGAAGAACATAGATCGACCTTCAGTTGAACAGACATTGTTGTAGGGATATATAAAGAGGAAATCTCTCATTCCATTTGTAATGAATTAAGATTCGATGGTGGATCGCTATGGCCGGCCTAGGCACGCGGTCCAAATGTCAACAGTTTTCGTGATGGGGATTGTTGCCTAAAGACATGTTAGATCTGTGAGGCGTGTAATGTTTATCTGTGTCCTGAGTGTAAGAAACAATTTCATTCCACACCATAAAATTCAAAATAGTGTGTATACTTTTTTGATGTGCTGTTTTATATTAATAGTAAAAGTTCAATACAAGACGAAGTCATTTTGGTTCCCATTGTCTTCATATGGGGACGCTATTACTAATAACTGCAAGATGTAATCGTTTTCTTTCTCACTGTCCTCATATAAGAATTGATCTACATAAATATTTTTAGGCTCAAGCGCAAAGAACTCTGCATAACATAGGTCTTCTGGAATTCAAAAAGTATTTCAGATGTTTTCTTCAACTTCGGCTTGGTATTTCGTGTATGAGAGGATTAAGAAAATCATTTCTATATACATAAAAAAATCAGCTCTAACATTGTAAGATTTTTCTTACGTGTTTATGTTAAGGACAAAAATTTGAAGAAATAGTCTTAGAACGATTTACGCTAAATAGGAAATAGTAAATGTATCAATCAAAAATGCAGCTAATTATATCGCAACAAACTTGAAGTGGAAAAGTTCATCAATTCTGGGTGTCTTTACAACGTAGATATAGACAAATTGAACAAAGATATTCTTGAGTTTTCATGTGAAAAGTACGTACCGGAATAGGAATAGAATCTGGAAATAAACAATACAGAGGAAAGACAAATGACATGGAGAACATCCTTAGAAAGTAATGCGCTTAGTATAATACCGAAGTAGAAAAAATAAAAAGTCCTAAGTGTGCCAATAACCCTCACAGTTGTAAGAACACTGCACTGTTGAAGTATTGTACAGCATGTTCAAAACAATAAATTAATCAGCAAATATCAGTATAGAGTCTCTTTTGTGTACATTGTTCACGAACAACAATACTTTAAGATACGTTTTAAGTATAGTGTTATCCTAAGTGCGTAACTGACGCAAATGAAACCTGTCAACTTTTGAAGGGTATTGTTATCGTGAAACTCTTGAGAAAGGCAACGGGCTCGTGCAAACTTCGTTTCCCCCCGTGCTTTCTTTGATGGTCCCCGAGTATAATTTTCACCGGGTTAAGCTCTAAGTTGCCTTTCTTGATTAAGTTTATCAAAGTTCCGTAATGTACTTAGCACCTATTAAGCCGCACACAGTTACGTCGGATTTACGAGCAGCGTGGATTCATCCCAGAGGTGAAAGCGGCAGTATCTGCAGCGTAGCGGTTCTACGGGCTCATACCAACGCTAAGTAGTGTTTAAGTCCTATTTTGGTTAAGACTTTTAAGACGTGCGAAGACTTGAGTTTACGAATCAGCGAAAATGCGGGTAGTTATGAGCTTCCTGTAATACTCTGATGTATGGTCCACGTGAATGACACAGTAGGTCATATTTACCATATATTGTGAAGTGTACACACTCGAGAAACTGATAACGAACATAGGTCATCCTATTTACAAAATGGTAAATCGAGTCTAGAAAATTACAAACAAATGCCACTATGTCCTCTCATGAGCTATGGGCCTTACTGAGCTGGGTTGTACAGTTGGCGCAACCATATTAGTATGTGGTGCTGTAGGAAAATGCTAAAGATCGCACAGCGATCCTGCAGTCGTAACTAAAAATGAGGAGAGTCCGTCATCATTGCGGTCCCCTTCTCTGCGTTACCACCGATGGGACGAAACTGTCCCTATTTGTGCCAAAGCAGTGGGTGTAAGGGACCTAGTTGTGTTCTGTCACGTCACAGCAAAACACGGCATTTCTAATCTATCTGTGGCCGTGACTTCTTCAAATGTTATCGTTCCAGCACAGAGTGATCACGTAGACCTGAAATTACCGCTTCAGCTGTAAAGCTTCAGTGGAACTACCAGGAAAGAGGCTGAGGTTTCTTCTTACTACAATAATGAGTTCCTTAGTTTATAGGGACACAAGCACTCTGTATTATTGTAAACTTCTCCGCATTAATTAGTAAAGTTACTAATCATTCTTTTTGTTCATTACAATTCCTTCTCACTTTGAAACTGAGTATCAAATCCATGTTAGTAAAATTGTGAACGTTGGTTTGTTAAAAATCGACTGTCTCCGAAATGTCTCAACCGATTGCTATGAAATTTGGCACAACACTATATACGAATAAGGATGTGTATTTAAATACCTAATGAGGCACGACATGGTATATATAAGACGATACATTGTTAGCAGGAACCTTAAATCTCTCAACACCGACTACACTGAAATTCTGACACAACATTGCATTAAAATAGGAGCGTGTTTTTATACATCTAAGGGACAACAACATCTTACATAAAAATGTTATACATCTAATATATAATTTATATACAACATGAAACTCCCGTAGATACCTAAAAATCTACGTCTATTGGAACGCAAAGCTAACTCAAAATTTAAAACGATTTGGTTAAGAACTTTCGGAGACTTAAGATTCTGAACAAACGACCATGAGGTGTTTTTGATAACAACGTATCCACATTATACACATATGCTTGAGAACCACATTATATATGTGGCTCTCCAGCACGTATATAAAAACTCGTGTAGTCTAAGGCAATATGTCAAATTTTGAAGGAATCGTTGCAGATCTTTCGGAGATTTAAGATTTTGAAGACATGAATATATACGGCTGTGTCAATAAAAGTGTATGTCCGTTTGTTTAAAATAGTAAATCTTCGAAAATTCTTCATCTACTGCTTTAAATTTTGAAGCAAAGTTGCATTTGTACACGTGGGGGTTTTGAAACAACTACTGCAGTGCCACATGTGATATATATATATATATATATATATACACTCCTGGAAATTGAAATAAGAACACCGTGAATTCATTGTCCCAGGAAGGGGAAACTTTATTGACACATTCCTGGGGTCAGATACATCACATGATCACACTGACAGAACCACAGGCACATAGACACAGGCAACAGAGAATGCACAATGTCGGCACTAGTACAGTGTATATCCACCTTTTGCAGCAATGCAGGCTGCTATTCTCCCATGGAGACGATCGTAGAGATGCTGGATGTAGTCCTGTGGAACGGCTTGCCATGCCATTTCCACTTGGCGCCTCAGTTGGACCAGCGTTCGTGCTGGACGTGCAGACCGCGTGAGACGACGCTTCATCCAGTCCCAAACATGCTCAATGGGGGACAGATCCGGAGATCTTGCTGGCCAGGGTAGTTGACTTACACCTTCTAGAGCACGTTGGGTGGCACGGGATACATGCGGACGTGCATTGTTCTGTTGGAACAGCAAGTTCCCTTGCCGGTCTAGGAATGGTAGAACGATGGGTTCGATGACGGTTTGGATGTACCGTGAACTATTCAGTGTCTCCTCGACGATCACCAGTGGTGTACGGCCAGTGTAGGAGATCGCTCCCCACACCATGATGCCGGGTGTTGGCCCTGTGTGCCTCGGTCGTATGCAGTCCTGATTGTGGCGCTCACCTGCACGGCGCCAAACACGCATACGACCATCATTGGCACCAAGGCAGAAGCGACTCTCATCGCTGAAGACGACACGTCTCCATTCGTCCCTCCATTCACGCCTGTCGCGACACCACTGGAGGCGGGCTGCACGATGTTGGGGCGTGAGCGGAAGACGGCCTAACGGTGTGCGGGACCGTAGCCCAGCTTCATGGAGACGGTTGCGAATGGTCCTCGCCGATACCCCAGGAGCAACAGTGTCCCTAATTTGCTGGGAAGTGGCGGTGCGGTCCCCTACGGCACTGCGTAGGATCCTACGGTCTTGGCGTGCATCCGTGCGTCGCTGCGGTCCGGTCCCAGGTCGACGGGCACGTGCACCTTCCGCCGACCACTGGCGACAACATCGATGTACTGTGGAGACCTCACGCCCCACGTGTTGAGGAATTCGGCGGTACGCCCACCCGGCCTCCCGCATGCCCACTATACGCCCTCGCTCAAAGTCCGTCAACTGCACATACGGTTCACGTCCACGCTGTCGCGGCATGCTACCAGTGTTAAAGACTGCGATGGAGCTCCGTATGCCACGGCAAACTGGCTGACACTGACGGCGGCGGTGCACAAATGCTGCGCAGCTAGCGCCATTCGACGGCCAACCCCGCAGTTCCTGGTGTGTCCGCTGTGCCGTGCGTGTGATCATTGCTTGTACAGCCCTCTCGCAGTGTCCGGAGCAAGTATGGTGGGTCTGACACACCGGTGTCAATGTGTTCTTTTTTCCATTTCCAGGAGTGTATATATATATGTCTGAGTGTGTGTGTGTGTGTGTGTGTGTGTGTGTGTGTGTGTGTGTGTGTGTGCGTGTGATTACAGTAGTGCTATATAATTTAAATCTGCAAAAACAATAAACAAGTCTCAAGGTCACAGAAAGAGAGGGGGGTAGAGGATATGAACAGATGGGTGACAGGAAACTGACACAGAACGAAAAAAGGGGAAGATGCGCAGAGATAAGGAGAGGTAGAAACGGAGAGAGACGAGGTGGACAAGATGGATAAAGAAAGCGGGCAGAAGATGATGAGTAGTGAGAGGGTTTGCGAGAGAAGACTGCGAAGGGGATGGTGAGCATGAGGAAAAAAAAACTGAATAACCAAAGAAAGACTGTCGTTCTACGAGTTGTGACAGGTAATGTCAGACGTTTGAACATAGTACGGAAACTATCAAATCCGAAAGGGAAAATGTTAGGGCTCAGTCTAGATACATTGGAGGTCAGTGAAGTGAAATGGAAAGGAAACAAGAATTTATGTTCAGATGAGTGTAGGGTAATATCAATAGCAGCAGGAAATGGTATAACGGGAGTAGATTCGATATGAATAAGAAGGTAAGGCGGAGAGAGAGTTACTGTGAACAGTTCAGTGATAGTGTTCTTCTCATCAGAATCGACAGCAAACTAACACCGACAAAAATATTTCAGGTATACATGCAGAAGTCACAAACCGAAGACGATGAGACAGTGAAAGCATATGAAGATATATTACTTCAGTACGTGAAGGGAGATCTAATACTCATATGGTATCGGGATGCAATTGTACGGAAGAAGTATAAGAAAGGGTAATGAGAGTGTATGAGCTTGGTACTACGAATGAGAAAGGAGAAAGACTCATTAAGATCAGCAATGTATTTAAGCTAGTAATAGCCAACACTCTGTTCAATAATCAGAGGAGGACGTGGTTTAGTTTGAAAAGAGAGGAAGATATGTGGAAATTCCAGATTACATCATGGTCAGGTAATGATTCTCAATTCTGAATTGTAAAGCCTACCCAGGAGCAGTTATAGACTCCGATCACATTTTAGCAGTGACGAAGAGTAGGCTGAAATGTAAGAGACTAGTCAGGAAAATCAATGCGCAAAGAAAAGGGATACGAGAGTACAAAGAAAAGAGGGGATACGTTTGAAGTTCTCTGAGACTACAGATACTACGGTAAAGAATAGCTCAGTAGCCACTACAGTTTAAGCGGAATGGATAACTCTAAAAAAGAGCAAGCAAAGACATTGGAAAGAAATACATAGGTACAAGAAAGGCAACTGCGAAGAAAGCATGGGTAACACAAGAAATGCTTCACCGTCCAGAAGCTCCTCCAAAAAATACTTCAGTTGATCGATAAAAGAAGGACCTACAGAAAAGTTCAGGGAAATTCAAGAATACAGAAATACAAGTCACTTACGAATGAGATAAATAGGATATGCAGCGAAGCTAACACGAAATGGCTGCATGTCGGAAAGAGTGACTCACTGTACAGAAAAGTCGAAACAACCTTCAATGAAATTAAATGCAAGGGTGGTAACATTAAGAGTGAAGTGAAAATTGTTCTGTTAAATGCAGAGGAGAGAGAGCAGATAGGTGGAAAGAGTACATTGAGGGCCTCTATGAGGGGGAAGACTAATCTCAAGACGTGATAGCAGAAGAAATAGGAGTCTTTATAGAAGAGGCAGGGGGTCAAGTGTCAGAATTAGAAACTAAAGAGCTAAAGAAGACTTAAGATCAGATAATTGGTGATCACGAAGGTTAAATTTAGGAATTCTTCTACCTAGGTAGCAAAATAACCCATGACAGACTGGTTGTGGCAAAAAGGCCATCCTGCCCTAAGTTAAATCTGTTAGTATCATACATAGCCCGTCATTTGAGGAAGGAATATCAGAGAATGTACGTTGGGAGCACAGCATTGTATGGTAGTAAATCACGTACCGGGTGATCCAGAAAGAAGCATTTGAGATGTGGTGTTATTGATGAATACTGAAAATTGGAAGTACTGACAGGGTAAGGAATTGGGAGGTTTTCCACAGATTGGGAGAGGAAAGGAATTTATGGACAACAGTGACAGGAAGATGGGACAGTATTGTAGGACATCCGTTACGACACCACGGAATAACTTCCATGCTACTACAGGGAGATGTAGAGGATAGACTCTATAGAGAGAAACAGAGGTTTCAATACATTTTGCAAATAATTGAGGTAGTAGTTTGCAAGTGTTACTCTGAGATAAAGTGCATGGCAAAAGTCAGAAGACTGATGTTTAAAAAGAGAAATATACGTATTACAAAAGTTTCCTTTCTCTTTCGTTCTTTTCCATTTAAACAGACTGAGCCATAGCAACACGTGGCCGGGAATAATTAATATTACTAATAATTCACAAACTGAATTATAAGACATTGTCAAACGAAAAATAGACTGAGGAAAAAAATAGCAAGTAAACTATTTGCTATTTCAAGGGGAATCGCTTTAACTGTTGATACGTTTGTATCAGTCAGACAAGACGGTTAATGACATAGATGAAAAATGTTTACATATGGCCACGGAACCGTGGTTGTACCCAGGGGTTCCTTATTTGTGGGGGGAAAATCGACGCCCTCATATGTTTTGCATCAGGACTCCTAAAATATGGAAATCGCGTGGTGAAAGATTGGGATTAATATGGAAGCTGTGTAAGGACTTCCTAGTCTGATGTGTAGTCAAAACAACCATCAAAATATGTGGCCGGGCAGTATCACGCAGCAGAAAGATGCCGTCTGTTAACGTTCCCGGGCGTCTAAATTTTATGGAGCAAGGTGTCCGCGTTCACCTGTGAGTTAACTGTCTTGTTCTGTTTCAGAAAGTCCATGTGCAGCGGACCTACGCAGTCAAAGAATCGCAGAACTGGCATGCAAGGCTTTGGATTGTTTACAATTGGGATGAATTTACCTGGCTCCATTGTTGGCCCTGACTCTTAGTCTCCTGCTCAGAGTGCAATCAACTACGTGCCTCCGTCGCACACAGATTTTCGGGGACTTGAGATGATCTGTCATGATGACGTGGGCGGCACCACGAGTGGTGTCCAGTTTGAGCTGGAAGCCTCCCAACGCCTGCCCTAGGTCATTTCTTAAGGCAACAACCACCGCATCAATGTCAGATGGGGTAATGACCTGAAGAGTCTGGCCTGCCGACTGCTGTTCTTCAGTGACACCCGACCTCCCCTAAATCGTTTAATCCATACAAACGAACTGCAGTCACTCGAGCACGAATTTCACTTCCTGACACTCCTTCCACAATCAAAAACCGCACTACACATCCATGTTACTTTTCTCGGTAACCATTGTGAAGGCGGACGCACACACGACTCACTGACATCACGTCGAGCACGTCTAACAGACAAAAGGCACAGCGGTGAACTGTATGTAAATTGAAGCTGGATGAGGGAGGAAGGAAAGGAAAGAGAAGTGTTCAGTGATAGCAGCTGCATCAGGACATAACACCAGCGGTGACGAATCAGCAGACACGTCCGAAAGAAGCCACCCACCCCCATAATCGATTCGCGCAGATGGGCAATGGACCAACCATCTTCAGAGCTAATGCACAAGCACGTCTGACCACCTGAGGGGAATCTCAGAGTAGTGAGCAAGGAGGAAATGACAGGGATTGCATATAGGCGGCGCTTGGTTGGAATGTGGGTCGGCCATCAGGAGTGCTGAAATAGTCCAGACAGTTCCGATGACATTGTGTTCCGAGTGGTGCAGTGGGTAAACCACCTACATACTAAGCATGAGGATTGAATGCTGAGCCCGCATCTCGTGGTCGTGCGGTAGCGTTCTCGCTTCCCGCGCCCGGGTTCCCGGGTTCGATTCCCGGCGGGGTCAGGGATTTTCTCTGCCTCGTGATGGCTGGGTGTTGTGTGTTGTCCTTAGGTTAGTTAGGTTTAAGTAGTTCTAAGTTCTAGGGGACTGATGACCATAGATGTTAAGTCCCATAGTGCTCAGAGCCATTTTTTGATTGAATGCTGGTCCGGTATACGTTTTTCACTCGTCGCCGGTGATTCCGTGTAATGTAGCTACCATCACTAATTCCTCTTCTTTACTTTCTGCCCCATCCACCTTCAGTTTACATACAGTATATCAAAACTGTAGAGGTGTCCAAAAGAACAAATGCCACACATCATGTAACAGCGGTGAACGCTCACAATGTTCCCTCGCGATTCGCAATATACGGTACTTCTATATATACACCTACCATGTAGCCTGTGTCGTTTGCACTTGGCTGGCCATTATAAATTTTCTTAAACTTAACAATAATCTGCATTGCTCGCTGATTCCCGATCGTATACACTCATACCTATCGGCCCAACTTAACTCCCAGCCTTCCCAACTGATTCTCAACTGTATGGCGCTTATCTCCTAACTGAAAAAATCTGGCTCTAATCTTCTCACTGGTCGGACAATTGGCATAAAGCCGATGACCCACAAAGTGGTTCGGCTCTTATTAGGTGCTCAGATGTCTTCCAGAAGTAAATAACGTTGTTACACATTAATACACACACCAAGAAAAGTTTGGCATCACCCCGGTTCCCAGAACTCCTGAAGATAGACGCTGACTGTGGGTATTGTACCACAGACACAGTACCTCTGATTGTTCAGAATGTCGCTAATCCCGCCCAAAGATACAAACAATAATGCATGAGCGGCGCCTATTAGACGGGGGTCCTACAGCCGATCAGTTCCAGCCATTCCACCAGGAAGGAGGTACACGACTCCTGTTGCCTGTAGGTCAATACCGGCGTCCGACCGCGTCCGCATTGTTACTTTGCGCCAGGAAGGGCTCTCATCAAGGGAGGTGTCCAGGCGTCTGGGAGTGAACCAAAGCGATGTTGTTCGGGCAAGGAGGAGATACAGAGAGACAGAAATTGTCGAGGACTTGCCTCGCTCAGTCCGCCCAAGGGCTACTACTGTAGTGGATGACCGCTACCTACGGATTACTCGGAGGAATCCTGACAGCGACGCTACCATGTTGATTAATGCTTTTCGTGCAGCGCGGTACAGATGAGCCCAAAAACATGCCGTTTGGACAGCTCAGGATTGGCATTATGTTTTTTTTCACCGATGAGTGTCGCATATGCCTTCAACCACACAATCTCCGGATATGTGATTGGAGGCAACCCAGTCAGGCTGAACGCCTTAGACACACTGTCCAGGGATTGCAGCAAGGTGGAGGTTCGCCGACCCCTGTGGCCGAGCGGTTCTAGTCGCTTCAGTTCGGAACCACGCTGCTGCTACGGTTGCAAGTTCGAATTCTGCCTCGCACATGGATATGTGTGATGTCCTTAGTTTAGTTAGGTTTAAGTAGTTCTATGTCTGGGGGACTGATGACCTCAGATGTTAAGTCCCATAGTGCTTAGAGCCATTTGAACCATTTGGTGTGGGTTCCCTTCTGTTTTGGGGTGGCATATGTGTGGCCAACGTAAGCCACTAGCCGGCCGAAGTGGCCGTGCGGTTAAAGGCGCTGCAGTCTGGAACCGCGAGACCGCTACGGTCGCAGGTTCGAATCCTGCCTCGGGCATGGATGTTTGTGATGTCCTTAGGTTAGTTAGATTTAACTAGTTCTAAGTTATAGTGGACTAATGACCTCAGCAGTTGAGCCCCATAGTGCTCAGAGCCATTTGAACCATTTTTGAACGTAAGCCACTGGTAGTCACACAAGGCGCCGTAACGGCTGTACGATACGTGAATGCCATCCTCCGACCGATAGTGCAACCATATCGGCAGCATTTGGGGAGGCATTCGTTTTCATGGACGACAATTCACGGCCCCCATCCTGCACATGTTGTGACTGAGTTTCTTCAGGATAACAACATCGCAAGACTAGAGTGGCCAGCATGTTCTCCAGACATGAACCCTATCGAAAATGCTTGGGTTAGATTCAAAAAGGCTGTTTATGGATGACGTCACCCACCAACCACTCTGAGGGATCTACGCCGAATCGCCGTTGAGGAGTGGTACAATCTGGATTAACAGTGCCTTGATGAACTTGTGGATGGTATGCCACATGCAGGCAAGCATCAGTGTAAGAGGACGTGCTACTGGGTATTAGAGGTACCGGTGTCTACAGCAATCTAGACGGGCACCTGTGAAGGTATCGCTGTGCGGTGGTATCATATGCAATGTGTGGTGTTCATGAGCAGTAATAAGGTCGGATATGATGTTTATGTGGATCTCTATTCCTTTTTTCTGTACAGGTTCTGAAACTCTCGGAGTCGACGTGATGCAAAACTTTTTTTGATGTGTGTAAAAACTTGTATGTGGCTTTCGTAATAATTACTAAATGAAAATGTGAATTTGGCATGCAACCCAGAGAATAATCACTTCCTCTTTTATTCTGGCGGGCAATCAGAACACAAGACGATGCTTTCGGCAAAGATTCTCTTCACTACTGTATCTTTACTTTATGACGTATATTAGCCACTGAGTCTTCGCTCAACTGAGCTGTGATACATAGAAATAAAGCTGTGGCTTAAAAATCCAGAAACATTACAAACAGATGGGAAGACCAGACAACAAGTCAGTAGATGCTAAATCGAATTTAGAAAGAAAAATATTTATGGTACTGCTTGACTAAGGCACCAGTTGATAATCGCTTATATTGAAACAAAAAAAAATTTTCAGTTTGATAAAGGAAGGAAGTGGGGGGGCAGGGCAAAAACTAGAGACCATGGCATGAATACAGTAAGCGTAAGTGGCCAGGTGTAACAAATCACATTCTTTACAACTAAGTTCTCATACTGGGGAAACATGTCATTATCGGAATTTACAAGACCTGCTGTATCTTGTTGCCTTCTGTTTGCAGGAACCTCCGAAGTGGGGAGAAGAAACAAGCTTCCCCACTGGCTAGAGACACTAACGGTAACTCAGAGACGGAGTTCAATACACCGGACAGAGTAAAAAAGAGCCGGCCCTGCCAGCAAAATTCAGGGGCACGGGCAAGACGAAAGCACTCAAATGGACGGTTGGACTGAGCATCCATTTGAGAAAGCTCGTGACGGCAGGTTTGAGAATGTGGAGAGATGGAAAACTCTTGAATTCGTAACGTTCCCCTGGGGATTTGAGCGACCTCTTGCTGAAAATACCGTTTCATCCTGTTGGTGCACAGCAGTCCAAATTCTGATATACTACCACTGTTGCGCCAGAGAAAATTTGCAGTTCAGTTTCCCTTGGTAAGGGAAATTCCTAGAAATCCCACATCATTTGTCTTGCCATCATAACGTGGTTTTGGGCTATTCCCAGGTGTGATAGCACGTTTCTGATTGGTGTTCTGGCACCTAAATTGTTGGTGGGAGACAGTGGACTCGATTCTAGTTCCATCAATGGACCGTTAGGCCTCTTTGGTGACTGGATAAACAAAGTATGCCGTTAGGAACATTGAGGCTTGAACGGAAGTGTGAGGTGTTTCTGTAAGCAGACTCATGAAGACGCTATTACAAGGACTGGCACAACTTTCATAACCGATTTGGAGCTAGGCCTTATGCTATGTCACTGGAGTTTGACTTAACAGTTCTCGGGTCAGATAAATTTCTCGCTCTCGCACCTGAGAAGATGTGTGCATGTTGTGGCCATAGACACAGCAGGATGCGTACACCAGCAGCGCTCTGTTGTGGGGTCGGTGTGTAGAAACTAGGACTCCAGATTGCAGAGCTGAATCCGTGACCCACCGCGCCATATTTTGTCAAGAGTCTGAGCAAGTCCAAGAGCGTCAAGGGGCAATGTAGAGTGGTACAGTGGTATTCAGTAACATTCGTTTATTCGGATAATTTACACTTCTCGATGGGTGAAGCGTAGTGTTGGCATGCCGTCGATGTGCTGCCCCGCGACTCCAGCTGGTTCAGCAGACTCCTGGTATGCCAATGCTGCTGCTGCCATCATCGCCACCCCGCTGGAAGTCGGCCCACCCTCTCCTGGTCGCTGCCTGCCGATATGTTGCAACTTGCGACGTGCTGCTGCCATCGATTCCGGAGACTGCTACAGTCACTGGTCCTTGCAGCCCTCCACCCTGTTTGGCCTGCTCTTTCTGACCATGGGACGAAGGTGGGTGTACTGGTCACCCGTGGCCCTCGGGCCACCGCTGCTCCCAGGACGGAACCAGACTCGAACCCGTGTCCTCCTGGATGCTATGCCACTAATTGCTGCTAGTGGTGGTTGCCAGATGGCAACACCTGGTGCCGTATCTGGTGCTGTTGCAGCGTTGCTACACCTCCCGCAGTGTACGCCTTGGCCGGCCGGGGTGGACGACCGGTTCTAGGCGCTACAGTCTAGAACCGCGCGACCGCTGCGCTCGCAGTTTCGAATCCTGCCTCGGGCATGGATGTGTGTGTTGTCCTTAGGTTAGTTAGGTTTAAGTGGTTCTAAGTACTAGGGGACTGATGACCTCAGAAGTTAAGTCCCATAGTGCTCTGTGCCATTTGAACCATTTTGTACGCCTTGCCCAGACACCAGTGCACCAGGTGGGAAGCGAATGCTGCCTGTAGACTCGAGTGGAACGAAGCCCGTAGTGGACCAGCAGCAGACCGCTGTCACTGCCATCTTTCAGGCTGTCGTTAGGTCCCACCCCTGTGTTGTGTTGCTGGAGGTTGAATACAGCCCAAGTACATAGAAAACTCAATTCAAGTTTATGCAGAATGCTTATAAAATTGCTGCCAGCCTGGCCTCTATAAGCGAGGACCAGCAAAGGCCGACTGACCTGGCAGTCTCCGTCCCAAGCTAAAATTGTCCGTCTATTTATATCAGTTTTTTTCTATCTCTGACACTACATCAAGTGTCAGAGACAGACAGAAACTATGGCAATGATAAATTCCCACTCGTCAGCTACTTACAAATCGGCAGTCTTGGCTCCGGGCCGGCCGCTGTGGTCTAGCGGTTCTGGCGCTGCAGTCCGGAACCGCGGGACTGCTACGGTCGCAGGTTCGAATCCTGCCTCGGGCATGGGTGTGTGTGATGTCCTTAGGTTAGTTAGGTTCAAGTAGTTCTAAGTTCTAGGGGACTTATGACCTAAGATGTTGAGTCCCATAGTGCTCCGAGCCATTTTTTCTTGGCTCCGGCCTAGTGCCCCAACTCCTACATCGCAATAACTTAAAGCATTGTTGCTCCACTCAAAACAAATGGTGTGTACACTGCCGTCACAGCTCTGGGCCCGTGTGTGCCACGTTTACCTTCTCTGGCCGGCTGGCTGTTGACTGCCTGCCAGCGGCCCCGATTTCATCGCCCAACCGCGCCTTTGACAAAATTTGGCTTTCCTCCGACTATAAGTAATACTAGCGCAGCAGCTCGCAGCGGCGCAGTGTACCGCAACAGCAAGCAGACCTCATTGCAGACAGAAAATGGTTCAAATGGCCCTCAGCGCTATGGGACTTAACATCTGAGGTCATCAGCCCCCTAGAACTTAGGGCTACTTAAACCTAACTAACCTAAGGAAGTCACACACATCCATGCCCGAGGCAGGATTCGAACCTGGGACCGTAGCGGCTGCGCGGTTCCAGACTGTAGCGCCTAGAACCGCTCGGCCACCCCGGCCGGCCATTGCAGACGCTAGAAGTTCGTACTGCAATGCGATCGATCGACACCAAGAATTTCAGCTGTTAGAGGAGACAGGATATCAATTCTATAATTTACATTCCGCTAATCTCTTACCATAACACAAGCTTCATGCAACTCTTAGCATTCTACTTTCTTTTTCTGTCATGTGACATTTATGGAAAAATTTTACTAAGCAGCACTCATATACCGCCTTTGAAACGATGAAGAATTTCGTTGAGGTCTTGCTGTTGTGATTTTCTCCTTACGTTCATGGTGATGTTTGGTGAAGTTGTGTAGTCAGTTCACGTTGTTGCAATTTTTTAACATTTTGAATCAAATAACGGTTGTATTAATTTGTTAATTCCGACAATAATTGAACAGTAATCCAGCCAGTATTGTCCAGCAATAAACTGGTAGCAACCCCAGTTTGTATTTCTGAATTATTTGCTCTTTGGTTTGGGTTATAAGGTCAATGTCAAAAAGATATATTTTCCATGTGACATTCATGAACTAATAAAGGTATTTTATGTATACAGACTGAAGCGGGGAGTGAAAATTTATACCAAGGCCGGGAATAGAACCCTGGTCTCCTGCTTACTAATTGGGTGCTGCGTTATCCACCAGAGTAGACTGGGACGGCAGCGAGAATTTGGAACACTACAAATTCTCACTGGCTCAAATGGCTCTGAGCACTATGGGACTAAACATCTGTGGTCATCAGTCCCCTAGAACTTAGAACTACTTAAACCTAACTAACTTAAGGACATCACACACATCCATGCCCGAGGCAGGATTCGAACCTGCGACCGTAGCAGTCGCGCGGCTCCGGACTGAGCGCCTAGAACCGCGAGACCACTGCGGCCGGCACAAATTCTCACTCTCCGCTTCAGTCGACATACAATAAATCATATCTGTATGAGACCAGCAAAGCCTTTGAAATTGTGTCATATCATTTGTGTAAATACTTGCATCGGAGTTTCTGGCTTGATCCCCAATTTAAGTTCGATCCTGCGGTGGTATTTCCCATGGAGAACCTAGTCAATTATGCGCCTATGTGAGCTGCCCCTGCCGCCAGAGGTTGGAGTCCTCCCTCGTGCATGAGTGTGTGTGTTGTTCTTCGCATAAGTTAGTTTAAATTTAGTTTAAGCAGTGCGTAAGTCTAGGGACCGATGACCTAAGCAGTAGGGTCCCTCAGGAATTCACACACATTGGAACATTTTGCTCCTATGTAAGGGGGAATTTAAAGTAGACTTCGGCGGTTGTGAGAATTTGGATTCATTTAATAAAAGTATGACTTTAGCAAATCAAATTCTATTATTCAGCTACTTACCCCACCGTTACAATCAAACTCGCAACGCCCTCCAACGGCGAACACTTAAGTGAAATCTCCGGATGAAATCAATATTTAAATTAACGTTCCCAGCAGGTGTCACAGTTATACTGATAATCACTCTTAGGGTTTCATGGGGATATGCAACAGCTTTCTGGTATGCGGCGCCTGTACTGGCTGCTGAATTTATTTGCCCCATCCAAAGAGGTTCGTAGCAAGGTGCCGATTGTATTTACGAATACGCCCAACTTCTGGCAATAGATCGGCTTCGGTTTATTTAAAGCTGTCTCTACATAGGCAGCTGTCTTTATATTTTTTACATCTCTTATGTTATTTGCACACAAAGTCATTGAGTAACAAAATGTCTTCATCATGCAATGTCTTTCGTCCTTAAAAAAATATTTATATCTCCTCATTGGCCCCGAAAATAAGCCGCGACAAGTTATGCACATTTCACTCTCGAGAAGCTATTGTGTGGGTTATATCGTCTATTGCGCCTTTTTACAAACCCTTGCCTTAAAAAATTATGCTCATTTGCAACAATACAACAAGCCCTTTAACCTAAACTGGTAGCTACGCACTTTAGTACCCAATAGTAAAAACTTTTACCGGTATTTTACTGCACTCAACTTTGCATAGATCCACCAACATAGTTTCGTTAGAATTCAGTTTCAATTTGTTCCTGATAAGAAGCCGTGATTTATGCAGATATCAACGACCATTCAGGGCCGAAAGCATTATCAAGCCAAGGAATTTGGCGCATTTACGATGCCATCTCCAAAACTACAGTTGTGTGTTGTAATGTTGTTATGTGTAATTTGTTATGAAAGCGATGCTGATAGACAATAAAAGAGAGTTAAGAGCTATGAGCTGTCTGGGGAAGTTAACCTTGCATTACTGAGCAACTGTTTCACCAGGTATCCAGTCTAGCTTACCAAATTCCCAACCAGACTAACATTAATTATAATCTTTTAATAGTCATACGACAAACGGTGATTTATATATATATATATATATATATATATATATATATATATATATATATATATATATAAAGAGAATTTTAATGATATGAAATAAATCAGATTATATTTGGAAATTTATTTTAACATTGTTCATTGAAATTTCAGCATATTAAACTTGATTCATAACTAAACTGGTGTCTTATTTAGGATTGTGAAAATTTTAGTTTGTAATCTTACGGAACACATCAAATATGTTGCCAAGATTGGGAGACTGCATACAACACTGCATTCATAAAATAACACACGAAGAACGTTGAAACATATGCAAGAGGAAATTAACCACAACCAACCGATTCAATGTTCACCCAAAGAAGTTACGTTCGTAGCACAATCCTGTCTGTCAAGCAATTACCGCACACTGGTATACTAAATTCATACTAACTCTGTATGAAATCTTCCCGAAAAGAATAGCTGAGCGCTACTTTGATGCTTACACCACATGCTTCACGTGGTCAACTTCGTATACACAAAGAGTGTAACTCCACAATAATTTTGATAATTAAAATAAATTACATCGAAACGCAATTTACAAAAGAAAAACCTCGAACTGGTTACTATCGTCTTACTATTAACCTGCTGAGTCAAACAATTGTATAAGCACGTGGTACTGGTTTCACAAAGTACACCCCACGTGGGTTGAACATAAAGAAAAGTTGCTATATTGAAAAATTTTGTCAAGACGAGACGTTATAATCTCACGCACATTCACATTTAAGATTGATGGTCTTAGTTAGAATTACTGATCAACGCGTGGTTCCACTTTACTCACAACGTAGTGACGAAGCAACTACCGGAAGATATTCAGAACTTCACACTCGAATTACACTGCGTAGCAATTTGAGGTAACATTAGATATTTTAGAGCTAAACCTGAAATAAAGGTGATTAAACTTTCAGTTAGGCTGAACTTAAGAAATCCATTGTCCTACGCTTAGCAGACACGCGTTTAGCTGGAGATCTTACCACTTTAGACGCTCGCCACGGACAGACTGCCGTGGCCCCTTCCTGAGTGTGCCTCACAAATACAAACGAATGTGACCAAAGAGGCAGCTTCCTATACCAACATGACAATGGATGTACAGGACCATACTAACAATAGAAAACACTTTGCTTCTAGAAAGCATAGCTACCTTTTCCGACGTTGGTCCTACTGTTCTCTAGCAGACAGGCTTGTCTGCTACCATCAAGCATGCAACTAGAAATACATTTGCTCATTCATTCTTTCACACAGAAGGGTAGGGGGATGACAGTGTCTTATCATATACAATATATAAAAGAAAGCGGATGTAGGTTCCGTATTAGACTGTGTGACATGAATTACATATAAACTGTGTTTTAAAGTGTAGTAGTGTGGCAGATCGTTCTTGTTTATGTGTAAAAGTAACACGTTTCGCTGCTCAGTCTCCTCCCAGAAAGTAGAAACACCACAGTAAATTTAGAAGAGGAATTTATGCCGTAAATGACAGCAGATTTAAGAAATTAACTTGAAAGGAATCCAACAGAGACCTTTCAGTGTTATGCCAAAATCACAAACAACAGAAAAGCCAGAAAGAAGTATGGATGAACATCCTAGACGTTGGATTGATTCACAAGAAAAATGGAAGAAAGCAGGACGAGACAAACATTCAGCGGACCGAAATATGGCAACTATCAGGAACGTGATGATAAAGTTCTTTCTTATGTGCATCATGAGAGGAAAGATGACATTCCTACCTCACGAGAAATAATCCAGCTCAAAACCTTGTAGCTCTTAAAAGTTTTAACACACCAGGAGAGTTTAGTGAGAGTATTGGTTGGTGTTTTCTGTTGATGCGGAAAAATTGCCTTACTCTCCGACGATGTACTATAGTAGCACAGAGAATCTCAGCGGATTTCGAGAAGAAACTGGTTAATTTACAGCAGTACTTTGGTCAGTTCTGTCTCTTCTACAATATCCATGCTTATGAAACTCAAGTACTCTTCGAAAATGCGACAGTATACAATACATTAGACATCAAAGGGGCAAAAAAAACATCCCGTTAGGAGGAATTTGGAAAGAAAAAATAGGAGTAATGTGATGTTAGCTTTTGTAGCATATGGGGGAAAGCTTCTCCCTTACGTCATTCTGAAGAGAAAAACTATGTTTAAAGAAACCTTTCCTGAGGGTTTAGTGATTCGCTGCCAAGGAAAGGGTTGGATGCAAAGCAGCTGATGGTTGACTGGCTGCCAACTGCTTGAAATACCGGGCTTTAGGCACTACTTACTAAGAGAGCCATGGTAATTTGTGTGACTTTAATGGACGTGGAACTGCTGAAGTACAAGATAAACTTGCTGCACAGTAGATAGACGTTGTCATACTATCAGTAGGAATAATTTCGAAACTATAGGTGCTGGATGCGACCGTCAAGACGCTATTCAACTAAAACCTCCAAAAATTGTATTGAGATTTTCTCCCGGAATAAGACCATGCCCTTACACAATCTGGAACGATGAAGAAGTCATCAGCCACCCTTCTGTGTTAGTGGTTTCCATATCATCAGAGCACATCATCAAAGGTTCAAGAAACGCAGTATATCGAGAGCGCTGTATGGCAACGAGGATGGCATAGTATGGGAAGAGAATGAAGAAAATTATTGGAGTGAGAGTGCGAGTGATGAAGTGAATATCGGTGCTGACAGTTATCTGAGTAATACAAAATATGGTACCGATAAGTTACATGCCAATGTCTTGAGTCATATGTCAGATCAAATGTTTATAGTAAATACCGACGTGCAACCTGTAAGTACAGGTAAATTATCTCATAACTTTTTCCCCTCTTGATCAGTGAGTAGCTTATGAATTTTTTTCTTTATCGTATTTCGATTCCCCCCAGAGGGGAGGGGGGGGAGGCGGGAGGGGTTGGCAGCAGCATAATAGGCCGCTCTGCAGCCTACAGATAAAGTTTAAGAAACATGATGAGGAGGTACAACAATAAAAATAGGTAATCAAACGGTGACTGTTTAAAACTGGTACATGGCGAAAAATTTGTAAAGGAAACATAAAGAGGTCAGTGATGCAGATGAAATAGACAGGCACAGTTAAAAAGCAAAACACGCCGACAGTCTGGTTTCTGTTCGCAGCACTGGAAAAAGGGACACACAAATCGGATCACTCACAGAAATCACTGCACTATAGAGTACGAAGGCATACGAGTATGGGGGTGGGGGAGCGGTGGGGAGAACCCGGCCAGACAGAGAGAGGAGGAAAAAGTGGGGAGCTGCTGGAGGGAGAGGGCATAGAAAAAGAGGGGGGTGAGCAGGGCGGACGCGAGAAGCGAGTGGGATAGACAGTGGAGGGGAAAGAAGAAGAACTAGGGGGGAGGGTAGAGAATGGAGTCAAGGTGTGTGTAGGTGGAGAAGAAACAGGATGGAAGAGAGAGAGAGAGAGTTAGGGAGCCAGGGAAAAGGACAGAGTAAGGGAGGGTGAGGTGAGGATCATAGTTGATAGGAGGGACAAATGGAGGCAAAGAGGGCATCATCAGGGAGGGGGAATTGATGGAAGCCATCTCAGGAAAGGAGATGAAGGATGTAGAGGTCGAGGGTAGGGGAGACACAACAGTGAAGGCGCAGCAGCAGGCGGGGGTTGGAGAGGAGGAGGAGCAAACAAGGGATGAGGGGGATCAAGTCGGTGGGAAACGTAGAGGACGTGGACATGTTCGAGGAAAATGAGAAAATGGGGAAAGGATTTGCATGGAGTATGGGAGGCGTATATGGAAGGCGGTGCAGAGAGCATGGCACTCGAGGATCTGGAGGGACTTATAGAATTTGGGGGGGGGGGGGGTGCCTGTACAGCTTATTTTCGTGCAAAATATTTTATTAATTTCTTCGACGAAATTTTGGGGTGTGAACTGTATGCGGTGGTGGCTTATTATGGAGCCAATACGGTAAGTATATGCATATAAGCTAGTGTGCATATATGAATGTAAAAAGTACACTTACGTACAAACATTGTAAATGCGAAAAACCAAATACAAATTAGTCGTTGCAACACAATGTCATCTTAATGCGTTTCCATGGCTACACGTAAGCCATTTTGTATGTGTGTTTAATGCGGGTGATTCTCAAAAAATTAGAACTTAGAACTACTTAAACCTAACCAACATAAGGACATCACACAACACCCAGCCATCACGAGGCAGAGAAAATCCCTTACCCCGGCGGGAATCGAACCCGAGGACGCTACCGCACGACTACGAGCTGCGGACCGGCTGAGTCTGACACAATACTTTGTATCTATTGGATTTTGGCAGATGGAATTTCAGATGTGTGAATATTATATTCAATTGCTATTGTTCATACGTTTCTCATTATGTGCTCTTTCTTTTTCATTGAGTTCCTTTGAAAATCGATTAGTGCTGAAACGCGTGAGGATTAAAGCCAAATAATAATTACTTGCGGTCAAGGCGTGAGTTTTGTTATAAGTGCAGAATATGGCGGCCCCGTCACATTAAGGTTTTATGTAGTATGTCTGTAGATCAAATTCTGATCTCAAGTTTAATGAGATACTTCGGGAACAATGACCTTCTCCTTGTGAATTCTCATGGAATCCAAACTTGCACTTTTTTCGAATGGCTTCCTGAGAGCTATCGATCGACTCTCGTGGATACAGTACTGTTTGATTCTGGAAAATATTAGCTCGGTACGAAAATACCATCCAATGGGGTATCAGACGGAGGCTGTGACTGAACTGAGAGTTTAATGGCGTTAAATCTTTGATGATCAGTCAGACAGAAGTGAAAGTAACCTCTAACAGAAACAAATTTATAAGACAATTCGACAGCGTTTTTCAAGTAGTGGGTTCTAATGGTTCAAATGGCTCTGAGCACTATGGGACTTAACATCTGAGGTCATCAGTCCCCTAGAACTTAGAACAACTTAAACCTAACCAACCTAAGGACATCACGCACATCCGTGCCAGAGGCAGGATTCGAACCTGAGACCATAGCGGTAGCGCGGTTCCAGACTGAAGCGCCTAGAGACGATCGGCCACAGCGGCCGTCCAAATGGTGGGAGTGTTCCACTATTTCAGTTACTCTGGTTGGGGAACTGATTCTTGATATTTCTTTTGGTATCCTTTATTTAATTTTGCGTATTGGGTGTATCTTAAGATACTGGGCCTTGTTCATTCCAAACTATAGTTGGAGTCACGAACGATGGCGGCCGAATTTAAGCTTGTTCTGCACACCTGCACGTATGCTCCCACAGCCAGTGAGCGTTCGTGAGTTCTCTGCTGTGAACGCCGTAGCTAATGCGAGCATTAAACGTGATCTTAGGGAGTTGTTTAGTGAAGTTCGATTCCATTTGTCGCTAGTCTAGATGTCATCGCTGATTGTGGTGGTAAGTCATAAATTCTGTATAAGTAATCGAGAGACATAATTTGCAGAATAATAGCCTTCTTAAAGGGGAAAACATGCGCATCCACATATCATAACTGCCGTTTGCAATAGCCAACAATGCATTCGCCATCCGTGCCGCGACATGCGCGAACTGCCATCGTTCTTGGATCGGACTCGAGTACCATGAGTGAGCTTTGTTTCAAGTGCTGGTTTGTCACGAACTGCCCAACTCATAGCTCGGCTGCACATTCCTTCATGCACCGCATGATAAATCACTCTTTTTAGCTGAACAGTCATTGTGTCCCATGTTGCAGCCCTTGTTCGTCAGATCATCACGTGTTACCCAAACGGAACTGAAGTGTTCACGAAACTCGAAGTGTTGACTGCTAATGCCTGTAGCAACTGCAGGTATCTTCACTCATACTCATTTAGTTTTTACACATTTTGGACGAGTAGCATTCTTAGGTAAATGGATGGGTTACCTGTTCTTAATCACACTTGGCGTACGCAAACCGTGCCGTATGTCTTGGTTCAGCTGCTATCACTACATTCTGCAGTGCATATTTTAAAATGCAAAATTGTTCGCCGAATGGCTACCTATATGCGCAGGGAATTTTTCCTTATGTTTCTATTTTTCTAATTTTAACGAGATGTTTGCAGCCAAGTGTCTAAGGTCCGATACGTCTCCATGCCCTGTCTGTTCGTTGTCTGGTTATTTTCGTGATTGTGCATTATATGTGTAAATTTGGCCTGTCCGCTCTCTGTCTATAAACATGTCGTTCAAACTATTCAAGTCTTATCCGCTGTGGTGTTTCCCCATGTCGAATACACAACTGGTCCATCTTACAATAGACTAACTGTTTGCCATACACTCCGTACTGTTGTGTATAAGGGACAGTCCATTTAATGAAATACCGTCGAATCAAACCAAATGTCAAATTATGTATCGATATTTGTATCTTAAGTATCCCGTATTGTGCATTTCTTTCTAAACGTATATCTATTTGAACTCGGTGCCTGATTAAAAAAAAAAATCATTCATGATCAGAGTTACTTCTTCCTCTTTAGATATTTTCTTGTATCACGCATTTACGATACCAATCTGACCCTACATGCCTAACCCTTAAGTAATAGTGCAAGAAGAACGTACGTGTGCCCTGAAAAGAGGATAAGAGTTAAATTAACAAATGTTTAACGAAATGAACAGCACAGAAACGTCCCTAATGCCACATCACTGCCCCATATTTGATAATACAAATTTATGCAGAGAAACAAGCGTGAGAGCTGACACGAACCTAACGTTGGTGGAAGACAAAGATTTTCATTCCAGACAGTGAAACGCAGTACCAACACCAATAACTCTTTAAAGAAACTCCCCAGCATTTCTTGACAATCCGGCTCAGGACGGCAATTTAAGTCTTTAACAGAGACATTCCCCTTTGGAGTGGTGTGACGGGATAATTTATTCACTTTCAAGAAATTCATAAAGGGAAGAAATTAACGGAACTAACAACATTTGGGTTTTAGAAGGGGATTAGCTATATTATTATTTTATAGTCTATTACTTTCCACCAGTAACAAAGAAGACCTGCTTAATGACATCGGGTAACGGCTTGGTAAAGGCCTCTTTCAGGTAATCTACTTGTTACTAAAATGAAAGAGAGAACAGTAAATAAATTATAAGTCTAATAAGTGTGCCACTGGGTTTCAACGTAACTTCTTACGTAATACAATAAAGCAAATTAAAATCGTAATCATGTAACGGAGATAAAATCTTGCAGCGACTCTTACGGTATATGAAGGTTTTTGTAGAACAACAGTTAATGAATAAAAGCCAGAGAGAAGTTTTAACCATTGATGAAACAGTCGTTTTCAGTGACCATTATGTTACTACATGATGCCGAATGTCATCCAGAAAAATTTAAGTTAATCGACTCTGGCCAAGGCCGTTTAAGTGATGACGTGCAGTAACTTATTTTTTTTTAGCAGCTGAAAAAGGTATGACGTTGTATGGATCTTTTTGCGAGCGATGTTTCCAGATTATTGGTACTTCTCGCACCGTTCGTGCAACAGGAAACGAAAATCGATAAATCCGACAAGACATACATTTTACGATGAACGGAAATGTGTCTACATCTACATCTACATTTATACTCCACAAGCCACCCAGCGGTGTGTGGCGGAGGGCACTTTACGTGCCACTGTCATTACCTCCCTTTCCTGTTCCAGTCGCTTATGGTTCACGGGAAGAACGACTGCCTGAAACCCACCGTGCGCGCTCGAATCTCTCTGATTTTGCATTAGTGATCTCCTCGGGAGGTATAAGTAGGGGGAAGCAATATATTCGATACCTCATACAGAAACGCACCCTCTCGAAACCTGGACAGCAAGCTACACCGCTATGCAGAGCGCCTCTCTTGCAAAGCCTGCCACTTGAGTTTGCTAAACATCTCCGAAACGCTATCACGGTTACCAAATAACCCTGTGACGAAACGCGCCGCTCTTCTTGGGATCTTTTCTATCTCCTCTGTCAAACCGACCTTGTACGGATCCCACACTGATGAGCACTACTCAAGTATAGGTCGAACGAGTGTTTTGTAAGCAACCTCCTTTGATGATGGGCTACATTTTCTAAGGACTCTCCCAATGAATCTCGACGTTGTACCTGCCTTTCCAACAATTAATTTTATATGATCATTCCACTTCAAATCGTTCCGCACGCATACTCCCAGATATTTTACAGAAGTAACTGCTACAATAAAGGATCCTTCTTTCTATGTATTCGCAATACATTACATTTGTCTATGTTAAGGGTCAGTTGGCACTCCCTGCACCAAGTGCCTATCCGCTGCAGATCGTCCTGCATTTCGCTGCAATTTTCTAATGCTGCAACTTCTCTGTATACTACAGCATCATCCCCGAAAAGCCGAATGGAACTTCCGACACTATCTACTTGGAGAAGTAGATGCACATCTCGTTGTTGAGCAGTAGAGTGACGCTACTACGACGACGGAATATTACTACAGAAAAATAATTGCTACCCTTGATTCTTTTATGGAGATACCGTATGTGCAAGAAACTGCGATATCAGTGAGGAGGTGCTGCAGCTGCAAGTAAGCAGTGCGAGGGTTATGAGCTGGCCTGTCATGTGGAGTCACGTAATGAACGAATGCCACACATTATTCTGCATCACAATCAGGAAAATGAGCTTCCACCAATATAAGCCGACTCCTCCCTGTCCATGGCTGGACACGGCAGGTACAGGAGAGAGATTGCGTCCAATTCAGACAGACAATAGCGGCGTGGCGACTGGGAATCTCACCGCGGCTCTCTGGCCGCTTCCCTGGAATGCGCACCCCGTATGCGGTACGGTCTACCGCCCCAGCTCCGCCTGCCCCGAAGCGTCATCAGAGGTTCACGTCACTGACCGAACATAATGGAAAGCGGTATTCAGTCAGGGGCCGCTATGGCTTGCTCATGCGCTGTACCACTGATTCACCACTTCCTTCGTTCTGCTGCAGAACACAATGGGGAGCACTGCAATGTCCCCTTCCGAAACCCAATGCTAGGTACGCCATTTGTATCGCAGATGCCGCCTTAGTCATTTACTTTATACATTTATTTACTTACCGAGGCAGAATTATACACCGAAAAAGAGAAATACACTGCCTGAAGAATTAATACATCCCTTTAGAGGTTTCCATTCCAGTTGAGATTTATTGTTGTCATAGAGTACGTGAAACGATTATACTTACAGGTCAACAGCGGAAGCGGTTCTGAGGTACTGTAACACTTATATCGATTAGGAGTAGGTCTATTTTAAGTAAATGTGTATATGCAATTTATGAAGTGTGTATTCTGTGTTGTTTAAACTCCTAGATGTATGGCAAGAAAATTAGAGTTTTTTTAATCTTTATGTGCAAAAAGCAAAAGAATTTGCTGAAATTTTAAATTATTATTATATGGATATGTTTACGAAAGAAGTATGTTTGTTAAAAGCTGGTTCATGCTTAGAGCACCTGTATTTCTAACATGTAAACGCTGTAGGGAAGTCCCTCCGCAAGGAAAGTGGAATGGCGAGATGTAAAAGGTGGGATTGGCGGTCGAACTGAGTGGCTCGTTTGTGTGAACGGTGCGTAGTGTGTGGTTAGCCCTAGCACGGTACACCTGGACGGTGCTAAGAGAGGCTACTGGAAGCTTCATTAGAATGGATTTCCCTCAGATGAGGATCTGGCTATTATTTGGTATCCGCGGAGTAACGGAATGGCTCTATGTTGAATATCCGACGCCAAGAAGTGATTTTATAGAGCATTCAAGCATCAAGAGCCGTGAGTACAGTTAGCCGCCATTTCGCTTACCACTAATGTTCGCCACTGCTTCACAGACTTCATACATTCAGTTACGTGATGTACGAGAATCGTCCACGAGGTAAGTTCCGTTTCTGTTTCAAACCCAGCAGCAGTGGCCGGGTGGTTCTAGGCGCTACAGTCCGGAACCGCGCGACTGCTACGGTCGCAGGTTCGAATCCTGCCTCGGGCGTGGATGTGTGTGATTCCTTAGGTTAGTTATGTTTAAGTAGTTCTAAGTTCTAAGGGACTGAAGACCTCAGATGTTTAGTCACATAGTGCTCAGAGACATTTGAACCATTTTTCTATTTTTAACCGCGGCAGCGCTACGATCGCAGTTCCGAGCATGCGCGCCAGTTACTCTGACTCAAGGAGAAGACATGTACGCCATTTTCAGATCGCTGCTGCCGACGTGTACATTGTAGTGCTTCTTTATAAAGTCAGCCGTAATTGAAAATGGCACCGCGTGTGAAATCATACCTGTGATTCGTTTTCTAAGTGCAAAAAAAGTTAAACCAAAATGCTATGAGTGATTCAATGTTTAGAAGATGGGTCATACTGTTCAATGAACGACGTGATAAAGTGCACGAGTAAGAACGAAGTGGACGGCAGTCTATGGTTACTGATGAACTGGTTCACACAATTGAAGAGAAGATTAAGCATACCGTAAGTTTACACTTAGTGCCCTTGCTATGGAAGTTCCGCAAATCTCACGATCACTAATTCATGAAATTGTTCCTGAAAAACTGAAATTTCGAAAACTTTTTTCACGTAGGGTACCCCAAAATTCTTACTGAACAACACAAATAACAACGGATGGGCAGTGCACTTCAGTTTTTGATATGCTTTCTCAGATAGTCACGGGGGATGGAACTTAGGTATCGTACGACACCCCTGAAACAAAACGGCAATCAGAGGAATGGAGGCACACTTCAGCCCCAACGAAGGTTAAGGCTAAGCAAACCTTGACTCGTCTAAAAGCCATGTGCACCGTATGTTGGTACAGAAAAGGCATTTTGCTGATTGATTTCTTACCACGAGGCCAAACAATCAATGCACAACGTTACTGCGAGACCATTAAGAAATTGCGCAGTGCAGTACAGTACAAGCGCCGTGGATTACTGTCAAAAGGTGTGGTTCTTTTTTCACGATAATGCCCGACCTCACACGGCGAATGTGACCAAACAATTCTTACAGGAATTTCACTGCGACGCGTTTGATCTTTCTCCGTAGAGCTCGGACCTCGCTCCTAGCGCCTTTCATCTCTTCTTACAACTAAAATCTGTCCTTGGTGGTCAACACTACAACGACGATGACCAGCTGAAAGAGCGTGTTACCACATGGTTGAATACATAGGCGACAACATTCTATGAACAAGACATACAAAAACTTGTGCAACGCTATGACAAGTGCCTACAAAATTTCAGAAGCTACGTAGAAAAGGAGTTTAACAGTTGAAGATTTTTTTACAACAAATATTTTTTCTGTATCCGTACGCGTCAAACGGAACTTACTTTGTGGACATACCTCGTATATTGGCGTGGACCAGTTAATTTGTATGTTCTTTCAATAATAAACACATAAAACGTCAATTCGTGTTCCAAACCATAACTTCAATCCTGATGAAACCTACGCAGGGTCCTCTCCTAAGCGCTACTAGAACCTAGTATCCTGATTTACAAGAACAATTCTGGCATTCACGTGTTTAAAAGTGAATTTTTGTCTCAAGTAAAAAAAGTAGCAAAAGTTAAAAAGTAAATTTTGAATCTTTTGCTTATGGACTACTCCAAGAGAAATTGTTAAGGTAGGAGTTTTAAATTCCATAAATTAAAATTTAATCAATAGGAAAGTAAAAACCTTAATTATATAAAAGCTAAAAGCACAAAACTAAAGTTGGATACCCTTTTGCTCAAGTATCCTTAGTTTATTATAAATTATTATTTTGTAGGATCACAACGCAAGATTGTGTAAATACTATTGCCAAGAATACCTGTTTCACAGGTGATTAACGTACAAGTACATATAAATCTTTAATGAACCGATTAGCGGTAGTACTGTTAGAAGTGAAGTTACACATTTTCAAAGATAGTGTAGTTTCGGTACCCACCATCAATGGTCCCTTTTGAAGTTCATTAATCGCAGTGTTGCGTTTTATTAGCTTACAAAGTTGTTGTTGTTGTGGTCTTCAGTCCTGAGACTGATTTGATGCAGCTCTCTATGCTACTCTATCCTGTGCAAGCTTCTTCATCTCCCAGTACCTACTGCAACCTACATCCTTCTGAATCTGCTTAGTGTATTCATCTCTTCGTCTCCCTCTACGATTTTTACCCTCCACGCTGCCCTCCAATACTAAATTGGTGATCCCTTGATGCCTCAGAACATGTCCTACCAACCGACCCCTTCTTCTGGTCAAGCTGTGCCACAAACTTCTCTTCTCCCCAATCCTATTCAATACTTCCTCATTAGTTATGTGATCTACCCATCTAATCTTCAGCATTCTTCTGTAGCACCACATTTCGAAAGCTCCTATTCTGTTCTTGTCCAAACTATTTATCGTCCATGTTTCACTTCCATACATGGCTACACTCCATACAAATACTTTCAGAAAAGACTTCCTGACACTTAAATCTATACTCGATGTAAACAAATTTCTCTTCTTCAGAAACGCTTTCGTTGCCATTGCCAGTCTACATTTTATATCCTCTCTACTTCGACCATCATCAGTTATTTTGCTCCCCAAATAGCACAACTCCTTTACTACTGTAAGTGTCTCACCAAGTAATTTAAGTTAATGATTAGCTCTTAGAGATAATTTTTACTTCTGCAATAATCAAAGAACCTTGGGTAGTGAAACTACTAGTTTATGGGTCCACTTCATATTGTCCTCTTATTACGAGACAAAATTAACTATTACATTTACTAAGGAAAACTTCTATATGTAGAAAAGGTAAAACAGTGTATTAAAGATGTTATTCATCTTTATTTGTGTTATTCATGTCAGTTAAGATAGAAACCCCTCATGTTCAAAATTATTTCGGCACTTCATGCAGTGATGTTTCAGTATTCTGATTAAGTAATGCTATTGATTGTGGCCGACATTAGTATGAGTTCGGTGCAGCTTTATTCCTCATAATTTACGGATGTGTGTTTTATTGGTAACTCCTGCTACATACAGTACAGAGTGCACTGGGTCAGTTTGTATCCTGTTTGCTATTCAAAGGGAAATCTCAACATAAGTAACTTCAGTAGCTAATATCCAATTTTCTCAAATATATATTTCCAAATTAATGTTCCTAAAAAGCTGGCGACCCATCATTTTTTTCATTCACTTACAATTTTACCATTTGTGTTAACTCCGAAGGTTAGAGCCCGTTTGGTTTTACTGTCAACTTCACGAAATTCTAAATTATAGTCCTACACCCTTTTCCATTAGGCACACGCAAGGTCGAACTTTTAAATCTTCTCTCAGGATAACATTAGCGTGTTTCTCGGTACGTTATTGTTATAGTACCAGGTATTTATCCATGCTGAAAACTGGTATTAGCACGTGGTGTAGCCTCCATGGACGCCGACTCTGACATCTTGTCGATTGCACAGATGGCGAATGTTGTCATGGGATACCTTACGTCACGCCTACTCGATCTGTTTATGTAGTTTTGTGAGAGTTGTTGGTTAAAAAGTCGCACAAGTCACTTCTCGTATCATCAAGTCCCACACTTGCGAGATTGGTGTCAAGTCCGGAGATCGTGCTGGCCAGCGAATTAGCTACAAGTCTTCCGGAGCATATTGAATTTTAAGGGCAGTATGTTGGAACAACATATCACCCTCCGGTTGCAAGAACCTCAAAAGAAGGGATCTAACAACATACTCCATCTACCCAGCAACATACTCCTCCAGGAACACCAAAGGAAAAAGTGAGCTGTAGTTTGTCGCATCACGGACCATAAGTCTGTGATGGAACGTTTGTGTCTTGGACAAATACACTCTACGAGACAGCGCTGCCTACGTCTAAGTCGTACAAGCAAACGATCATCACTTGCACGCAGACTACTGTCATCACTGAAGACCACGGCACAACATTCCATCTTCCATGAGATCCTCCGACGGCACCAGTAGAGCGGTGCACGCCATTGCTGTGTCGTGAGTGGAAGATTGTCTGCCCTTGGTAGCTGAGTGGTCAGCGCGACGGAATGTCATACCGAACGTCCCGGGTTCGATTCTCGGGTGGGTCGGAGATTTTCTTCGCTCAGGGACTGGGTGTTGTGTTGTTCTTATCGTCATCATTTCATCCCCATCGACGCGCAAGTCGCCGAAGTGGCGTCAACTCTAAAGATTTGCACCAGGCTAACGGTCTACCTGACGGGAGGCCCTATCAGCTGGAGTGGTGGGTGCCAGTAGTCTGCTAATAGCCGGTTCGCACGTCTGACTAATAATCCCCCTTACACGTGCTGTGGTTGCTGTACGATCTGCCATTTCTGCCGTTACAACACGATGGGCCTGACTTGCGTTTGTGCTGCGTGGGCGTCCAGAACGTCGTCTATGGGTGTGAGAATGTTCATGTGCCCAGTGATACCAGCCTCATTGAACAACTGACGCAGGTCATCCAACCTCTGTAACAATTCTACGAAACGAAAATGCTGCCGCTCGGAAGGCTACAATTTGATCCCTTTCAAAGACACTCAGTTGGCCGTAGTAAGCACGATCGCGTCTTCGAGGCTTGGTTGCCTCCTAGCTCTAAACGTTTATACCACACTGAGCCTTCTAGGATTGGATTGAATTGTTTGGGGGGAAGAGACCAAACAGCGAGGTCATCGGTCTCATCGGATTAGGGAAGGACGGGGAAGGAAGTCGGCTGTCCCCTTTCAAAGGAACCATCCCGGCATTTGCCTGGAGCGATTTAGGGAAATCACGGAAAACCTAAATCAGGATGGCCGGACGCCACTGGGCCTTCTATTAAACGGTAGAAACAGATGGCGCTCTGGCATCTATGCCACTACGCTTTCTGTAGTCGGACGACGTTGAAACCATTATCAGTCCAGTCCCCCAAGTGGCATATGCCGTCATCGGATTAAAATCGACGTCGTCGTAGCTGATACTCATTTTACTAAAGTTTTCGTTCTTTCGTGTTTGCGATTTAAAAACTGGGTTGTTTTAGAAATCAGCCATATGGAATCACAATTAATTTATTTTTAAATTTACCCAGACACGATTCGACACCAATGTGTCTTCTTCTGTGGGTAAATTTTTTTTATTTCTGTTAAGTGCAATATCACATTTGTAATATTTTAACTGCTGTAGGCCTAAGATAAACAATATTTGTCTTTCCATCAAACTGCGGTAAACTCGGAAAAACCACTCACACAACTACACCCACAAGAGTTTCATGCCACTCACAAGACTCCACGAACCCCTCTAACTAGTCTGCTCTACCCTTCAGCCAATCCTAAGCAAAGATAATAATTTTCTTTCCGTGCTGGAGAAGTACCCAGTCCCGTGCAGGGAGGAAGAGGTGTTACGCTCCCAACTTGCTTTTTCCCACTGGTACTTCAGGAATCCTGGGTTTCCACTTAGGCCTGAAGTGAACAATACATTTATCACAGATCAGTATGTGGATGGGCCGAACGTCCCAGCAGGGCTGACCAGGTGCCTCAGATAGACTAATAGAAGTGCTTTAGACGATTTCAGAGCCACCACAAATGTTGCATTCCATTCTAAAATTCTTCATAAGGCCTGAGACTTCCCAAAAATCTCGGAAAGCAGAGGGAAAACACTACCTGATGGCTCCATCGATAGTGTTTGGTGCCAAGGTGAACATAAAAATCTGTGAATTTCTTATGGCTGCCATTCCTTTATACAATGGACATTTATGACACTATCGAAATGCCGTGGCTGGGCAGCCTACTTATCTCCTGCATCCCTGTCCCTGCCATGGTCAGAGGCGCCTACCACGTAAATCCAGGGAGGCCGTCTTTTCTCCTCTTCGGCCGGAAGGATTGACTGCACACCGGAGCGAGATATTCTTGGGACCAGCGTTCTGCCCCCTGTAAGTGACTCGAGATGCTCCTCTCCCCAATAGCTGTACGTGGCTCCCAAGCCCCAAACGTCCACTGCAAGTTACACTATTAAATGACAGAACTTCTTACTTGTTGCCAACTCCAGAAAATACTATTCAAAGGGGAACCATCATATAGATCCCGCATAGATTAACAATGTCCATGCTTAGTGGCTGCTCTCGTGGATAACGTCCTGTCGTCTCACAAAAATAATGCCTGGGATGTAATAACATCAACAGTAGCTATGAGTATGAAACTAAATTAGTGACATGTCCTCTCTCAGCCTTGACAAGCTGCAACGTAGTCTCAGATCATGTATGTCAATCCTTTCCCGTTTTTTCCGCTCGAACAAATCGTCATGTAATATCGGAACACAGTCCTAACATCCAAGATACACATTCTAGGCTTATGCGTTCATTGTCTTTCACCGAATCCTGTGTCTCTCTCTCTGAAGACTTTATTTCTACAAGTGTCTAATATTCCGACTTAGTGCTGACTCTCTCTATACTGACTCTGTTGTGGGAAACTTAGCATTGCAGCAAAATTTAATTTTCAAATTTACTAACTGTATGGATAAGTCAAAATATTTCAAACGATAGCTGCCCTTCGGAAGGGTAAAGGTTCCGAATCTTCAGGCCTGCTATTCATGGTTTACTGCTTGTGACAATATGGGCCTGATAGATCCTTTATGAAACAGCATTGGACCACTGTGCCTTGACTACTGTGGCAGAATTCAGAACCGCTCCGTCCAACAGGTGGGGTCAACGCCGCAGGAGCTTCCTCGCTGCGGCCTAGCGGGATCATCAAAGGGCCCTCCTCTAGCACCACAGGCGTCGACAGGCTAGGCACCTGAGTGACCCTGTGCATTATAGCCAGGAGCAGCGAAACAAGCAGCACACCTGTGACAATAGCTCGGGGACGACACGTGGCGGCTGGTGGCTTAGCGAGGAAACAAGACAAGAGGTAACGGCGCTCATTGCGCGGAGAGCAGACCGGCCGCTGTTCTCCTTGTGCGTCAGGAGTCTGTGGTTGGAGGGCGCAGCTACTGACTTACCTTGTGCTGTGCATCTCCGATGCAGGACTCTTCAAGAGACACACTAATGTTTGACAGTGCTCGGCTTTGTTTAAGGGCGCTGAATTCCCTGAATGTTTCACCTGGCAGTGCCTATGCAGCGTTATGTAGCTCAGCTCTAGCAATACCAACTCATTTTCCGTAACGCGCGTCACCAAGGGGTTACTTAGTGTCAGCATAAAAATGTTAAAAGAATCGTTAACTGACACTGAATTACACTAACAATATAGTTTTTAAAGAGGTACTGATCTGTAAGTGAGGTCTGGAAAGTGAAAATGTCTTTTAGCACATTCATAGCAATATCAGAAAGCTCTCAATAATGCGTACTACCGACTTTATGAACACCACAAAAATACAAACAATGCAAATTACTTTCATTATTGTTGATTTTTACTTTCAACATACTTTTTAAAAAGATATTGATGTGTAAGTAAGGCACTGAATCTAGAAATATTGAATACGATCTGTATTCACATGGATTCCGGAAACAGCGATCGTGTGAGACCCAACTCCCTTTATTGGTTCATGAGACCCAGAAAATATTAGATACAGGCTCCCAGGTAGATGCCATTTTAATTGACTTCAGGAAGGCGTTCGATACAGTTCCGCACTGTCGCCTGATAAACAAGGTAAGAGCCTACGGAATATCAGACCAGCTGTGTCGCTGGATTGAAGAGTTTTTAGCAAACAGAACAAAGCATGTTGTTCTCAATAGAGAGACGTCTACAGACGTTAACGTAACCTCTGGCGTACTACAGGGGAGTCTTATGGGACCATTTGTTTTAACAATATAGATAAATGACCTAGTAGATAGTGTCGGAAGTTGCATGCAGCTTTTCGCAGATGATGCTGTAGTATACAGAGAAGTTGCTGCATTTGAAAATTGCAGCGAAATACAGGAAGATCTGCAGCGGATAGGGACTTGGTGCAGGGAGTGGCAACTGACCCTTAACATAGACAAATGTAATGTGTTGCGAATACATAGAAAGAAGGATCCTTTATTGTATGATTATATGGTAGCGGAACAAACACTGGTAGCAGTTACTTCTGTAAAATATCTGGGAGTATGTGTATGGACGATTTGAAGTGAAGGGATCATATAACATTAATTGTTGGTAAGGCGGGTGCCAGGTTGATATTAATAAGAAGAGTTCTTAGAAAATGTAGTCCATCAACAAAGAAAGTGGCTTACAAACACTCGTTCGGCCTATACTTGATTATTGCTCATCAGTGTGGGATCCGTACAAGGTCGGGTTGACAGAGGAGATGGAAAAGATCCATAGAAGAGCGGCACGTTTCGTCACAGGGTTATTTGGTAAGCGTGATAGCGTTTCGGAGATATTTAGCAAACTCAAGTGCCAGACTCTGCAAGAGAGGCGCTCTGCATCGCGGTGTAGCCTGCTGTCCAGGTTTCAAGAGGGTGCGTTTCTGGATGAGGTATCGAATATATTGCTTCCCCCTACTTATACCTCCCGTGGAGATCACGAATGTAAAATTAGAGAGATTCGAGAGCGCACGGAGGCTTTCCGCAGTCGTTCTTCCCGCGAACCATACGCGAGTGGAACAGGAAAGGGAGGTAATGACAGTGGCACACCGTTGGGTGGTTTGCGGAGTATAAATGTAGATGTAGATGTGGATGTATTGGGGAAAGTGACACCTATTATTGAGACTTAAATTTTTGGGTTAAATTTAACTGAAAAGTATAAAACATATACGAAATCTGTTAGGAGAATTGATTAAAAACAATTAATTTTTTGTAACAATAGATGAGTTAATTTTGACTCAGTAGACGACAATTTTTCAAAATTTTAGCATAAAGAACTTCCATCCCCACCTCCCTTGGCATTGCGTTTGCTAATTCACCTATGGCACTGCATTTTCTCTGTTGTACTACTGGTTCATTGTTCACATTACTGAACATGTTGCCCCCATTTCCTTCTCAAGGTTTCTTGGCCTGCCATTTAGCCTGTGTATACCTGCTTCTTATTTTACCATTGTTTTATTGAAGCACTTCTTGTGCATGAAGAAAGAAGAGTTAGACTTCAGTAGTATTGGATAATACAGCTATGTTGACCAATAAAATACGCACTCAGGCACTCCACTCCTCTACCTATTGCCACTGGAAAAACAAGCATATCTCAATAGCTAGAGTAATGTTTGTAGGTACAATACTTTTCGAGCATTTCGTAATGGTTGCTTATTTCCCTGACGTAATTTCGGTAAAATAACAGTATATACGCAGTTCAATGTTCAGATGCAGAGGAACGAATTTTAAGACCATAGATTAATCCTTGACTATAATTTGAATAACATTTGTTCTGTGGTAAGCGGGTCGATGGGAATGACACTGGGAATCATTGAATTAACATCTGGGGAAGAACTGCGATCTATAGATAATTTTGTATCAAATCACCAGATAACACAGTGATGGTACTGGAAGAAGAAACGAAGACTAGGAGTTACCCTGTAATCTATGTCAGGTAAATCAATAGCTTCACACTCTACATAAACATACAGACATTAGGGCCATTGAAATAAATAACCCGATGAAAAATTAGGCTAAAGGGTTAACAGAAGAGTTTATCAGTGTGGCATACGAATGCAACGTTATAATCTCTCTTTTCATTCATTGGTGTCCTATAGTACAGATATTCTTGTATAAGCTAAAGTGCAGTGCACTCACTTGGAAGACAGTAAGTTAGACCAGAGCCAGAGAGAGTCCGTGTTCCGATTAGGTGCAACGGTTATCCTGTGGTTCTTAGCCGTCTTTCCAATCTCATTGCATTTCAGTGCCATTGACGTCTGCCACACACATAACTCAGAGCTCGGTGCTACTGTACGCTGCTTTTTACAAAGTTAGAAAATGGCTCTTTTGCCCCAGGTTGAGCTAAGTCAACACTGCAGCATTCAAGCCACCGAGAACCTGTCTCAGTAGCTTATAATAAACTTCACGACTCACGTAAAGCGTGAATCCCAATCAGGTAAACCTTAGCTCCCAGTCCTCATACATCCGCACCCCCACTTTGCTTCCAAATCCCATGCTTCTACTGTCCAAACACAAAACAACGAAACCGAGAATTGTGTCTTACAATCTACGTTAGTATTATTGGTACCACAGCGCGGCGTGTTCAAAGCCGCTTCCACCGATACCAAACACGGTAGGCCTGAATTAATTGTAAGGCTTCACCAGTCATTTATTAAGTTCCAGTTGTCCACGAACGCTCACAGCGGACCACAACATTCAAAGATAGGTCATTACACATGAATCGTCGGAGCGTTTTGAGACCGACGGAGAGGCCTTTCTGTCACGGATCAGCACGGGGGACGAAAGATGGGTACACCACTTTGCGCCGGAAACAAAAACGTCAGTCCGTGGAGTGGCATCATCCTGATTCACCACGAAAGAAAAAACTCAAGACCACCCCCTCTGCGAGAAAAGTCATGGTGACAGTCTTCTGGGATTGTGATGGCGTCATTCTCGTCGATGTGGTGCCAAGAGGGTCAACGATCGATTCAGAGGCATACGTGAAGACTCTGAACTAACTCAAGAAACGTTCCTGGCGTCTTCGAACGGACAAGAATCCAGCAGAAATCTTGCTCCAACACGATAATGCACGCCCACACACAAGTCTGAGAACCTACATCCACATCTACATCTACATCCATACTCCGTAAGCCACCTGACGGTGTGTGGCGGAGGGTACCTTGAGTACCTCTATCGGTTCTCCCTTCTATTCCAGTCAACACACCGCCAAACTGGGTTGGACATCATTGCCTCATCCATCCTACAGTCCCGCCCTGGCACCCTCGGACTTCTATCTCTTTCGGCTGCTTAAAGATTCTCTATGTGGAACACACTTTGAAGATGCGGTGAGTGTCAGTCATGCGGTGAAAACATGGCTACGCCTACATGACAAGAATTTTTACCGGCAGGGAATACATGGTCTTCCACAACGTTGGCATACTGCCATATAACGTGATGGAGACTGCGTGGAAAAATAGGGCATGGACAAGACATGTTGATGTATATTGTCAACAAATTGTGACCCTTAATAATAAATATGTACTGAGAATAAAACTGTGGGGCATTTCTAAATGAAAGCACTTCGTATTTTCTAAGAATAAAAAGGTTATCAGTTTCTATAAGAAATACTATCTAGCTCTATCTCTTACATAAAAGAAATTACCGGCCAAGGTAGCCTAGAGCGCTAATGCGTCGCTTTCTGGACTCGAGTAGGCGCGCCATGCCCAGATGGAATTCGCCTGGCGGTTTAGCGAGGTCCAGTATGCCAGCCAGCCTGGATATGGTTTTTAGGCGGCTTTCCACATCCCGCCAGGTGAATACCGTGTGGTCACTACGATCCGTCTCAGTTACACAACTCGCAAACATTTCAAAACGCTCGCACTATTACACCGCTTACACTCGACGCAGATAGTTGGGTCACAGAAGTTCCGTCCCGGGGGTTCCGGGTGGCGGTAGGGAGGGCATCCGGACACCCTCTGTTCCTAACACTGCCAAATCTATAGTAACACGGCCGATCCCGCGTTGAAGCGGGACATTGGCCCCAAGGAAAAGAAAAGGCTCTATTACATAAAAACCTATTACAAATATCTGAAATAAAATAAAAGATTTTGTATTAATAATTGCGAAGAATGAAAAGAATTTATGAAAAATGATCAGCATAATCGAATAGCTCCAGACATACTTCACTTTACATTGCAAACGACGTTATCGAAGACTTATATTATGACGCGATTATTATTTAAAACTAAACAACAGTTTTCACTGCCTACATTTGCGAAAACAATTTTTTTTTTTTTTTTTTTCATCAGTCTACTGACTGGTTTGATGCGGCCCGCCACGAATTCCTTTCCTGTGCTAACCTCTTCATCTCAGAGTAGCACTTGCAACCTACGTCCTCAATTATTTGCTTGAGGTATTCCAATCTCTGTCTTCCTATACAGTTTTTGCCCTCTACAGCTCCCTCTAGTACCATGGAAGTCATTCCCTCATGTCTTAGCAGATGTCCTACCATCCTGTCCCTTCTCCTTGTCAGTGTTTTCCACATATTCCTTTCGTCTCCGATTCTGCGTAGAACCTCCTCATTCCTTACCTTATCAGTCCACCTAATTTTCAACATTCGTCTATAGCACCACATCTCAAATGCTTCGATTCTCTTCTGTTCCGGTTTTCCCACAGTCCATGTTTCACTACCATTCTCCAGACGTACATCCTCAGAAATTTCTTCCTCAAATTAAGGCCGGTATTTGATATTAGTAGACTTCTCTTGGCCAGAAATGCCTTTTTTGCCATAGTGAGTCTGCTTTTGATGTCCTCCTTGCTCCGTCCGTCGTTGGTTATTTTACTGCCTAGGTAGCAGAATTCCTTAACTTCACTGACTTCGTGACCATCAATCCTGATGTTAAGTTTCTCGCTGTTCTCATTTCTACTACTTCTCACTACCTTCGTCTTTATCCGATTTACTCTCAAACCATGCTGTGTACTCATTAGCCTGTTCATTCCGTTCAGCGGATCATTTAATTCTTCTTCACCTTCACTCAGGATAGCAATGTCATCAGCGAATCGTATCATTGATATCCTTTCACCTTGTATTTTAATTCCACTCCTGAACCATTCTTTTATTTCCATCATTGCTTCCTCGGGGAACAGATTGAAGAGTAGGTGCGAAAGGCTACAGCCTTGTCCTACACCATTCTTAATACGAGCCCTTCTTTCTCGATCGTCCACTCTTACTATTCCCTCTCGGTTGTTGTACATGTTGTGTGTGACCCGTCTCTCCCTATAGCTTGCCCCTACTTTTTTCAGAATCTGGAACAGCTTGCACCATTTTATATTGTCGAACGCTTTTTCCAGGTCGACAAATCCTATGAAAGTGTCTTGATTTTTCTTTAGCCTTGCTTCCATTATTAGCCGTAACGTCAGAATTGCCTCTCTCGTCCCTTTACTTTTTCTAAATCCAAACTGGTCTTCACCTAGCGCATTCTCAACTTTCTTTTCCATTCTTCTGTGTATTATTCTTGTAAGCAGCTTCGATGTATGAGCTGTTAAGCTGATTGTGCGATAATTCTCGCACTTGTCAGCTCTTGCCGTCTTCGGAATTATGTGGATGATGCTTTCCCGAAAGTCAGATGGTATATCGCCAGACTCATATATTCCACACACCAACGTGAATAGTCGTTTTGTTGCCACTTCCCCCAATGATTTTAGAAATTCTGATGGAATGTTATCTATGCCTACTGCCTTATTTGACCGTAAGTCCTCCAAAGCTCTTTTAACTTCCGATTCTAATACTGGATCCCCTATCTCTTCTAAATCGACTCCTGTTTCTTCTTCTATCACATGAGACAAATCTTCACCCTCATACAGGCTATCAATGTATTCTTTCCACCTATTTGCTCTCTCCTCTGCATTTAACAGTGGAATTCCCGTTGCACTCTTAATGTTACCACCGTTGCTTTTAATGTCACCAAAGGTTGTTTTGACTTTCCTGTATGCTGAGTCTGTCCTTCCGACAATCATATCATTTTCGATGTCTTCACATTTTTCCTGCAGTCATTTCGTCTTAGGTTCCC